>NW_024573306.1:1200000-1800000 GCF_018153835.1 Drosophila eugracilis | reverse complement strand
ACTGCTTGGGTATGGGGGAAATTCCTGAACTTCCAGAGGCGGAAGGTTGGCGGAGTAGTGAGTCGCAGCTAAGAGGGCTGGCAAAACGTCGAAAACAAGAAATCAGAAAATCAGAAGTAGCTGCGATTCTCACAATCGGACGCACTGATGTGTATAATGATCTTTAGCTGGGATTTAAAACGGATAATAAATAATAAAAATACATGGCGATAGGGAGGGCCAGCCTGAAAGTCCTGAAAGGAATCCGAGCTTACTGTAAGTCGGAGCGGCGCGCTCTCTCTTCCTCTTCCTTTCTCTCTTTCATAAAAAATGAATCGTTAAAAGGCCGCACAGACGAAACGAGAAGGAATATAAATGTTCGTTGCCACAACAAATCAAAAAAACGTAAGGCCAGAAACGGAAAAATAACGCAATATTCAAGCAAATGTAAGTCGCAAATGGAAGACAAAGCTTGACAATGGCAATGATATATTATGGACCACTGTCTTTCTGCTCTATATACTCGTATATACATATATACTGATGAAGTAGGCCTGCAGATTGAAATTGAAATGGAAATAGAAATTGAAATAGATAGAAACTTTAATGATGAGTCCTGTTTTGTAACAATAAACTGATATGAATGATGTTTTGCTATGCCCTGAATTGAACAAATCGACCCAACAATACAGCTTCATAATCTCCCGTGGAGCAACAACTCCATTTGAATAATGTTGTTCAATAAACGGAATTGCTTTCATTCAGCCAGTATTCGCATTGATTCCAAGCGCCAAAGGAAGCTTTCATATCGTTGGTTAGCATTTTCCTCGATTTAAACGGCTGGCAAAAAAAAAAGAAATACAACAAAAATATCTGCAAAAAGGCAGGCACAGACGCCACAGAAGCGGCATTGAAATATGGAATAAGTTAAAAGGATTTATTAACTTTTAAAAGCTTCGCACACAACAATGCCAAAAAGACCAGCCAACGAGAAACGACAAATATTGCATGTTGACTTCGGAAAATGCCAAAGGTACTCCCAATCGGAATGTCAGCAGGTCCCACGTCCCTTTAAAGGAAAACTGCGCTATATATACGGCCTTTTCCATGGCCTTTTGTCGCTCAATCGGAAATTGCTCATATGCTGAATGAAAATAAGCCCAAGAGGGAAAATGAAAAATGCACAATGCAGATGATCCTCTGACATTCTTTTTCAATGTCACCGGCGTATCCCTCAAGAGGCTGAATAGATGAATGCAGTAAGAAAATGATTGAAGGACACTCAATCAAAGTATGGCCGTATTATTTTGAAATGCAAGTCTTATCAAATCCGAATGTGAGATTACTCTTTGACTTTTGAATGTTTTAACAAGTTAATAAATACCTAAACCTTTTGTAAGAAGTTAATATGAATTTAATGGGTAAAATAAAATACTAACAATTTTATTGCCGAAAATGTATTTCACTAATAGAAAGTAAGGTTGTTCTTATTTTTCGTTCATTCAAAAAGACAAGTTAAATTTTTAAAAATAAGTTAATCTTAAATGAATCAATAACATTAATATTACTAACATTTTTTTAAACATTGCTGCAGAAAAAGCTAAAAACTCACTTAAACTAAAGACTCTCATATATCAAATCTCAACAGAAACTCGTCGCGTTGGCATTCGGGGTAAATATACATAAATAATGCACTTCTTTGTAGCTGGAGCAATATCATATATCCTTTATACAATAAACATCACCCACACTCGTGTCGAGTGAGGCTTTTGGCTGGTGCAACCATATTCGTGAATAAATTGTGCTGCCAATAAAAAATATGGCAAACTCAAACAAAAATGCACACAAAGCACATAAATTGGCTTCCTGTCGCCAAGGCAGCGACTTATTCGATGTGAGTCTCGATCCAGAACCCACCATTCACCACCCATCTGCACCACTTGCACCGCCAAAATCCCATGGAGTAACCCGCTGGTTGTGGGTATAAATAAACGGACTGAGACTGCTGCTGGTGCACTTGACTCAACCAAACAGGAAACAACCAAACAACAACTACTTTTCCACCCATGGTCAAAACCAGGAGCACTTGCAAAAAAAATGTTTCTCTTAAAATTTTTGAATTTAAAGGCAAACAAATTTAAGATCTACTTTTCTTTGAGAACGACCAATCAACTGGATAGCTTTAAAAATATTCTTAAATACTTCTTAATTGTTTTCATTTAGTTTAAGATAAGCTTTTTCTCTACTTCAAAGATTATTGCCTTGGTAATAGCAAAGTACATTTATATTTAACTTTCATAGAAAGTTTATTCGGAATTTCATTTCATTTCAAAAGAGGAAGTTCTTTCTTTAAGCAACACACATTTTGACACCTAGATAAATGATTTCAAAGTCCTAGTAAGTCCGATGTCACCCCTTTGACTTATAAAAACTCCTTTTTTGCGCAGTGCACCATTTGAATTAAACACTTTTTATGCGCTGCCTTTGTGACGCTGCTGCTCCAGTGCTGCTCTCAATGGAAATTAGCACACTTTTCACATTTTCTCTTTGAGTGTCTGGCGATTGCAGTTTTTAATCCATTTTCGCTCCCTTTTTTGCCCGGTTCTACGGATCTGTTCGTAAATTCAAAAGTTCGGAAGCTGTTAATAATGTCGACAGGCACACGACACAAGTATTTCATTAGAGAAAAGGCTTCCCCACCCAGCTCCTGTTCCTACTCCCGTTTGCTAGTAGTGCTACTGCTGCCTTTGCCCCCATGATATCCTGTCGTCAGTTTTTCCCGGAGCAGCGTTTCCTCTAATTTTCAATTTGGCTTTTGCCCGAGTTTCGTGCACGAAATGTTCTCGCGTGTCGTGATATCTGTTCAAAAGCAATTACACCATCGCTCCAATGGCAAATGAAAGAAAAACTAATTAAATCCTTTGTCCAGCATTTTGTCATACAAAGCAGGGAAAAGCAGCGGGCCAGCAGGAGTGGAAACTACATAAATAGATCAACTATTTAACTAAATTATTCCAACCGAGTCATTTGCATTTCTTAACAATCCATTCTATGCAAATCAAATCTGCAATGCACCAAAGTAAAATCCTCTCCCTTATTATTTTTTCTTTATTTTATGTTAATGTGATCGATATGCTTTCGATTTCAGCATAAATGGCGCATCAGTAGCATCCATCTTGATGTAACTGGGATTACGGGTGAGCACCAGCTCCAGCTCCAGCAGCGGCGTAACAATGTCATCGACAATCGACAAGAACCTTCGCGGGCACTGATGGCAGACGGATGGCAGTCATAAATTTTACACTGGCTTCAAGCCCATTAGACTAAAAGAGTGGCCAGTGAGTTGGCAAAGTGTCTGCGGCAGGTGCATTCCCTGCATCCCCCGCTGCATTGATTTATGCCAATCACGATTCGCTAATAACTCAACGGGTCTACTGATGCTACTCTGCTCTCCTTTGATGCTGATGCTGATGCTGTCATAATGGCACCAATTTGAGGGTTAAATTGGATATGCCTCAAGCGTTTACAAAGTTGGTCACGTGCTCATTTTTTACCCGGTATTCGTAGGATCAAGGAGTATGTGCAGCTAATATGGTCGGTATAAAGTAAACTATCAATTTAGCAGTATTTCTTTTATATTTTCCCTTGTATAATCGCGTTTGCTAAATAATAATTAAGCTTAGTAATATAATAATAGTTTTAAAGTTATATACTTATGTACCGATAATAGGTATATCCTAGTCTGTACCCATTAATAGCTTTTCTCGCATTCTCCTCTGCTACTTGTAAACGGTCGCACATAATTGACGTTTCATTAGCATCATCTCTTTGTCTGCTTAAAGGACATTTGCCATGGAAATTTGCATTTCTTGCACCCTCATCGAACGCACTTTAAACTTGATACCTTGGCAATTAGAAAGGTCAATCGAATAATGATGATGATGCTAATAATGACTATAATGCTGATGCTGATGGCACTCATAAAAACTTAAATTCGTTCACACCCACACGCTCAGTTTTCCATTTCGCCCTCGAATCACTTGAGGGGAAAATCGAACTTGTGAACTTTATAAGCGCTCACACATACAGGCACACAGACACAGGGCCACACAATAAAATGGGAAAATTTCATAAATGAACAAGGATTCAACATCAATTTATGACATAATGATATTTGAGTGTGGCAAATTGCGTTAGTCCGATGTTTGTGAGTGTTTGTGTGTTTGGGTATCTTGGGAAGTTATTTTTTGAGATTTTTTTATATTCCTTATTTGGCGTGTGTGTGCGTGAGTGTAGGTCACAACCTTCTTTGTATGCTTGTCCCAGCGATTTGGCTTCGTTTTATGTAAATTATGGGATTATGTTGTGATTTAGAATGGGTTACAATTGGAGCTTAAGGGCATTAAAGGTTATTTCCTCTCAACCATTGATAGGGTGTTGAGGTTAATTTGAGGCTTAGTGCGGTGGCAAGAATTTGCGGCCATTAAATTGAACCACAGTTCGGGACAACGATATTCTCCGAGGCCGCCCTTCCCCTTTCTCCTGCGCACTTCGAGTGATTAATGACTGAAAAACTTGTTTTCTAATTATTTAACACCCGAAAACTACGACAATTAATTATGTGGCTGAACAATGAAGCCCCTGACGGACATTGTGGGTGACAAACACATACAAAACGCAAAGAGCTTACAACAATTGCTACTACAACAATAAATTTCATTGTGCAACTCACCCACACACCAGCACCCATACACTCACATAGAGACATTCAACATTGCTATTGCGAATTTTGTATAGGACATTTTTTGTTCCTGTTTTTTTTCAGGCTTGCAAATGAAATTGTAGAGAAATGTGCATGCAGAAAAGCAGTTGCACACATTCGCAGATGCATACATTGGATGATAACAAACCAATTCGCAAAAAGGCTGAGGAGCCACACTATCTCCGGTATAACTTAAAATTATATCTTATAAAAATAAACATTTTCATACAAATTTTAATAAATATTTTTGAAAATTTAGGTGTAAATTAAAAACCTATTAACTTTTTAACAAATTTTTATTGTATAATGTTTAATTAATTTTAGTAAAATTATAAACAGATAGAAATAAAAAAGTTATTGAGTTTCTTAAAGGAAAAACGTACTTTAAAATTATTAAAAATAAGAAATCATTAAAATTTTAAAAGAATAACTTTTGCAAAGCAACATTTTTTAATAAAAACTAAATATAAAAAAAATTAAATAACATTTCATACGTTTATCAAGAAAATATGTTGTTCCAATAATAACTATATTGGTTATATAAATTTAAAAGAGTCTGAAAAACTTTCCCACATGAATTTAAACTTAATTTAATGAATTAAAAGCGTAAATAATTAAACTAAATTGAGCATGCGATAATGTCTTCAACCCGTTTTTAATCACAGTTAATAGGCTTAAACATCGGAATATTAAATGTAAACCAATGTTAAAATGTTGTTTCATTTTTTCCATCTCAATGTCGTTTTTTGCAAACCATTTTCCCACTATGAACATTTTCGAGTTTCCTATACAAATTCAGGCGCATACAAACAAACATGCATTTCATGGCATTGCAGTTGGGTTAATTGTTTTTTAGGCATCCAGAAATACACACAGAAACTAGTGAGAGAAGCTGGAGAGAATCATTTAATGGCATCGCACATTCATTTGAAACTTTTTAATTAAACAGAATACTGTGACAAATTATTTTAACGAGCTTTTCGCATTGCAAATTGAAAATGAGTATGGCTTTAAAGACCCACAAAACTCAAATGTCAAACCCAAAACGATGCTTAAATCCCATAAGCGCCGAAAATCACAAGATCAAGGGTCACAATCCCCACCAACAATTAAAAAAAAAAGAAAAAACAAAAATAAAACAACAAAGAACCGCCCAAGAAATCTGCTTAAAACAATTACTTTCAGAATAATTGGCTTTAATTGCTGCCAGCAGCTTCAGCCTCGACAACGTCGTCGGCCAAGAGGGAAAACTTATGCCCAAGAAGTGTAGGTCATAATGGCATCTATCAGTGGGCGCCCGGCTGGGGTCTGTTGAGGGTTAAGGGGGAGGCGGAACCGGAAACAAGCAATTTTGCGGCAAAGTTACGAGTGCCGCAGACAAGAAAAACAAAAACGTGGCGATAAGAAAACCACGATGGCTCCAAAGTGTGCAAGTTTTCATTCTCTTGGAAAAGTAACTCAACAAGTTCATGCCTTAGATATGGCCAATTTTATAATTAACCGACTTTGTTTAAGATTTTGTCTGCTTATAAGGCAAAAAACGTAAAAGCTTAAAGCCGAATTAAAAAGCCGTATCAGAGCCAAGCTGAAGATTTAGTTAGTATAACCATTTAAAACCACCGAGAGTAAAATAAGTTAGTAAAATGAACCCTTAAAAAGTGGCAACAGTTTTTGTTGCTCAAGATGAAAGTCTAGAACTCACCCTAATTGCTTGAGCACACCTCGCAATGGCCCTGCAAGATTAATGGTGGAATTAAAAACCAAGCCATGTACTTGGCTGTGCGTCGAGCATTGCACTTAATTAAAAATGTTTGCCTAAATTATGTACAGACAATTAGAGAGGCAGACGGCCCAGACAGGCATTTCCGCAATTTGCGGTTAGCATTTTTCCCAGCCCGCCAAAGTTCATTGTGTGTTGGGAGGTGAAACATGAGTTTTCCACACAGCCAAACTCACTTTACCGCCACCGTCGTTGTTATTATGAAGGCAATCTAAGAGGAATAAGAAGTCCTTGAGAGCCCGCCGCTTCATATTTTCCTCTACTGTTTTTTTTTTCTTTTTGTTTGTTCTGATTCTGTGGCCATTTCTCTGCGAAGAGTGCTAATTAATTGCTTAAACAATTGCACTCCTAATGGCAGCCGCATTGTTGTGGGACCCCCGTTGCGTATACTTAATGCGTGAAATTATTTTACGCTCACTTACAAGTGTCACAATTTCGAGTCGTGTCCTCGTCGCCGCTCCAAATGAGACCGCATAAATTTTGCAACCATGCAATTGCCGCCTGCCACGCGCCACAAATGCAATAATTGCGCATTTTGCAATGCGACCCTGGCCAAATGTGTGACACTTGGCCAGAAGAGGACTTGGCCTCTGGGCCACATACGCCATAATGCCATGGTAAATATTTGTCCTCGACATGTGTGTGTATGTTTTGAACATTTTTAGCATGGCACACCAAATTGTAATTAAGCGAATATCATTTCTGACAGACATTCAGTGGGCAAGTGATATGTGTTTTTTGCTAGAGGTTTAGGGACCAACATTTATTTATTGGTTTTTTAATTTGATCAATCGATTAATCTACTTGTTCTTGCAGCACTGATCCTTTGGTCCATTTTTGCAAACGCACTTGCAGTCCTTGTTGCAGGAACAGTTGTCGCCGCACTTGCTGTCCGTGCATTTGCAGTCTATAAAGTTAAAATATTTTATTTTATACATCATTTTAAATAAATAATATTTATTTTGACTTACTAGCTCCGCAACCTTTGCAAGCCATTATTGGAATTCTTGTTATTATTTCCTTGAAGTCTTTAGACGGTTAGCCTTGTTTGTGGTCAGATTCGTTTATGCCTTCACTATTTATAGAATCGACCACCAACGAAGGGCCGCGTGATTAATTTTTGCACTCAGTTTTAATTTTAATTGATAAGCTGAAAACGTGCGCAAAATCAACAACAAATGACATTACTGCAACGAACTTAAACGGAGTTAAAACTTTTGCGCCTTATCAGTCAAATTAGCTGTATAAGAAATTGAGATAAGATATCGAAGAGAACCTACTTATCAGAAGCACAGAGAGAAACAATTTACCTCAAGTAAAATGAAAGCTTGTAACTGAATATTACAAAATGTAATAATACTGTTAGTCAGTGAAGCCTTATTAAAAATTTGGCTCCTAAGAAAACCTATTCTATAAGTAACTTTTAAAAATTTTATAAAAATAAGAATTGAAAGATTATTTCAAGTGGTCTTAATTTCATCCCAAAAATAACATTTTTTTTACATAAAGATTGCATTACAAACTCCTATACCTCTTTATAGAACCCATTATTTTACAAGATGTCATGGATAGAAACATATGTTTAAGTCTCAGACCAATTTTATTCTCGGTGAACTATTCGTAATCCCACGCCACAACTACTTGTTATGCGCACTTGGCGTCCAAAGGGGTTAAGAGTGGAATTACCGCAAATTGCAAAAGTTTTTAATTGTTTATCTCTCGGTTACTCGGTGTCGGGGACCGTTTTACAGGGAAAGCTGGAATCTGAACCTGGCTGGGGTCCCCCGGTCTCGGGTGAAACATTAGCGCAACATGGCCCCCGCATCCATGTTGTCCTTGTCGCAATCAGCAAACAAAAATCTTGTCGGGCGGATGCAGAAATTAGCCCAGAGTCTCTCGTTTTGGCCGAGTTTGCTAGCTTGTGGCAGTCACACAGGATGAGGTCAAATTATTAATTTAATATGCATCCGTGCCGCCTCGGACTTTGGACTTTGGACTTTGGCCTGACTCTCCTTCGACTTCCGTTTGCCGCAGTTGGCAATTTGGTCTTCTCATTCGTGCTTTTTTTCCTTTTTGGTCCACTGAGGTGGCTAGCAAAATGGCCAACATTTCCGCATCCTCCCGCGATTTTTCGGTGGCTTGGCTTTGCCTGATTAACGTTTAAACTCATTAAGATAACGCAATTTTTGGCGCTCCGCTGGATTTTACTTTCGAGCAGCTGTGCCTGAAGGGCCGAAAAAGGAGAAGTTGAGTTTTCGGGTTCAAAGGTCACAAGTTGCGGGAGCACAAGCCAACTGGAAATCTCTGTTGCCCATTGCCCATTGTCTGAGCCTCGCAGTTTTGTAATTGGTTTGTAAACAATTTCACCGGCTCTTTGACAATTTGCCTGGCCATTTCACATTTCGGCGGGGGCTAATTGCAAATTTCGCAGTTCCCAGCTTGGAGCTTCTTCTTATCAAAATTGAAGTCCGCTCTTTCGGGCCGCGCATTATGCCCTCTATGTTCACGCTCAATTAGGGCTTGTGGTTTTTAGCCATGGCCTCCGTTTCTGGTTAGAGATTCTGGTTATGTTCTGCTCTGGGATCTGTTTACTCGCCTACTATTTTTTGTTGGGGCGTGGCATCCGGGTCGGCACTTGTTTACCCGCCAATCAATTCAATTTGCGACTTGTTTGCGCTCGGCATCGTTCGAATTTCAGCTTCATTTTTTTGCTGGCATTTGGGTTTAGGGATTGGGGTTTTGGGTAGCTCTTTGAATCGACTGTAGTCAATGGCCGCCACAGGCATCGTGCTCCCTTATTAAATGGGCAAATATTTTCGCTGGCATATTAGATAAATGCTATGATTATGATTATGGCCTGTTCAATGGCATAATAATATGGGGGAGATGGACTCTCGAAAACGAGCGGAATAATCAAGCAGATTAGGTTTTGCAAATTGGCAGTATTATATTTATTATGTGCTAAATCTTAAAAGCTTTTATTGTATTATTTGTTTTTTTTATGTTAATACGATACATGATCATAATTTTTGTTTTAGCTATTGTTATACACGAAATAGTGGTTTGCCATATTCTTTTTATAATTAAACTATCAATGTATAAAATATATTATGGGATAGGCTCTTTCTTCCATATTTCAGAAGAAGGAGAAACTCCTTCATAACCTGATTAGTGCTATTTCGCATTGTTGATAAATCAGCCATTCCCCTACAATTCTTTTCAGATAACCAATACTTTCCAAACCATCAAACAGTTAATTTTTCTTTTTTAGTCCTAGCTGCAGTCAAACCAATGTCTGTCTCTCTTCCATTGTATGGGTTGTTCAGCATATCAACGGAGATCAATTAGCATAATATGAATTAAAGCTTAAGAGACCAAAAACTTTTTTATGGTTGCGAATATGGGATGAAAATATCACCAAGGATAAAAAATATACTTGATTTAAACGCGCTATAAAATAAGGCAACATACGTTTAGAAATTCGTATAGCTATTTACAAAAATGGCTAACAAATATCTGAGAAATTTAAGCATGAAATCCTATTTGCTCAAAATAAAAGTAAAAAAGTAAGTACATTTCATTCAGTAAATTAACAAAAATATGCATAAAAATATTTGATTACCACCTTTTATTAGTGTACTCGGTGGCTAATTATTTGTTTTTCCTGAAATCATTTCAGCATTCAAAAAGATTTTAAAAAACAAAGTTACACAAGTGCATAATTCCGGTGCGAAATGGTTTCTCCGTTTTCATTCTAACAGAATTTGTTAGCGGCAGTAACGCCGTTGGCCTTTCCGCACTCACTGCTTTATACATGTCAAATCGCATTCAAAATTTTCTAACAGCACTAAAACAATTTCAGAATACGCACCCTTGGGCAGCTCCTGGATTCAGGACGCCGTGCTCCGGACTCTGAATGCAGGACGAAAACGATGAGGACGACGGCGACTACTACTACGTCATGTGGCCGAACAACCGAGCACAACGGGCCAAACTGGCAACATCAAAAGCTGGGCGAGACTGGGGGATTGCGTTTGGATTCAGTTAAAAACAAAAAAAAAAAGGGAAAGAGAGAAAGAGAAAGCCAGGAACAAGCCATGGACCAAATGCTGCCCGGTTTCTGGTTCTGGATCTGCCTGCGTTGCGGCTGCTGTGGTTGCAGTTCATGGTAGAAGGCCCCCAAAAGCGGGCAGGATGAATCAGGCCTAGGCCGAACGGACCCAAAAATGTTCTGCAATATGCGTCGAGTTGGAAAATTCATCATAAATTCCATGCGACAACATGGGAGCCAAACTTTTCATATGCTCCTCAAAATGCCGCACTGCACATGGCCCATGTCCGATGTCCCAACCAGTCATCCAACCATCCCATACCATCCATACCATGACCAACCCAAACCATCCATTCCATCCTTCACCATTCAAACCCAATCCCACCGTCCAACAGCTGCTGGCAATTTTTATTTATACATACGTACATATATATGGTACGTCGGGCAGACTGTTGCCGCATCTCGACACGCCGAAGTGTGTTAAATGCATATTTGCAGAGCTTAAATTCCATAGCCGACCGAACGACGACAATCGGCAACAGCTGGTATAGTAAATTTTATATTTAACATTACACCCCTTGACTGCTGACGTTGTTAATCCGAATTTCGATTTGCATAAATGTCAGTTGGATAACCCTAAAAAAACAGTGATGCCAATGTTTGTCTTTTCTTAGGAAATGTCTGTAAGATTTATTTTGTAAAACAACTTGGCGCAAAATTAGATGATTTTTTATTGTAACTTTTTTGTTTAATGTAAGTTAGATCTGTGGTATATAAAATCTAAAGTAATACAGTCTTAGTGGCTAAATAATTGTATAAATTATACATTAATTGGAATAATATCTTGGCATATATTTGGAAAATAATCTTTAATTTTTTTATTGGAGAAATTCGAATTATTAAAAACGTACGCATAAAACATTAATGCAAGTTGTTGAGCTTTCTTAACTAGTTCTTTGTTATTTCTAAAGTCTAAATTTTGACAGCAGTTCTTCCAATGTTTTCTCCATTTTGTGGTTTGACATTTTTTATCGACATCAAGTTTAACAACTCCCGCTTTGCAATTATAACTATCTTCACTGTGGAGTTAAGATTTTACGACTGCCAGGATGCCAAACCGTTTTTATGACAATTCCGGCAAACCTTATGCTCCATCATTATGTTGCCTTATCCCTTTAAAGCCGGCAATTGCCGTCGTTCGTGTCGTCAATTGAAATTGCTTGGCATCAGTGCAAGTTGCAAGTTGACATTACACGCTGACGCTCTCCATATTCATCACACTCACGCCCTGAAGAACGCACCAAAGTTTGTCAATCTGCCAGCAAATGACATGCATCGACGCCGGCGATGAGTCCTTGAAATTGAGGGGTGAATGGGGTGAAAGTGGGGGGCAAGGGGTGTACTTAAAATCATGCAACACTCGACGCGCGTTGCACGATGCTGACGTGCCAATGTCACAATTATTTAGGCAAGCCCCCTCGCACCACTCAACCTTATACCATGGCTTATGAGACAGTCTTCGAACAGGAAGTCCAAAGGGGTGGGAATGTAGATTGTGCACTTAGAAAAATGTTTATTTATTCTATTAATTCATATTCATAGGTAAAAAATAGTTTTTGGTAGGGTTTTTGTACAAATGTTGGGTAGATATTTTGTACGCATCGTAAATCTTTTACGTAAAAATGAACACTTAAAATTATGGAATAAAAAATCTAAATTACATTTCAGAACTAACAAGATTAAATTGAAATTAAAAAAAACTTTAAGTCATTTTGTTTAGTTAATAATCTTATTTAAATAAATAATTGATCCATTTAAATAATATTTTTATAAATTTGATATTTTTTAATATTTTCCTTAAGTATAACGTAGAATTTTTAAATTTTTATAAAGTAAATCATTTAAAACCAAACAGGGAAATAGTTTCAAAATGTTTTGACCAAAACCGACAATTTTCGTTCGATGATTTTATAGTATCATATCGTTAGCGGAAGTAACTTTTTTTGAAGTGCTGTCGTATCCGTTGCAACGGCTGCAAACTTCACATGCGGCGCGAGATGAGAGGTGAGAACTTGACGGAAATCACTAGAGGAACTTTTTTAATGGAATCAAATCAAATTGTTCGGAAGCTGTAAAAAGCGATTGCACGGAAGCATTTTGAGTTGTTGACAGCGGGCGGCGCCACACGGCCAACAACTACAAACAACACCAACGACAACGACAACGACATCGACAGCCGCCAACAGTCATCGAGGTGCAAAAAGCGACACCGGAAAACTTGCCAAAGTAACGCAAACTGAAAATTTCTAAAAAAAAAAAAAAAAAAAGAGAGAGAAAAAAAAAATCAAAGGCGGGAATTGGGGGCGTTTGGGTGGAATCATAAGTACACACTTGAGGGGGAGCTTGGGTACATCGTCAATAGAGCGTCAAGTGTGCGCTTGTCCACGCCCATTTAAAGCTCAGCCACCAAAGGAAGCTACCGCTAGCAAAGGTGCACTTAACAAAAAAAAGGATATATACTTTTAAAATATACTTGAAAAAATAAAAAAGGCCTGAATTTTTGAGAAAATTTACAATGAAAACTAATAACACTACAATGAAAACTAAATTTATAATCCCAAAAACAAATGCAAATTATTCCTACCTATTTCTGCCAGTGCAGCTACGAGAAGCCACCATGTAATTGGCCAAATGACAATGTGCACAAGGTGCAAGAAGTTGCCACCGAAAGACTAGAAAAAATGCAGAAACTGCTAGCGGTAGAAGGCAGAACAGAGCAAAGTTCAAAGTGCAATCGTTCGTTTTTCGGTTATATGGCGCATAAGTTTCTGGAACTGGCTGCACTTGCAAAGTTGCAAAGGCCATAAAAATCGGCCATAAAGCGTCAGGCTTGAAGTTTCCAATGCCGGGCTTCAAGCTCGGTGGCCACAAACGGCTCGTAAATCAACTTAACACGCCGCAGGCCGACAGTCCAGACAAGCTAATAATTCTTGTTGACACTCAACGTCTCCGAGTTATGCACAATGGACTGGTTGGTCTCCCCCGTATAGCCACGCCCATTCCGATTAAGATAATCAATTCATTAGCGTGACCGCTCCTGCAGCATTTGGCACTGAAAAAAACTTAAAGGGCTGCTAATTGTCATTAGTAGAAAAATACATAATTTAAAACGATAAGATGTAAGATGCAAATAAACCCGTTAAATAAATATCAAAAAAAAAAACAAATATTACATTTATATTAATTTTATATTTTGGAAGGCAGTTCAAAATCCATATCCAAAAACATAGAGAAAATGGCTTAAATAAACAAACCAAATGCTATAGAACTTATATTTTGATTAGATGGTAATAAGGATCCTGTTGATAATCAAAGTAACAAACACAAATTTTCAATCAATTTATCTTAACCGATATTTTTCCGTGTAATATCTGAGAATTACCGCATTACCGAGTTGCCAGAGCCAACTAAAATCCTTTCCAGAGTGCACAAGTGGAATTGCAATGGCATCCTCCGAGGGAACAAATGTTCACTCCACATTACATTTGTCTTAGCTGGCGAGCAGATTAATTGCCAATGAGGGTGTACAAGTTCGAGATGAAAGTTTTTCAAAAGAACCGAACACCCCACCTTTTGTGCCGTGCTCCACTGCGTTGCCGTTGCGCTCCATGTGACAACCTAAAACGGGGCCACGTACATTTTATCTGCTGCTCCTCCGGATCCGTCTCTTCCTACTACGGCATTGGCTATGGCTCCTCCTCCACACAATTCGAGGTTTTTGAGGTGAAACAAATTTCCGGTGACATAAACTTAATTAGCTTTTGTTCGGGCTTTTGTTTTATGGTTTTGTGGGTGCAAGTGCCTGTGGGTGGCGGTGGCTTGTTATACAGCGGTTCCGCGGTTTCCAAACTGGGCGCTTCAGTGGTTCAGTTTGGTTCGGTTTGGTTTTGAGTTCTTCTCAAGGAGACCAAGATACCAAGTCTCCCTCCTTGTCGCCTTTGTCTGCTCGTTTTTATAAATGGCTTTGGCATGTTGAAAGGCAGCATTTAGTTTTGATTTAATTGCCTCCACTTAACAGATTTATCTTCAAGATGATTTTGCTTTTGGTTTTGGCTTTGTTTTTGCTTTTGCTCTTTTTCAATATTTAATTAGTGAGCACACACATCCAAAGCTCGCCGACAAAACAAGTTAAAGCTTACGCAAAACTCTATTACTTTCATCTGAAAACTTTGCCAACCACTTTCGACATTTGACTTACTCTTCCCCCGTCTCACTGAAGTTTAATAAAATGGGAAAATATTTACTGATGATATCACAAAATAATACATAAATGTTTACCGCAAACAAAGGAAGCTCTGCCAGGCAACAACAGCAACAATCGGAACCAGCATGAACAAAAATAATGAAATTGAAAACGAAGCTTACGCCGAACGTGGGTCCTGGGAAAGGTGAAGGAAAACTCAAATAAAAGTCGGCCAAAAGTTGTCTGGTCTGGGGATTGCCCTCAAAAAGCAGGGGGAAGGAGGAAAAACTGCGTGGGGGAAAAACAACCGACTAGAACCCGAAGGATTTGAAGAGACTAGAACAATGAGTGCAAAGTTTATAAGCACTTTTCAACATAACTAAAAGGAATGCCCATATATGCGTATTCTATATAAGCTTCTCAGAGGTTATTTGATGTTGATCAGGAGGCCAAATTGGCATTAGACTCAGTCTGAAGATATACAAGAATTACCTTCAAAAAAAAAAAAAAATTCTTGTTTTGTTTTTAAATTAATCATGGTTATTATGACTTAACTGCTTTAAATTTCAAAATATAACTATATGTTATATAATCTTATTACGTAGATCAGCTTTTAAAATTTCACGATTTTTAACACTCCGAAAGATTTTATAAAACATTTATTTTTTAAAGTTGGTCATCTAAATAAGTTTATTTTTTAAAATAAAAAATATATTTTGAAAAACGAAAAGTTCAGCTTTTGCCACCTGAACATTTGAAGGGCTCAACTGCCTACATGTGTGAGGCTCATAAATACTTTATCAGCCGTCCAGGACTAAGAAGTCGAAAGGTAAGAAAACTTTGCACTGGGACTAAACCGACGATATAATGATCTCCCCAGGGTGTCAGCCAGGACACCAAGACCCACCTCCAGCCAACTGAAAAGCACCCCCATTCAGGCAGACAGAGCTGATTAGGTCCTGAATTGAGATTCAGCTTGCATTGCTCGGCATCTCACCTTAATCGGCTGCCAAAGTTACTTATGCCTGTGGATTGTGCTCCAGAATTCCCCGCACTAAAATCCCAGATGCCTGTCCTTTCCAGTGTTGGGAAGGGTAACTAGTACCCTTTAAGTTTGGGTAAGGTACAGGGATTTTTATAACACATGCTAAAAAAGCTTCTTAAGTTCCCTAATTGTAAAAAATTATTCGTAAGAAACTGATTAAATATGCTAAATATCTAAAGTATATATTTAGACTTTAAGTTAAACTTAAGGTATAACAGAAAGTACCTTCTGCTTACTTTAGGTACATCCACCTAAAACCATCACATCACTGCTTCTGCCACTTCTTTACGGACAATATTAACAGGAAGTGAAATCAAAAGGTTGGCTTTTACTTGATTTTCTTAATTCAGAGTGAGCTCGAAGAACGCCATTGTTCGTGTGGCTTGTAGTTTAACTTTATCATCTTCACTTGGCGGTCGGGAAGTTCCTCAGCCAGCCTCCATGATTTCGACCATGACTGGGAATTGGCCTTGTTCCTCCCTTTGGGCCCACTTGTCTGCCGCCTGCCCGCCCTCATCTCCGTTTCCGTTGGCTTTATTCTCCTGGTTTGTCCGGCTCCATCTCCGTCGCCGTCTCCGTCTCAGTCTCCATCTCCTACTTCCATCTCCGAATCCGGCTGCTGTTATTGTATAAGCAGCTCATCTGCGGCTGAGCGCATTTTATTTGCTTCAAATTGAGTTATGCCTAATGAAAATCAAATAAGCCGCAATCGAGCCGGAAATGTTGGTTGAGTTCTTCTCGGCAGGACGTGTCCTTGCCTACGTTTTTCCTTCCCCTTCCAAATGTGAAACTGCCACATCTCGTTTCGGTTGCTTTCCGACTTTAGATTAGCTTCATTCATTCAGAACTTATTCACGCCCTTTTGTTCAAGTGGCTATTCGACATTGGAAAAGCTCTGGCCTTATTGACAGACAAATTACTAAATGGCAAGCAAATGCGATTCAATTAAAATTACTTAAAAAGCACATATTGATTTAACAACATATTGGACTCAAACATTCCCATGCACGGCAAAATATATATTCATAAATAATAACTTATTGGATTAAAAAGCACAAAAAGTATAAATATTTTGTCATGTTTGACACTTTTCCAATTGTTAATTCTTGGTAAATAAGTTAAAAAAATTTCAGTTCAATCAAAAACCCTTCAGTTTTTTAATGTAGTTTTTTATGCGAAACAACAACATTTGACTTAACAAGCATAACATGACCATTAGCATGACCCCAACTTTTTTTACAAATCATATTTGCAATAGATTGGCATTCAGTTTTATTCATTTTTAAATATTCATCCCTTTTGAAGTTGTGTTTCCAAGTTAAGCATTTTTATTTAAATGTTTTTCCTAATCAATATTTATTATTGTTTGATTTTTGACACTTTAAAATTCATATTAAGTATTTATATATGGCTTTTATGTGTAAAATTTCAGTCAAGTTTAGATGGGGTGATAATTTTTTAATAATAGATAAACCTGATACGAACCTTAAGTTCCCAGCGATTTTACAAATTTATCCAAAGTAGTCTCATTAATTTCGGTTTTCTCCGTGTAAACATTCGATGTCGAGATGTCGGTAACGCCTTTTTGGCCCACTTATCTGGCTGAGTGGATTCCTGCACATAAATTCTGGCATTCAGACAAACACATTTCATATTTTAGTTTTTCGTCTGTGGGAAAATGCAAGAGCAGGAAAAGCCTGGCAGTATTTTGTTTATACATCAAATTGCCTTGGCAGTCATTATCCACATGCATGAGACCAGGACAAGTATCTCCGACCCGACCAGCCCGGCCCACATCTTTCCACCCGCCTAGGCAGGCGTTAAGTGCAAGTGTGGAAAATTATTTAATGACTTTTCTGAATTTGAAACGGAATTTGTAAGTGCGTTGTGGCGGCGAGCGGAGCGGTTCGGTGGAAAAGGGGACCGAATATTTGCATACGCAAACACTTGGAGTGGGCGAAGGTTTCGGGAGGATGGAGGATTGGATGAGGAACGGAGATCCTTTGGCAGCTGCCAAATGGCCAAGTAGCAACCTGAGCCAAGTAATTCGCCCGGCCGGCAGTTTTTTGCCCCGGCTACAATCTTATTAATTATTAATGCATCTTTGAAGTGCAGCGGCGGCTTCATCATCGCTAACGAAGCCGCCACTCAGCTCCGGAATCTGAAGAACTACACCGAGGAAATATACATAGCAAGGCTATTAAATAATTTGAGCTCTAAGTTTATGATGATTTCAGTTAAGGTAACAATGATTTAAACACCTTTCTTACAATAAAACTAATTTCATTAACTTTAAAAATCTTAGGTGCTTTACAGTTTTAAAACTTTTATTGCTAAAAGTTAGTCTTTAAAGACATTAGTAATAAAAATAAAATTATTAAAATAAATCATAGAAATAACAAATACAAATTTTAAAGTTAAATAAATTTAAAAATGCATATTCATTTAATGAAAACTACATTTTAATTGCAATTAAGTTTTACTGGTTGTAGTTTGATAATTTCCCTCAGTGCGAAGGACCTGGTGACGGTGTCAACATTAATTTGTGTGTCGGGCGACACTCGCAAGACAGCTGACAGCCCAGAAGGATTTTGTTCCTGCCGCCAGGAGTGGCATATAATTTGTAATTAATGACCAGTTAAAGAGAGCAGCCTTCGTAGCCAAAGACCTTAGGCAAAGGGGAAAGAGGGCATAAGGAGGTGCAATTCCTGCGATTTACACTGGCAAAATGGCAAAATGGGTGACAGCCAAACGCTGATTTATGGCCGCCGACCGCAAAATTTATATGCCAACCAGTTTGACTAGCTTTGCCACAATCCCAGCCGCCTCTGCTTGGCCGTACAATCCATATTCAGTTCTAATTCCCCTACCCAAGGGTATATTTATTAAGTAATTCGATAAGTTTACTAATTATACTAACGATATTACTTATGAAAATCATCGCACTCTTTGAATATACATTTTGAATTGCTTGCTAAATAGTTATTGCCACATTTACTTTAACATTTTTATTATAATTATTAACACTTTTAATAAAACCACTAAAACCGCAAAAATCTTGATGGTAATTTACGGTTTAAGATGTTTGATGTACTTAATGTAAAGACTAGAACGTCAGCATATAGTATTATGATCTTTTAAGAAAAACGGTGTACTTACCTGACAATAGGTTCCTGGCTATATTCCCTATTTTTTTTCTATTCTATTACAATGAGATCATATTACTTAAAGGTACACATAATTCTAAAAATAAGCTACTAAGCTATTCAAATACTATCTAAGAACTCCCTTTGTAGAGAAAACAAACTTCGTTGTAATACTTTTTCTTACAGAATCTTTGTACTTTTTCTATTCCTATTTGAATGTGAAACGTCAGCAGCATTTCGACACGGCTTGGCTTTGTGCCCCAGGCCTGCTAACTGGTAACTGCTAACTGGGAACTGGTAACTCTCTTTGACTAGCTTTCCTCCAGGACTCCATCTACCTCCCTTATCCTTTATCATCTATCCTCTAGCCTTATTCCTGGCTCGAAACTCTTTACGAAAGACGAGAAAAAAATCCCAGACTTTGAGCGGTGGCTCTGTTTCATTTGCTAGCCATAGATCCCAACTGGAGTGCAATTTGTCTTGTTTCAGGCAGATTCCGATAGGATAGTCAATGGATTGAGCCCACTTACATTTCTGTTATTCCAGCCGCGTTGTTATTGCTGTTGTTCTTCCTGTTGTTGTTGTTGTTGTGATTGCTCTGCCTGCTTTGGCTTTGCTGTTGTCACTCGTCATTCCAATTGGAAGGCGTGAGTGCTGAGGAAAGGGAAGATTACAGTTATAAGCCGAGAGAGAGAGTGAAAGAACCTGCCAGTCAAAAGGTAATTCCTCAATTACACTAAAACAGGGACGGGATGAAAAAATAAGATTCAAGTAGGGATTTTGACATTGTAGTTATATAAAATAAAAAAAGAAATAATAATGGTTTAATAGAGCCTTTTTCCTTTTCATTTTATCTTTTCAATGATGATATAAACTTGCTTTGTTTAGTGTAGTATATACTTTATAAGTCGCCATTTACACTTTCGATTTCAAGCCGTGTTAGGCTTGTGGCTTACGCAAAAGTTGGTATTTGTGATGCTAAATGGCCTCGATCCAAATACCAATCCCAATTCCTATCCCGATCCAAAACCATATCCTCTACCAAAATGCAGCTAAGTGAAACAGCACGGAAGATAACAACTTAAGCCGATTTCGTGCCCTGTATTTATTTGGCACGCCAACTTTTTAGCTAAGTGCAAAACAATTTACCTAAATTCCCACAACACACACACGCAAACGCACCCACAAACACTAACGCACTAGCATCACACAAATACATACATGTTTGCTTAATTGCTCCCTCAGCCCCTTGTTGTTGTTGGGGCAGTCGGTTTTTGTTGGTACTCTTATTGTTTTTGTGCTTGTTGTTGCATCGCTTGAAAAGCCTGCCAAAGCAGCTCTGCACTTTTGCGGTATCTGGTTTTTGTGCATGTAATACCCTGTAATTGAGAGCAGGGGAATGTATTGAATGCACTGAGCAATCTACAGGCATTACACGTGCTCTTGCATATTTTGCCTTTTTCTGCATAAAACTAACATTTCGTCTTAGAGCTTTTTGGCTTATGTCCAATATGGTTTTTTCTTTTCATAAAATCACTTCAAAAACGTGCAACAAGAATAAAGGGGTTACTTTTTGAATTAAGTTATACTTTTCAGAAACAAACTCTTTTTTAACGCATCAAATAATCTGTAAAACCGATTCTAAGAATCTGTGAATAGTCAACATTTAACCAGTAATGGTTTAAGAACTGTTATTAAGAAGATAATAAAATCATTAAGGGAAATACGAGACTCTTAATATGTTTCAAATGAAGCAATTTAAAAGTCTCATTATTTCTCTTATAATAATTATGGGTTTTCCACTTCGGAACTATTTTACATTTAGCTTATTTTCCCCCCATTTCTTTATTTACAGGGTAATCCCTTCTTTGCAATTGAATTGTAAAGCACTGGCTCAAACTTTCCCCCCGGTAGTTTTATTATGCTAATGCAGCGAGCGCTGAGGTATGTAACTCCCACCTGCCGCGTAGTCATGTGTGTTGATTGGCGCCATCCACCTCGTAAACCCCTTACTTCCCCTTAAAAACACACACACACACATAATGGGGGAGGGAAAGTTTAGGGGGTATGTTTGGTGGGCGGTTTATACGTAAAACAATAGCGCCTTGTAGCAAATGAAAACTGTGAAAACTGTGCCAGTGAGTGCATTTGTGTAATGCCTTCTAAGCGGCATTAGACTAAGCCAAAAGTTTGATGGAAGAAGGAAGCCAATAGCGCAAACACCTTGTGAAATATTAAAAGGAGGCTGGCAGAGAACAAACAAATGCTGGGCAAAAATTTAAAAGCTCGTCAAAGACGGGGTCGTTTGCCTGGGAACTTCAACAGACTGTAAAATGAAATAATTATGAGCGATAAATTTGCCGGCGTCTTGGCAAAAAATTGTCGCTAAAAGCGAGTGATGGTGGTGGCAGACGTTAGTCTGCGTTGATAATGAGCCGTAAGATGGAGGCCGGTTGTTCAGGCAACATCGACGCCGTCGTCGTCGACCAAACGAAAAACACAGGCAATTATGCAGGGCAACAAAAAAAGAAGAAATATATATTCAGAATTTCTAATTGGATCGATTCGAATGGCGGTGGTCCATTAAAAATTCACAAGATTCTCACTTTACGCCAGGGCTAATTCAATTTAAAGGTCTCAGCCGCCGCCGAAAACTCCGGATCGAGCTCATATTTTATCGGGGCTGTCGTCTGGGGCTGCAGTTGCACGTGCCAATCCACTACGGCGGCGGAGTCGGGCGACTCCGTCCGGATAGCACTTTTATCGGAGCGCGTAAATTTCAACACGGACGGGGACAACGCCTCGCACAGATTTATTTTATTTACAGCGGCCAAAAGGAAAAGCTGTTTGCCGAGCTCTGACATCCCCTTCCCACCCTCTTTCATATAATTTCAATTATCGCCTGTTGGCTGCTGGCCATAAATTAAGTTAAAATCTGAGACGCTGCAGGTTGCGCTGATTGCATGTGAAAAATATTCCCTCTTCCGTGGCGCCCTTTTAATTAAGTGCAAATGCAAAAGTTATGAACTCGAGTTTCGCCTTTTCCGAGAACTTTTCTATCTCTTCTTCCGCATATTGAACCCTTTGTGGCCGATTATCTGGGCACACACAAATTTCATTCGATCCGAGAACTTTGTCCTAATCCTTCCAAAAAAATATAGAGAACGAACAAAATTGTCATATTGCTGACTGAGCGGTGGAAAAGTCCAAACTTTTGTCGGCAGCAACAACAAGTGACTGCTAACAAACGGAAACAAACAGCTGCATTAGCAGCCGCAAATCAGCAGCAATCACAGCAACAGCAACGCCAGCAAACAGCAACAAACAAAGTTGAGCGCACTCACTTAAAAATTCCAAACACAAAAACGGAAATATGCAAAACCTTGGACTAGCAATAAACAAAACAAAAAACATGACAAAGTGTGAAGTGCAGAGTTCGAAGTGGGGAATACCCTTGAAAGTTTATAGTTTTTAAGGATAAAATAAGTAATATTTCAATGAAAACATACGCTTTTTTTAATTGAAAGATACCTAGAAATTAAAATTTAAAAGAATTCATTTACGTAAATATTACAAACTTAATGTTGTTGGTCAGCACTGCGTATGAGTGATGTATTAATTTCTGTGGCGACACTAACGTATAACTCTCTCTTAAAAGAATACAAAACTATAGCAAATACAAAAATACCTGCAAGAGGGTATGAAACCCCTGGAACGAGAGAAACGACAACGGAAATGACACAGCCGCCATGTTGGCCAACTTGTTGTTACCGCTGTGAATGTCTGTGAATGCAATCCAGGTTGTTGCCACTGTTGGTTTCTTGCTTGGTTTGCTTGTTTGTCGCTTTCAAACGAGCTGTTAACGAGCAGAAAAAGCCGTATTTGCAGATCCAGGTGAGAGATGATGGTTAAACCGGAGCTGGGAGCGATGTACAGAAGAAGTGGTTGGAGGATAAGAAGGCCAAGAGAAAATCGCTTAGCTAAAGACTTTCCACCTTCAACTTCGAGTGGGCAGGTGCATGCGAGTAGCCGCCTGTTAGCTATGGCAAATTAGTGATAATGAATAATTTCCCACAGCGATAATTAAGGGCATCATTAAAAATGTTGCCGACGACGAAATTGCGTTCGTCTAGCACTAAACGCTTTTCCAATTACCGCAGCATACAGGGCAGAAGTCATTTTCCGCTTGCATGTCCACAATCCCCCAATCCGCCCGCATTTCCGTGGCAAGTGCAGCTGATAGTGCCCCCTAGTAAAGCATTCTTCCCGCTCCCCGACTCCATGCTCACTGCTCCCGGGGAGATGGGACCACTTTTCACTTTTCAGTTGGCCACTCGGCCGTGTCGCTTATCCATCCCAGGCCAACAATGCCAGTGGTCGATTTCAGGCTGCAAACTGCCGTCATATTTCTGACATGGAAACAGCCACCACGCACTGAGAAAAGTCTGGTCTAAGGCCAGATATTCATAGGAACATTGGATATTTTGATAGACGAGTTATAGATTTTAATAACAATTTCAGTAACTTCTAAGCAAAATAAAAAAATGAATTCGGCTGCAAATAAAATAATTAAGAATAAAAGATTATTACATTGCAATTTTTAGAAAAGTTTCAGCTAGGATAACTTAGTCTAAGTGACTAATAGCCCTAGTAAATATTAAGAGAAAAAACAACAAAACTTATAAGGCCTGTAGTTCCTCACTAATTATTTACTAAAAACGCCTTTTTATTCTTTCTAAAATGTATCTTTACTATTTTATGTGGTTAAGAAAATATGTTTCCTTAACGTTTCCCCGAGTGTATCCCACACTTTAGCTCCACAGTCATGTGGGGTTTTTGTGGCTTTTGCGTGTCGTGCAGCATGCGATTTAGATGTTTGCTGCGACACGTGCGCTCAAAACCTAAAAGGATGAAGTAGGTCACTCTCCACTGTGCTGCACAAACGGGCATCATTTTAATAGCCAAATTATTTGCTTATATCCATTCTATGGATCAGCAATTCCATCACCAGGGCACATAAAGCGAAGGTGAAGCCAAAGGCCAGAACAAACAGCGCCCCGGCTATGTTATTTACATCCAATGCCTGTGGGGCTCCCTTGACCTTGTGCCCATTTGCTAAATCCATCAGCACTTCCTGTTTCTTTTTGTCCATATACTTTTCAATGAACTAGGAATTGAAAGGAGATTTTATATTGCAATGAATGGGAATGAAAGTAACATAATAAGCGATGTATCTTAATAGTAAGATTATAATTCGACTTAATTTATCATTTTATCTTATCATTCAACATTTTTACATAAGGACTTCCTTCCATGCTTACCTCCAATTCCCAGTGGTAATATAGACCTGTTTCCTGACACGTCCGAATATGTCTGTTCAACTCAGGCATCAAGATCCAACCTCGTATCGAAACAGCTCTCGTATAATCAAAATACAAATCATCATGCAAGACCTACCGAAACAAATATTTGTTTAACTAATTTTAAAAATAAGGAAACCTAAAACATACAATTCGATTTTCCAGAGCCTCTGTTGACACATAGTCGCCAACAGAAAGGGAACCCGAAGACAATCTTTCAATACCAAATCCATAGTTTGGGCATAAAACTGACGTTGGACAAGTAGCTATAGTCATGCACCTCAAAGTTTCTGGCCAGAATTTGTTCCGTCTCCAGATCTGTACTCTGGATCGTGTGCACCCAAATAATGGAGGGAGCTGCCCATTTCCAATCCGACTGTGCCCACTTTTCGATCGTATCCACTGGAGCGGAGAAGAAGGGGAACGTTAGCATAGACTTAAGCTGGCCACTGTAAATATTTTCCAGAGTGATTGTGGCACACAAAAGAGTGGCCAGGAAAAAGCGAGGTGCAAATCTGTCAAAGCTGAAAGGCATACATTTTATTAGAGTAAATGGTAAGACCTTTTTACAGTTAAGATGAGTCTAAACTAATGTCAAAGTATATTAAATGAAAAATTTAAAAACAATGATATTTATATCCTAAGGAGACCACATTTAAAGTTTAACTAACCTTAGGGGAGCAGATGGCTGCTGTATAAAAAGAGCAAAAATGTCCAACATGGATTTCTCAAGTTTTCTGCCATGATGAAATTTCAACTCTTTGGAAGAAAACCCCAAACAATAACTGATGTATTTCATAAAGTACAGAAAGGTACCGCAAATCACTAAGGTTGACATCAGCATCAGCCAAGTGAGGTCATTGAAGGGCATAATATTGGTGCGCCAACTTGGTAAGGGACTGAAAGTAAAGGTTAAAGATTATTTACTTCGTAAAACTAAATTAAAACTCACGCTGGGGCAGGACCCAGTATGGTTACTGAAGATCGAGCTATGGTATGGGAGGTCTCCGTGATTCCATCATACCAATTGTAGATGCAGCCAATGGCCATCTCCACACGCTGCTCATAGATGTCCCCAAGCATTCCATCGCTCGATTCATTATCGTAGATTCCACCCCAGTTATCAGCGCCATCTGAAGGGAAACCGAAACCGATTTTTATAAGTTTTTAATTAATTTTCCAATGTTAGCTTACAGGCCTCCACTCTCAGGTGACAATTGTGCACCTGGCAGAAGGTCTTCATCACATTGGCCTCGGCGCCGTCAAAAGTAACCGAAAGTTTGGTCTTTTGCGGATGGATGGGATCTACATCGCCCTTGCCAGGGGCCTGCATTGGGTTAAGGCTTAATATGATTAACTATGTGCTGGTAATTCAAGTGTCTTTGCTAATTTCGTTAATGGTGTTGTTTGGAAACACGCCCCTACCCACACCATCACCATTACCAACACTCTCTCTCACACACCAATCGGAACACAAAGTAACATTCAAATGGACATCGACACTTGGCTCGTCGGGCGGCAATTAAATGGAAACACGTAATTTAAATCAATGTTGGTCCTGTGCAGGATCCAAAGCCAAGCCCCAAACAAAACCACATTCACATGCTTGTGGCTGTGTGAGTTCCTGTTTGTATGTGTGGTGTGGGCTGGTATTTGTGTTAGTATTTGGCTCTGGGTGTGCGTGTGTTTACAAATGTGCAAATGTCCTTAAGGCAAACAATTGAGTGCGAACAAAACTTTTGCCAAATGACAACAAAAGCACGTTTTTTTGCGTCTATTGTGTGGTTACAATGGGATGAAAAGGATTTTAATACAGACAGAATAAATGAACTAATTAATGGTACTGTTGATATTATTGAAACCTTTCTGAGGGTATTATAACTTTGAGTTGAAAATTGTCAGTGAAGATGACATGATCTTCTTGATTGGTATCACAACTACGCCAGAAATAATTTTCATTAAATAATATCAACAAAAAATTTCAATCAAACACTTTAAGAAATATTACTTATTATAGTTTTGTAAGTTTTTTCAGTCCATAGTACAAAAATGTAAGAGGACAAATCATGTAGACGAGTCCTGACAACTCCCACCAGTGATTGCCGTGGACTGGGCACCGCAGAACAACATGTGCTTACATTTTAGTTGCCGAAATCGTTGCCCACAACGACAACAAAGCCAAATAACTAAGCACCCACACCCACAACACTACTACCACCACCAAACACACACAAACACCAAAAATCCAACAAACATACATACATACTACACACAGATATGTATTTCGGCCAAAGGACCAACCACTGGACATTTATTCATGATGAGTTCGCACACTGAGCCCGGACTAATGCAAAGACAACGATGTGAATGAGCCTGATGAAGATGAGGAGTCCTCAACATTCTGGGTGGTGTGATGGGTGGAAGAGGGGAACAAGGACGACCAATTGGCTTTGCTTAATGTTGGCGTGCAAATCTCTGGCATTTGTGCAAAGCCGGCTGGCTATCAGAAAGGCACAGAACAAAAAACTGGACAATTTTTTGTCAAGAAATATGGATTATACTCTGGAGTCTGAAATCTATTTAGCTTTGTGATTTCCGTTGTAAACAAGTGAACTTAGAGGTACGAAATAGTCTTATAACGATTATTAAGTAATTTTCATTTTACTAAGTCAATAACAGAAGAGAAATAAATTACTTATGAGTGACAATTTGTGACTACATTTTGTGGGGAAATCAATCTTCACGTCAGCAAACGCCAACGCGTCAAAGAAAATATCACCAAAAAAATAAAACTTTTCTGAAGAAATATTAAAGTTTGATAAACAAATTTTTTATAATGAAAATCAAAGTTTTTTTTGAATATTTTTTCTCAGTGCCAGAACGGCAACAACAAACGATAAATATAAACTTAACCGGCAATTACTTACCACATAATTAGTAATCGTATATGGGACATAAGTAATGGAGCCAACGAGCAGGCTGCGGCGCTGCAGATTGAGCAGCTTGTTGGGATAAAGTTCGACCCGGTTGGCAAAAGTTTCGTTCGGCAAGAATGCGTCCAGGAGCAGGGCATCCAAATTACCAAAGGCACCGACAAACTTTTGTGTCCACAGCTCGAAATTGATGTCGCGGTGGGGCGAAGTGGTTGTTGTCCCTGTACCTTGTCCTCGGGCCACACCATCACCCTTGTTTCCCATGTTTACCGATGCGCCCTCTTTGCGCTTAGGTTTTGGTTGGGGTCCTTTTTTTGGTCCTGCTCCTGGCAGAGACTCGGTTCCAGGTCGCACCATCAGATGGTGGGGATAAACTAAAGCGCATTACAGCGATTTTTGGTTGTTGGACAAAAAGAAACAACAATAGGGAAGGGGATATAAAAAACACGGGCTTTATTGAAAAATCTAGAGATATCGACCAAGAATTACCCAATTATTAGGTTATACCTTAAATGAGAAGTTTTTTAACACAAAAAGAGCAAAAATATTTTTAAAAATAAATTCATAATAAGTATATGCTTTTGAAGTTGTAAGTACAGGGTATATGACAACTGAGTCACTCACCAAAAAAAAAGAGAATCAACAAAAATCAGAGGAAGGAAAACCAAGTCCAAAAAAAGCCCAAGTTTACAATTGAACAAGACGCTGTCGAGCGTTGAAATTATTGGCAAGTGCTAAAGTTTGATCAACTGGCCATGAATGTCCTGCGGCTGTTTCCACAACCATGTTTACGCGGGAATCCCCTCGTGTTGGTTGCGCCCAAAAGGAAACTTTTCCAGTTTGGATTGTTTTGCCACGCCCACCCCCAGGGATGTGGCAAGAAGTCACCGCTTAAGCTAATAAATTGATGCTGACTGGGTTGGATGGAATCGGATTGCAACAAGACAGGAACACTCAATGGAAATGGGGTTGTCTATCCAAAGTGGCTTCATTAGCAACTACAATCCTGTACTCACACTGCAGTATTTCCATGGCCAGCAATTCCGCGGGGCTTTCGTCCTCGCACAGAAACAAGTATCGCTTATCCTTGAGACGCACATTGGCATTCCGAGTGGCAAAATAGCGGGCGTGAAGAAAAAGGTTTGTCTTTGACAAAATGGTAATAAATCCCTAGAAATAAAAATAAAAAAAACAATAAAAGCATTTATTTATTAATTAAGGAGTTATAGAGAAACAACAAACTTCTGTAACGCTGCTATTTAGAGCTCCCATAACTTGATCCTCCAGGGCTTCCACATCCTTTAATAAAGCCACATTAATCCATTGAAGCCTAATGGGCTGACTTAAGTCTCGAAGAACCGATTCCAAAGCACTTAAATAATCCAGTTGAAGAGGAGTCGTGGATCCGGAATTGTTGAAGACAATCAATATTGATGAAAATCCAGAAAAGTGTGGAACAACTATAGAGGAACTAGCTTAAGTTGGCTAAGAAGAGATAAGGCCAATTTTCATTACCTAAGAGCCGAAGCAATTGGCTTAAATGCATCACCAACGGTTGCAGCAACATCTCGTCCGCCTTTTGATTTCATTTTCCATGAATCCAGATTTTATAGGACTGGCATTTAATAACTCTGCTTCGATTGGCTGGCAAATTGATTTTAACTCGAACAGTAATTGAAAACCTCCGGCAAGTCCTATCATCACAAACTGGAAATGGGCATTATTTGCCCAGACATTAGCCTAATGAAACGCACACAGCATATTACGATATTTGCATAATTCAGTAAACAAACAAGAACATAACAAAAAGTGCCTCGGGTAAATCAAGCGGAAACCCTTAGTTTAGTTCAACTATCTACCTACAGTTGATAGGAGTCAGATGTCGGAAAGTCAGCTAGAGCATCTTCTAGTTAATCAATTTCAAACACTGGGAGAAGTAAAAGGGTAAAGAACATGACCAAGGGTAAGTTGTTAGTATTATATTATATATATTATAGAAATATATTTATTAAAGAGATATATCTAAGATTTTTTTGCCATTAAATCTGCTTTCTATAAGTATAACTATAATAATGAAGAAAGAATCTGTACAAAAAATGGAAATACAACTCAGTACTTGAAATGACGCAGAAGTACCTTTGTTGATATCAAAGTCCCACTATTTAGCTAAAGTTTTAAAGTCCCACAGTTTTTTTTCAGTGATTTGCCTTAACCAATGGCTCTGGGCCAATTAGCGGTCCCACAAATTAGCGACAACAATGCGGCCAAACGAATGACTTTCATTATGAATGCGAACAAAGCCCGAAACGAAGCTAAAGTTCCACACAGATAGTCGACAGAAACTGAGCCGGGACCAGGCCAAGTGTCAATTGAAACAATTCAATTGGTCTGCCAGCAAATTCTGTGGGCAGCGAGAGGTTAAGGGCGCTGGTCGCAGGATGCAGGAGGACGAAGTCTGTGCCATCGCCAATGTAGGAACACAAATGGACAGTCGAGACAAGCAGAATCTGGGAGTGAATGTGCGAGTGTTGCGAGTGCTTAACCATTGGGTTATTTGAAATTGAAAGACAGATTAAAGGATTTGCTCCTGGCGAGCCAAAGCAGAGCCCGTTGAAGATACCACGGCCAACATTCCAGACAAGCGGAGGACGAAGAGCCTGCGGGGGTAGTCTGTCCCTGGTCCTGGTCATTTGAGTGCACAGCAGGCGGCGATTTTATTGCCTCGACAACCTGCTGGGAACCCCCCAAATACAAAAAAAAAAAAAAAAAATCGTAGCATCCACCCACACACATACACACACATGGAAAATTGCTCGGCACTAAAGGGCAATTAAACACCCAAGCGGTGTGTTACCCCAGTTCGAGTTACTCGAAAGTCAATGGCATTAAAAATCCATGAAACGATATTTATCTTCTCAAACGCTTTTGCAGGGTGGCAATAAAGCCATCGAGAGCAACGTTTGATAAAGTGATTAAAGTTTAACTTGCTAAGTCACATTATGAAATTAGCTTTTGATTTTGGGGTTTACAAAATCTTTGCAGAAATTTTTATCACGGAAAAGCTTATGCAACTGGAAAGTACTAAAGTTAAAGCTATTAAGACTGTTATAAAATATAAGACTACTATGATCTTAACTTCTTTAAACAGGATTACCTTGCCATAAAGTTATTCATCAACCTCTAATAGCTCTTTCTTACCAAATACCATTTTCTATAAAAACAACCAGATTAAAGATTACTGCTAAAGCCGATCAAGAAAATGCATATTTTGTTAGGTAACTAACAGCTTTTATCTCTCAGTTACATTCAATTGCACATTTCTACGTGAAAAGCTGAAATAACAATGGGAACCCCACCGAATTCACAGCGCCTTGAAGTATGCAACACTAATCAAGACACAAATGCAGATTTGTGCGATTACGTGTTTGTCTGCGTGCGTGTCTGTCCGCAGAAATGGAATTTACACGCCTCGCACACGCACATGCTCAACTTTGCTATCAGTTGGTGTAGAAGGGTAAAACGGAGGAAAGTGGGGTAAGAACCGCAGGCGGGCTGACCAGCAAACCGACCGCAATGTGGCCCACAAGCTGCAGAAGTGGCCCACACACAGTGGCAACATATGGCCAAAAACCAAAAAGGTTTACGGCTGGGCTGTATGTACTACTACCAGGACGAGTCTGAGTGAGTGAGAGTGCGTGGCGCAGTTTTAGCTAAAGTTTTTTTTTAAATTCTTTTCCCCTTTTTTGCAGGCTGTGGCTTAGAGTTCTGTGTTATGCTTTCATCTGGTGCCTGCTGGCGGGCAATTTGCCTAGACCGAATTGCACTTGCATGCTAATGAAAAGTGCTCGCCGCAGCAAGAACTTTAAATTGCCTCCACTGTTAAAGCCAAATTACCCGTCCAGTATATGCCACATACATACGAGTATATTCTTCTTTTTTTACCCATTCATTTCCATTTAAATAATAATAATAACAACAACAGCGCGACTTGGCAATCAAGGCTCGCAGCTGCATTAATGAATAGCGAAACAAGGCGATGTCCTTGAAGTCCTCGGCAGCCAACTAAACAATGGCAACATGAAGGCTTCGGCGTAGTAAATCGTGCCACTTGATTATGGCATTCATGGCAGCTCGAACTGTGAAGGGAACAATCCATGCAAATGAGTTTTCCCTTTTCACGACTTTCACTGGTTTATTTTTTTTTTTGCGACAGTTCAGTAACACTACAATGTGATCAATAATTGTGTGTTAGCCAGAAAAGATTGGACAGGAATTTAATAAGACAAAAACAAGCTTAAACTGAAATGTACCTTTAATTAACACAACTCAGCTGACCCAGATGGTCATTAAAAGAGATATATTTAGTATCAATTGGCATTTATAACAAATTAACTATTCAATGTTTATTAATTTCAAGCATACATTGCGTATACTTGTTATCTCTCAGTTTACTGACTGGATAACAATGAGCATGACATTTCACTTGATTTTACCTCTTAATAAGTTAATTTTATTGTTCATTTCATTGTGATAAACATTAGGCATAACCACTATAGAGATAACACATATTTAACATAATAAAAATGTAAACACTTTTTAACCTTCCTTTTCATTTGATTAGTAGATATTTTGATTTCCCAGCAAACATTCATCTCTAATTATGTAATCAAATATTGCTTCGTTTTCGTAATGCCTACAGATGTATTCCTTCGGAAATTAATACAATCACAATCTGTCACCTGCTAGGAACTCAATGCCCGAGTCAGAAACAATTACGCACAGCTCATCAAGTGCCCGGCACACATTGCGTATGCTTGATAACCATTTGTGACATCTGACGGTATCTGACAAGCATCCGACAAGCTCTGCAAGATTCCTATGTCAGTTCATGGAAATGTGTAAATATTTGCATGGTAATTAGCCAGGACACATCAGATTCACGACATCACTGCATTAGTATTCGGTTGTCCTTGAAATTCTCATTTGCTGCTGCTTGCTACTGCGTGTGCTAGGTGGAAAATATTTCCCCTATAACATTTTGTTGCCGCACAATTATGCAGATTGCCACTGCAGAAATGTGGTGAGTAGGGGGCGGGGGCAGGGACTCAAAAGTTTCTGCAAACATTTGCCATTTGGTCGAGGACAGGCCCCCTGGAGTTTGGTTCATATTTGTGTTGGCCGTTTTCGGGGTATTGCAAATTGCAATTTTTTCATGATTTGTAAATAAACTGAAGAGGCAGTCTAGGTTTTCTTTACCCATTCTTGTTTTTTTTTTTTTGTATTTACCAAAACCTCTCCTTCGAGTTTGAGGCAAACACTCGAGCGTGTAAATGCACACATACCAAAAAAAAAATGAAGAAAAAATAAAGCTTGTGAAACTAAAATAGAAACACATTTCATTTCCGTAAGATCTGGCAGAGTGGAAAAGGAAAATGTGCTACACTTGAAGGGGGCAAAGGGGGTTTGGCGGGAAGAACAACTGGCAAACAACAAGAAAGTGGAAATAAACTTGGCGATAAACCAACGAAATCGATTGGAAATATTTTAACGAAATTGCAGCTTAAAGTGTCAAGGCAGCATGTCGGTTGCTGCCAAAGTGGGTGGCATTTTCCGGGGGGCAGCAATCATTTCCACTGACGTTAAGATGAGTGCTCGTTGCGATGATTCGGCTGTCGATGATTATGAGGCTGCAGCTGCAAAATGTTGCTGTTGGGTATTTAGATAATACCGCCCATCCACTTAACAATTCCTCCTTGCAACTACGGTGAAGCTTCAATTATGTAACCACTTAAATCAAATGGGATAGGACCTAAAACTGTCAAAGTGTTAAGCTTTCTACCCAATATATTTTTTGAACTTTTAACACATTATTATCATCCGTCCTATTACTATAAACATGCATGCATTTTATTAATTACTAATATTATATTTTTATTATATTATTATTTATTTAAAAACTTACTTAGCAGGAAGGCTTAAGGGACCATATTATAAAAATATAAAAAATCGTCAAAGAAGAGATCAATCTTAAATTAAGAAGCTCTACTGTCTCTGTATCTCTCAAGAGTGCAGTTCAAGTGAAGCGCAACGGCAAAGAAACAGTTTAAATACTAACAATGCAACGGTTTCGGGTCAAGTATTTCCATCTTGCCCCGCACTTTCCCATTTTCCCTGCTACGGAAACGAAATGTAATGAAAGCGTGTAAAGTGCAAATCGAAAAGGCAATACAAGTAACGAGTACAAAATACTTGTGCCCCCTTTGCCCCCTAGCTTCATGGCCAGAATTTTCTCTAAATTACCAATGTCGGAGCCGAGCCAAGGCGATAAGGATAAGGGGGCTGGGAAAGTTGGTTAGGTGCCCGGTCACATCCTGCAAGCGAAACAGGTGAAACGAAGGAAACAGGCTGAGGAAATGTTTCGCAAAATGTAAGTTTCTTTCACGCTCTAAATGGGTTTTCCCATTTCTAATGCCCATTTTGTTTTGCCCATTTGGGCTATGTGAAATTATAACTTTAATTAAATGAATTTAATTTTGGCTAGCTTTTCGGCGTGGAGTTGCATCCTAATGCCTTGACTTAGCTGGGCGGGAAAACGTTACAACTTTAAGCCTAAACAGATTTCCATATTTCATTAGCATTTGGCGACCACAAAAACCGCCAACGAATTAAATATTGATAATTGTTTTTTCCCCAATCGATTCCTATCTGTTATGAATTTAAATATATGGTACTATATATACATGCAATTACATAATCCAGTGACAGAAAAAGAGTTTTGTTGTCGTTGTGCTTTTGGAAATTTATTGCATATTTTGGCGCAGGCTGCGAACTCGCCCGGGAATTGCCCGGGGCTTAGAACTAACAATTCAAAATGAATTTAAAGCCGCTGAGGCGATGGCCAAAACGGGCCAAATGAAAAATTTCAATTAACCACAAAAACCGATGGCCAACCAAATCGAACCGAAATCGGACCAAAAACAAAACGACATGCAAACGGAAAAAGCGACCGGAAAAAAGAAAACGAAAATATTGTCCACTGCCAACCATTTTGGCTAAATCATTTTCCCCTCTTTCTATCTGTTTGAGGAGTTTTTCCTGCCATTGCAGGGTCACTACGAAAATCCTTTTGATCGGAGAGCTCTGTACGTTCTGGGCCACAATTAAATGCACTCGACAATGCACCTGACGGACCCGAAATCGGAGAGGCACCAACCACATACACCTACATACATCCGCATCCGTTCATTTATTCATTGAATATTGGCTTTGGCCAATCAATTGGCCATGGACCCGTTTTTGTGTCCATGGCGGCCAAATCAATGCAGCCTGCGGTTCGAAAACCAGCGAAATCAATGCGAATTATTTGGTTTTCCAATTCGTTACACTTCATTAATGACAATCCCTAAACTCGTTTTGTTTTTCCCTCTTGCTACCCCCGGTAAGAAATATGCGTATTATGATAGCTACGATTTTGCGAATAATTCTATTTGGAGGGAAATACACACTCGCATATATGCTGTTTATTGTTCATCATATCGACATCAATTGGGGGATTGTCGGTACCGCAACGGAAATTTATTTTATACATGCTAGCACCACCGCAGCTCATTTGGTGCCACGAAAACCGCCAATTTGGATCCGTGCGGCAAGCAGCATTTCAAATCGCACTTTAATTTTGCATACGAGTATGTGTTTTGGTGGGTTTGGGTGTCATTCTACACATTCTTACCCCCAGTTCACACACTCAATCGTTTTGGGAGCATTGTGTTGACAAAGATGTAAATAAAAATTTATGCGCACAAAAGTATGCTTTACAGCATGCACATAAAATGATTATGACGATTATGCCGGAGCTTCAGCAACTGCTACTTATTCGCAGGGCATGCTATATATGCGAACGAATAACATGAGTACCCAATATATACAGCACTGGGCACATTTTGTATTTTTGTTTCAAATGACACTTATATAATAAGAAACTAATTTTTATTCAAAGATTATTACTTTCAAACAATCTACTTTTCAAGTAAGTTGATTTTAAGTTTAGTTAATTCTTTTATTTTTCTAATCCCTACTGTAACCTATTAATGTGACCTTTGCTATAGGAAATCCCCTCATACATAAGCACTCGCATGCTCCCACATTTATTGACACAAATTGCGTTTTGAGAACGGCATTTGGCAGCCCTTGGTGGCAGCTCCTTCTGCTTTTCTTTTTATTAAAGCAATAATAAAATATTCATAAAGATTTCGTTTATGAAACGATAACAACGAATATTTTAGAATAAACGGCTATTAAATAGGTTTGTGGCTGGCAGCCTATACAAATCGATGGGCGATCCCTGCTTTATTAGCCTCGCCTGAGTTATTTGCGGTCGGGGTTTATGTCTCCTTTAAACTGTGTTTTGTGTTTTGGGGCTCAATCAATTCCCTTAGCAAGCTGTGCGCCCCACAATCATGTCAAGAATTCAATATCAAAGCGCCAGAGCAGCTGTCGCTGATGACATCGGGGAATGTCCACGATTTCATCAACCGCCCCGCGCCTTTCTTTCAATGTCATTGATGAACAGGCTAAAAGTGAGTGGGTGGTTGGCTGGAAAGCATCGCATTTTGATTACAAATATGAAACATGTTCACACAAATATGACCTGCCCCCCTTCGGTTTCCACACGCACACACACAGCTTCTTCAATGGTGTGTGTATGGAGTGCACTTAATGGCGTTCCGCATTTGCCGGAAAGGGGGTGAAAGTCAAGTTAATATTGAGCCAACTTGAGTCAATTTTGACTGAGTGGGACAAATACACTAGGGCAAAAATTATGAGGAACTAAATTTATGGATTATTATTAAAAAACGAAACGATTTAAAATATAACTTATCTTTTTCGTAATATTACAGTAATTGGTAAAAAAAATGTTTTGGAGAAAATGCAAATGGTTTTCGTCTTAACAGATTTTTCTTCTTGTAATCTTGCGTTTGTTACGCATTCTTAAAGAGAACCAGAGTTAGCGACCATGATCTTCTTGGAGGTCTTGCCCGATTGCGATCCATAAGATTCGATCTTCTTGACCACATCCAAGCCCTCGACGACCTCACCGAAAACAACGTGATTGTTGTCCAACCAAGCTGTCTTCACGGTGCAAATAAAGAACTGGAAACCGTTCGTGTTGGCACCAGCGTTTGCCATCGACAAAATACCGGAGCCGGTGTGCTTCAGCTGGAAGTTCTCGTCGGGGAACTTGTTGCCATAGATGGACTTACCGCCAGTGCCGTTGTGGTTGGTGAAGTCGCCGCCCTGACACATGAAGTTGGGAATAACGCGGTGGAAAATGGAGCCCTTGTAGCCGAAACCCTTCTCGCCAGTGCACAAGGCGCGGAAATTCTCAGCGGTCTTAGGCACGACATCGGAGCGCAGCTCCATGATTATCCTACCGAGGGGCTCGCCATCGGCGGTCATATCGAAAAATACCCTAGGCAAAGTACTCATCTTCGACGCTTTCGAATATTCGCGAACAATCTGAATTCCAAATTGCAACTCTTTAAATATAATATTTTAAGATGACGAGCCCAGATCACAGCTTTTTATGCTCCGGAAACGGCAGAGCAGAGAGAGTTAAAAAATTGTATCTAGCTAATTTGTATTTTTTAATGTTATTAAATTGGACAATTAAGCATTACTGGTTTTGTATATAATTAACTAATTAACACTTTATGAGTTTTCTTTATAAAAATGATTTATCCTTTAAGGATTTTCAATTAACTACCTTTTTATTTTAGTTCTTTAAATTTAAAATAGTTTAGGTAATAGGTAATAGGTAATAGGTAAGTTTTAGTTTTTGTTTTTAATGTTATTTAATAACATGTAGCTTGAAGCATTTTCAATATATAAATCACAAAATTGACTAATCTTTTATATCAGTGCAGCCACACATTCGCTGAGATGGCAACACTCGGGAAAATTGCAAATAGACAAGATCTTAGGCCATTAGCTTTAATTGCCAAAGTTCTGGGGCAACAGCAACTGCAACAGCGAAGCAATTGCAGTAGCAGCTGGTACTGCAACTGCAACAAATTGCGTGGCTATCAATATTTCCGTGGCTGCATTTGATTTCCTAATGCATCCGCAGCGAGGCAGGACCAAAGTTGACAGGCAGGCAGGCTGGCAGGCAGGAAGTCTTCATCCGAAGCAGCCACCCTCAAACCTTCGACCTCCTGTCAACGATTAACAATATCCGCTTGTGTGCGCCCCGGCAGGAGGTCACCCGCTGGCCCAGTTGGGAGCTTGGTTTTAATTAGTCCTGCCCGTACGTATTTTCTATTGGCCAATTCACCGCAGAAGCTTCATTACCGGAATGTCGTGTATGTCTCTTTCGCTTTGTGCGTGTGTATTTCTGCAGGACAGATTGCGAGTCATTAAGTTGATGCAGCAGCTGCAGAAGGGACTGCAGTTGCAGGAGCAACATCGGTGTAAGCCACACAAACAGGCAGTTAGAATGCCACAAGCCACGCCCACAACAGCGGTTGAGCTTTGTCGAGGGGCTGGGCAGCTGTAACTGAATCGGAATCACTATTACCAGCACCAGAATCCGAATCCGTATCCGAACCCAGATCAGAGCAGAAAACAAAACAGAAACATGTCGAGAGTTAACCTTTGTTGGCGGTTACAGCTTTTTGTGCGCCGGAAACGGCAGAGCAACTCAATCAGTTTTTGCGGTTTATGGTGGCCCGGCCAAAAGGGACACGCTAATGGCTCACAAATGGCACTTGAATAATTGAATGCCGGAAACGGAGGAGAAATGAAGCGCGCGGTATTAGCCAGCAAATGCCTGCAACTGGCATTGTCCATTTTATACACGTAATCCATGTAAACAAATTGCACATCATTCAACTACAAATTAACTACGAATCGTACTAACTAATCTCATGGTCTAAAGCGAAGCATCCTTCTTGGCCTGACTCCCGGAGTCCTTGCCATATGGGTCTGAATGCGGTTTATCTTTGTCCTGCTGCACCTCTTCGCTATTCTGGCTAGCGTTCAGTTTCTTCTTTTCACTGGAAATCAGCTCTTGTAGTTCATCTTCCCAGCCTAGAGCTTTGGCCAGAGCCAGAACTCCAGCATCGCAGTCACCCAAATAGGCCACATCCCTCGTGTTATTGGGCCTGTCGAAGAGCAGCGATCGCTCATGGGGATCCATCCAAGGAACAAAACTGGCCTGACCCACTGCATCGCGATTGATCAGCAGGCGCAGGCAACGAGGTCCTGGTCTTTGAACCAGAGAAGCAAATGGCTGCACTTCCAGAGAGGTACCCATAATAATCAACAGATCACAATCCTGGAAATCTTCATCGGGACTGGAGTAAAATCTTTGAGGCAAGTTCTCTCCAAAAAAAACAATGTCTGGTTTGACAACGCCCTTGCAATGATTACATTTAGGTAAACGATCGGCGAAAATCTCTTCCTTCATCCAGGCCATGTCGTACTCCTTCCGGCATTTTATACAATGATTGGTATGAAAGCTGCCGTGGGCCTCAATGATCTTCTCTTCGGGCAGACCCGTCAGTCTGTCCAGAGTATCTATGTTCTGGGTGTAGTGTCGTTGCAATAGGCCCTTATCATTCAGCAAACGGACAAAGTAGTGCGCCGGTGTGGGAATGAAGGAACCCGGATACAGCTCCTTTGCCAGAGCAAAAAATGGGGCGGGATTCCTTTCAAAATAATCAAGAGATCGAAGATGGCCGTGGGATGTGGCAGCTTGTACTTCTTTAGGTTGCTATATAGACCAGAACCCGGCGACCTAAAGTCCGGAATGCCAGCAGCTAAGAATTACCACTTATTACATGTTGTATAGGGATGGATTTACAGATATACTCACAAGTAGAAATGCCGGCTCCCACCATAGTCACAATCTTCCGAAAGCCATGTTCACGCCAATGGTCGGCAAAGCCCTCGAAAGACAAGTCTGAAATAACCTGGTAACACAATAATATATATAAGGTTTAATTAAATAAATATGTTAATTGAATTATCAGGAGTTCATCTCACCTTCTCCACTTTGAGTTCTGCCTTTGCGTCCGTGGAGCCACCCAGATTTAAAGTGTGTGCAAAGAAGCGACGAATCATATCCATAGTGGCGTCTGAAATCGTATTTGGTTAGTAGGTGACAGTAAAAACCAATGTTGTTAAACAAACCTTTACCCTCTTCTTCGTCGCTGGATGAAGAATTCGAGTCCGTAGTCGGTTGTTTCTCCTTTTTGTCACTGTCACTCATGACTTGGATAATCCTTGACCTCGACTGATGAAAGTATCTGAAACTACGTATTACTCTATAAATTGCCCCCGTTGTTTTGATTATTTGCTTTCCTTTCACGCAAAAAAGAAAAACACGCCAAGCAACCAGTGCTGTCAACTATCGATAAGAAAGAGCAACCAACAAGAATTTCTGCCATAGCTATAAAGTATTTTAAGATATATATTTTTATTTAGAAATGAATTGCTGGATAATATTTTATTTAATGACTTTTTCATAAACAAAATGTAGTGCATATTAAAAACGTAATATATTGTATGATATTAAACAATATTATTTTAATGAATTCTTAAGGAATTAAAATATTTAATCATTTAAGTTTTATAAATTTGCATTTATTCATTTATTTATTTAAAGCGAATGTAAAAATGTTATTACGAATAAATCAAATTAATTTTAATTGCATGCTTAACAGAATATGCTAGACTGCCACCACTGAATGCACCATCTAATCGATATCTGCTATCGACCCAATCAGCGATATACATTTTTGCTAGATCATCCCTGGTCGGCCGTTGGTCGATTACTCGATGTGCGGCGGGGGTGCAGCTCTGGCCGTTCGCCCAGCCCTGGAAAACCACGCCAGTCATTTTTGTTTTGATAAGGATACGGATACAAAAAGAGCGTGGCCTGGAAAAATTGCAGAAACGGCGGAGAAAGCGCCCCAAAATCGAGCGAAAGTGGTGTAAACTAAGCGTTGGGCGGTACGTGACAAAGTGGGCGCGGATTCGAGCATCCCCAATCGCTACGTGGAAGCGTAAGCAGCGTGTCGAAGAAGAGGAGAAGAAGAAGCAGCCGAAGTACACAGAAGTACAACCAGACGGCTAAAATAACAAATCAAAGAAGGCCCAGAAAAGGTGGTGGTGGCAGAGACGGGGCGAGGAATGGCCGAGGGTCGTCGGTGGCTGCCATTGTATAACGCTGCCGATGGGCAGACTGTAGATCCGCGCTAGGATCCCATCTCGAATACCATGCATCTTAACCATGCGACCGCCGCGACGGCAGCCATGGCGAACTATCAGCACTATCAGCTGCCAGCCTCACATGGTGGGCGGCGGCGGAGGAGGAGGTGGTGGTGGGGCCAATGGTGGATCTGGGCCAGGTCCAAATCCAGGCCAACAGCAGTCCACCACTCTGGCCAGCCTACAGCAGAGCCCGTTTGCCTTGCATCAACTGACTGCCGTGCAGGCCATTCAACATCCCACCCACCAGGCCATGCTCCATCCACAACACCCGCTGGTCCACTTACTGGACATATCCACTACCACGGCGAATAGTGGCGGCGGAGGTAATCATACGCCCATTTCGCCCATGAAACAAGAGGTGCAGAGCGTCATCAGCGAGGAGGAGGTGGTAGTGGACGATCCACGAAAAAAGAAACAGTGCCACGTATGCAAGAACAAGTTCCGGCAGCTAACCACGTTACGCAACCATATGAAGATCCATACGGATGAGCGGCCCTACAAGTGCAAACACTGCGACAAGGCCTTCCGCCAAATCTCAACGTTGACCAACCACGTGAAGATCCACACCGGCGAGAAGCCGTTCACCTGCAACATCTGCGCTAAGGACTTTCGCCAGCAAAGCACCTTGATCAATCACATCAAGACGCATAAGGGTGAGTGTGTGTCCTCTTTGTCCAAATAGAGCTAATAATTCGTTTCCGGGAAGCAGCGGCGGAGTCCAGCACGCCAACGTCTTTGCTGAACTACCAGCCGCAGACTGGTAGCGGCAAACACAGGAAATCGCAGATGCATCAAGCCTACCAGCAACAGCATCAGCGCGTCCAAATCTCAAAGACCTTGTACTCCGGCAGTTACAGCTCGCCGGCGGCCGAAGAGCTGGTGAAGCCGTTCCAGTGCAGTGTCTGCAAGCGTCGCTTTCCACAGCTGAGTACGCTGCATAACCACGAGCGGACCCACATCGATCCCAAACCGTACAAGTGCGAGACGTGCGACAAGTCCTTCAGCCAGCAGGCGACACTGATCAACCACAAGAAGATTCATACGGGAGACAAGCCGTACACGTGTTCCTACTGTCACATGCAGTTCCGCCAACAGAGCACCCTCACCAACCACCTCAAGACGCACTCACACCAGATTGCGCCTGGAGGTGGTGGTGGAACCGGAGGCGGCGGAGGCGCCGTCACAGCCACAGGTGAGCCGCTTGTGTGTTCGCCCTACCAATGAGCCGCTTTCTGTTATCACTGTGTGCATTGATTATTAACGCTCTTCCCTAACGAAGCTTTTATTTAAATCTTGTACGCATGCCAACTTCAACAAACCATCCAACAACAATCAACACCAACTCCAAACCGCCCATCTGCAGTGGATCACTCAATGCCCGCACCTCTGGCGCCAGGGACGCAGCAGCTGACGACTGGGTTGCTGCCGAACAACCTGCATGGCAGCACGCCGAACATCATCCAGCTGGATCACCATCCGCTACTGCATTTCCTCGATGGCAGCACCACGGTAAGCTCGGTGGTGGCCTCGGCGGCGGCCAATACCAAGGTGGAGCATTTCCAGGCGGGCGGGTCACCGCCGGGCCGCATGACAGTCGTGGGCAACATCAACATGCTGAAGGGCGATAATCCGGACCGGCCGTTCGGCTGCAGTGTATGTCAACGGTTTTTCTCGCAGCAGAGCACTCTGGTCAATCACATCAAGACGCACACCGGCGAGAAACCCTACAAGTGCAAGATCTGCGAGGTCAACTTCCGGCAAGTGGCCACGCTCAACAACCATATGAAGATCCATACCGGCGAAAAGCCCTACAACTGTTCCTACTGCCCCAAACAGTTCCGGCAAAAGAGTACGCTGCAAAACCACCTAAGGGTACACACCTGCTAGACCCACTCCAGATCCAGATCGCTATGCGATCCAGGTCCGCAGCCAGCCAGCCAGTCAAGCAGCCATTGAGGAATAGTGCAATATGCATGCCACATAGCACATACACTTATAGATCGCATATACGGCATACGAATACGATTACATGAATATTATATTTGAATATATACTCGAAAGTGTTATTTACCTGCTGTGCAGAGCGCAATTGTATGTAACTATATCGTAGAGAGCTGATCCACATGCGTGTCCAATTGTAAATTAAGGCTAGCCGTATTCGCATAAGCCACGAATGATATGATACAGGGTGTTTAAGCCTAAACTCTATACTATCCTAGTATGGGTCGATTTGAATCGGTGCATAAGTAATCTTTAGGCTTTCCTAAGCCATGTAGTTTAACGATAAAAATGATCTTTAAATTTTCCCTTTGCAAAAATTTTGAATTTGTAAATTTAACAATTGTATATTGCTAGTTTTGATAAGGATCAGAAAAATTTCTACTCATTTTGTTTAAATTATTTTTAACCTCGACCTCGAGCATCAAACTTTTATATCTGTTTTGTTTTGGGATATACTTAAATATTTCCTTTACAAGGAAGTTGTTTTATATATAAATTAATCAATATTCTTTAACTTTTAATAGTTAAAACACTATTTGCGTTACTGTTTTTAAGACGAAATGGTCCAGAACTGTTAAGTAGATTTCTTAAGCACCGAAGCTTCTTTCTATAAACAAATCGATCCACACTATAGCTATTCCCCTTGCAACTGTTGTCACCCATGAACCAAGTCCCCTCGATCCCTACCAATTAGTTCCGAGTACCGGCTTCTCTCAGCTTTTCTCGTCGTGTTAAATGTTAAGCCCGCCAGCAAAGTAAAGTAAATTAATTAAAAAGTAAAACTAGTTATTGCTATACTGTGTGTAATCCCCGCCCGCTCTAAAACTTACAACAGGCGTCATCGGAACCGAACCGAACCGAAATCGAAAAAAGCAACTATTCATATAAGTGTATTCTTAGCGCATATTTAGCAGCATCTTCTACTCACATGACTACAAGCGGAGCAAAGGCGATCGCATAAATAATCAATAATACATTTAATGAACGAAGGAATGAAAAACCGGGTTGCTTATAGAACAAAAAACTTAGAAAACGGAGAGACAAGAGTCCCTAAATTAAGTGAATCGATGTGGAAAAAGAAAACGATTAAAACCAGCTATAAATTGAATTGACAGAGATCGATCGTAAATGTTGTAGAGAATATATAGTATATATAAAAAATATATATAAACTACTTGTAAATGTAAGCGAAGCGAAGAGCTAAACCAACAATAAAACATGCAAAAAAAAACACTTGTTTTAGTTTATAACATAATCAAGATAAAGATAACTGATCTTGTTTCCAACTAACACCTAGGGAAGAGAAGAAACCACACTTTATTGATTTGAAAAAGGGGAATTTATTAAGTTTTTAAGGTAATGCAGGTATTTTTTGGGAAAAAGGAAAAACAGTTTGTGTATAAGAGATACTAAAAGTAATTACTATAAGCACTTTTCGCATTAAATCTCTAAGGTATGTGTGTTAAGGTAAGAAAGCCTCTCGAGCATTGTTTGTTCGTTCGTGTCATTTAATATTAACTGTCTATAGAAGGAAACGGAAAAGCGAACTAGCTACATATATAGTAGCAGCGGTTAAATTGGAATTTTTACGAAATCTGGTGCATCATCTACTCGTACGTGTGTGTATATTTATATATATATATATGTATATATCCGACCGAAATCCTAACCTACCCAGAAGGTCTAACTTGAGTAAAGAGTTTCCAGGGATAATTGCAGAAGAAACTTGAACATGGACGTTGTCTGCAGGAGAGCCTTGGATTGTTGGGACTTATATAGTATACGACAAACACTTAATCTTATATATATATATATATATAGTTCGTGATTAGACTTTCTCACAACGGATGTTCTAGCCACGCGCCTCGGTTTGGGGTTAAATCTCTGGCAGCGTGCAAAGGCATTTGAGTAGGACCAAATGTACAATTCAGTAAAGCATATACGTTGTCTGTACTCTAGGGTGTATATATATATATATATATATGTTATCTATAGGTTGACCAAAACTTTGCTTAAGCCTAAACGAAATGACACCAACAACGACTCCGCCAATCTACTTGAAAAGCCAGCGCAAGATCAGGCTAAAGATCAACCCGATCAGAGCGTAGATAAGCGACTTGATCACCGTCGACTGCGAAACGCCGCCACCCAGCAAGTGATGCGAATGCAAGGTCATGCTGCTTGGCGGGGGCGAGTACTGCATGCGCTCCAGGCGCTGGCTAATCTCGTTCAGCTGCCGGGTGTGCAGCTCCAGCACGCGGTTCACCTGATCTACCGACAAGGCGAGTCTACATGAAATGAATTTCAATTGTTAATAACATTTTTTAAGAGGTCTTGGGTTCCAGGTTGTACTCACTGCTTAATGGCGCTGGAGGAACTCCGTTTAACAGCCCCTTGCGGCGATTGGCTAGAGTCTGAGTTGGTGTCGCGCGGCGCCAGCACCAGGCTCTTATTCTTGGCCTTTGACACTGCGGGGCCGCCCGGCTTTATGGCTTGTCCCGTCGGCGATTGTCTTTGGGTGCGGGAAAGCGTCTCAATGGAGCTACGCAGGGGATGGATCATCTCGACGCCGTGGATAATGGGCACCGACTTGTGCCGCGTCTGGGTAAGCACTTTAAATTGGCACTCGTACTGGCGAACATCATTGCGCGAGTCCCAAGGCCGCAGATCAGAGTACTTGTACAACCACTGACCATAACTGTCTAGTTCGAAAAGCTCGGGCACGTAAATGGAGTCGTTGTTGGCCCGCTCCTTGGCTTCCGCTCTCTGCCGCTCCTCCAGCACAGTTTTCTCTTCTGTGGCGGCAACCTGATCCTCGCGGGCAATCGCATCCGATACTTGCTGCCACAGGCGCTGCGATTCGTTAGGTTCCTGTGACTCCAGCGGTACCAGATGTCGAGTGAGCCGCTTGGAACGGGTCTCGGCATCCACCCTGAATAGTAACGTTTCCTCTCCCGTCTTCGAGTCCTTCACGCGACACTCCTTGTCCCAGTGCCCATTGATGGTGGCCAGTGTCTCCTTGCCTAACTTGATTTTGCCAACAACCACATTAGTGGCATCAGATCCGCCGAGGAACGGCTTCAGCTTGAATTCCAGCTCCGTCCTGTAACCGGTGTTCTCGCACTCGATGTTTATCTTGCCACCTAGCTCCATGGAGAGTGTGCCCATCAGGATGCCCTTGCAGTGGGCGTACGGCGAGGTCGCCGTATAGCACTCACCGCGCGGCAGCAACGTCATTGTGGCAGCGCCCTCAAGCACTGCCGAAGTGCTGTTGCCGTAGAACTTCGATTTCGCCAGGATGGAACAGGTGATGCTGAAGCCGTCCTCGCGGTTCGTCACATAAAAAGCCGACACTGGTGGATGATGCGAGACCTGCTCCGCAATGTAGAAAGTTCGACTTCCACTGGGATGCTGCCAATAGCATCGGAATCGCTCGCCCAGTATCGGATTATAGGGTTTCTTCAGCCCCTTGGGCTTCTTGTAAAAGCTTGACAGGTACCATTGCACAACTAGCTTCATGCGCGTGAATGCGTCATCCTCCTGCACGGCCCTAAGATCGAAGATGAAGATGTTAAATATGTAGTAAGAACGGATGCTTTATCAAGGTAAACCCACTTGGAGAGCAAATCCGCATGGTAATATGAGTCAGATAACTTGTCCAGGAATGAACGCGGCTCCAGGATGAACGTGGGCAGCACTACCTTGCTCAGATCCATCCCCGGTCGCACCTGCTTGACAATGCACCAAATTAGGCTCTTGTTCTCCTCTGCCAACTCCTCTACCTGCTCCCCTTGCTGGAAATAAAATCACCATTTAGTTTGTTGTTGTTAATTAAACTAACTAAAAGGCCCACCTCGCCAAACTCCTCCTCGGTGAAGGGCACATACGTGGTCTCCTCACATTGCTGCTCCGCAATATCTTCTTGCGCCGGCTCTGCCGGATCCGACTCCGATTCTGACTCCGGACCAGACATGACCGCATTAGGTGCTTCATTCTGGCTGTCTGCGTCCAGATCTGAAAAGATACCCAAACGGATGAGATAAGATTGCAAAGGGATAGCACAATTTCACAGACATTTTTCTAGCAGCCTGAGTCTTGCGGAAAAAAGGGGATAATTGTCCACCTTTCGCGCTGGCACAAAAGCAGAATACTGTGAAGGATCTTTAGCGCTAGGATCAACCATATGTACACCGCAAATTGTAGAGAAATGTTGGGATATCGGCTCCCTATGCCAGGCGGTGAGTTACAAATCACGAATTTTGAACAATGATTTCCAATGCTACTTTAATTTCAGATGATGACTAGCTAACGTTGAGGGTAGAACCAAATTGGATGTAGAAGATTTTTTCTTTCATTATTTCTAAAACTAATCAGATAAAAATATACTTGAAAAGGCAAAAAAAAAATTTTTTATTTTCGACTTAAAAAGTTATAGGTAGGAACTTTGAAAAAAGACTCAATTTCAGATCAATTGGCATATTATTCCATTTCAGAAATATGAAAATACAACTAGCTTCCAATATGTTCTCCCCCCTTAATGATAAACAACTATACAAAAACGACAGCAAGGAGGGGGCGTTTTCACCCTTGACGTTCAGTCGAAAGCGCGGCATCATTAGACAATCGGGCGGAGCACTAACGGGACGCAAACCCGTCTGGCTGTGATTATAGTCTTCGTCGTCATCATCACTTGAGCTGCTGTTGCACAGGGTGGCACCCAGCGACATGGACTTGCTCATAGGACTTAAGTGGCGTCGTTTTCGCTGAACCATGCCCATGCCCAATCTCACGCCCATGCCCTGCTCTACGCTGGAGGCATCGCTGTACGAAGTCTTTCGCTGCTCCGATTGATGGCCAAAACGTGGCAGACGCTTGGTGCGCTCCCAGTTGCTAACGGCGCTGCTGTAGAGCTGCTGCAGCAGTGGAGTGGGTGCCCGCGAGGCGGACAGGCTGGTGTCGGAGCGCGAGGTATCCACCTCGGCCGATGGCAGTGCCAGGAACTGGGCCCACTTACCGTGATCGTTGAAGTGCTTCTCGTAGTCCGCCTCCGACCATTGTGTCTCATGGGAGACAGGCAACGGTTCACCCACATAACTGGACGACGGTGCAGCTCCTGTACTGCTATTGGAACGCAACAGAAGAGCCGAACACCTCAGAGACAGCTCCAGGGCATCCATCCAACATTTGCCAGCTGCCTGACTGGGAGCTCGGAAAATCAGGTAAGCGGTTGGTAACGGCTGGACAACGGCACCTTTGGTATATAATTAAGATTAGTACTTTGGTTTAGCATATCTCTAATTATTTTGATTATGAATATCACATTATAACATATAACTTGTATTTTGTCTAAAGTTTAAAAGTTCATTCCGCTATTATTGCACATCTTCTTAAAAAGAGTTTACAGTCGACAATTAAATGAACTTAACGAGTTAGTAAAAAACGAAATGAAGTTTTTAATACACCAAATATCAGTATATTAAAACATTTATGAAGTTTAAATTAATTTACCAATGGTTTCCTTGTCAGGTCCTCGCGGCGCCCAAATGGACTGCTCCAGGGGATGGAATAGCTTGAAGCAGAAGCCATCTTTTTTGCTAGGGCGTTCAATAACCTGACAGGAGGTGAGCATCACTGTGCCCACCCAATGGCTGCTCTTGGTCTTTTGGCTCTTGTAAATGAGCAGAAGACCAGGTTTGAGCACACACCACAGTTTTGTCCAGGACTTGAGAGTTCCTCGAACCTAAATAAAATGAAAATGATTAAAATGTAAATAAAGAAATATATTTTTTAGCTCACCTTTAGCCAATCGGCCAGGACTATAACCGCAGGATCTTGCAGGGAGTTCATCAGCTCACTGGCCACTCGTTTCTTCTCCCGCCTGTAGTTTTTCCTCTGGGCCTTGTAGGATTCTTTCCTATTAAGTTTAGCGGCATCAGCAGCTGACTGTAGATAAAAGATCAAATAATTAAATTCAAGCACTAAACCTTTCTCCCATTGCAGCAGTGAAATATATTTAGACACTTAAAATACATTGCTTTATTTCGTAATAATTTTTGCTTGCGCTTACGTCAAAAGTTCGGCGACAATTGCCTTTAGTAAGCTTTTAATTTTCCAAAGCGAAATCCGAAACGCATTGTTCTAATCTAATTAGCATTTATAATTTGTTTAGCTACTGCCGGATAAAAGTGAAAATTTTGTCACTTCAACATGCCAGAATGTGACACGTGGCGTGTTCTTAGTACCCAGACCCATATTTATTACTATTACTATTTATCATACAGCCAGTACAGACATCGATTATAACTAAATTAGACAACAACGTACCGTGGCGACTCTTATCTATGTCCCTACCCTACCCATAAATAACCCAGATTTCCCGTACGGTTTAACAACTCAAAATTAAAGTTAGTTTCTATGTGTGGTGGGGGTATTACTTGCCTTATCTGCCAGATTGCCATCCCGATTGTCTGAGGCCCAATTGGCGATTCCTGTAATATGAAAAATCATATTTTTTGTTTGTTATATTAATAAGAACCCAAGTATCACTGGGATTTGTTTGTGTTTGATGTTTATACACAACATGATGATTTGAATTTCGAAAAGTATCTAATCGATCTAGCAATGAAATAGTAGATATCTCTTTTTGTTTTTGGAAACTTTTCCATCGCCTATTTACGATCCGAAAAACGAGACCAAACAATAACACAACAATGGGAAAAGCGCGAAAAAAGAAAAACACAAATAGTACAAGAGAAGAAAAATGCGCGCACCGACAATGTCTCAAGGTGCGATTCTCGAGGGGCCGAGAGAGGGAAGCCGAGGGTCAGCGGTTTATTTATTTTACAAATATGTTTTATTTTATTTCCCAAGATACTCAGAGGCACACAAGCACACAGTACACACACTAATTTGGGGCAAAGATTCTCTGGGTCTTTTGAGGTCTTAAAGTCTCGAGATCTCTCCGTACCGCCGACTGGCATTGTCAAGTATCTCGCACTTGCACTTTAATCACCGCCGAACGGCCGCTGCCCTCGCTGTCTTTCGCATTCTTATTAATTATTTTTATTGCTCAGCTAAAAATAAAGGCTTCCCAAAAAAAGAGCCAGTCTCTTAATATGCCAAACACAACCGAGTGGAAAATAAAGCGAAGAAAATGAATTAAAATGAATTCATATTCACTTGAAATTATGGTTTTAATATTTTGTCACTTGCTTTGTAGGAGATTCATGACCAAACTGCGTTTTTAATTTTTTGATATTACTATTTATTTTTGCATATTTTTTGTTGTGTTTCGCTCATTCACGTTTTACAGGGCGGCACTACATGTCGTATGCGTGTTGCGATAACTGATTCAGAGACGCCGACCTCTGCTTAGTTTATTTTATTTATTTATTTATATTTTTGTTTCTTCTATTCAATTTTGTTTTTTTTTTAAGTTTATGCCTGCCGCTCGTCCGCTGGCCGCTCGCCGACTGATTGAGATATATTGAGTCTGCCCCGAAACACGCTCACAAAGCACAAACACAACAAAAGCACCAGCGGCGTATGACAAAAGCACTAGGGCAGCGCAGCAGCAGAGGCCCAGCGGACTCAACTACAACAATTATCTGGCTTTCGTCATATAGTTTTTGACAAACAAAAACAAAAAATTAACGTAGAAATTATTTGCCAAGCCAAAATATCTAAAAATGAGAGGATCATCTCTGCCTCAGTTCGTTATGCTCTGGCGTGGATATATACATAGATACTTTGTGTGCTTTTTTTCCCAGATAACGATATCAACGATGACTGCGCTCTCTCAAAATCAAATAAGTACAAGTGAGAGAGCGGTAAAACTCTGCCGGCAAATTATCTATGGGTGTTATTAGCATGTCTAACTGATATATGATCTCACTTTCAAAATGTTTGAAAGTACAAAAACTAATTACATGATGGAATTTTTCTATTTACTCACGATAAGATCATCTTAACCTATCCTAATGTGGGGATTTGAAAATAGAATTTAATATCTTCCAAAAATACATACATATAAATAAAGTAATTTACTTAAATTTTTTTAATAAACTGGCAATTAAGTTCTTGTAAGGTTAACATTATTTTCAGAGCTTTAAAAATTCCTTTTAATTGACGTAATCAACATTCTTTAATTTCAAGCAAGGCCTGGAATTTTTCAAGAGCCAGCAAAGTCGAAAAAAGAATTCCCAAGAGTTATAACAGGAAATATAAAACATATTTGTGGAACTTTAATTAACTTTTTAATTTTTGTGCTTCAATGTTTAAACAAGGTTCTATCGACAGCAAATTTATATAGCAAAGTCGAGGGAAACACCTGCGAAATATATTATATCATAATTATGTCACTCAGATAAGCATACATTTTAGGCCTATCAAGGGTAAAAGCCACTTCACACCTGTTGATATTATGTAGCCCATGAAAAAGAAGAGGATCCAAATAGCCAGGTGGGCAGAGTTAATATCCAATTTTCGACTATTACTCATCACTGAAATCAGAACATGTTTGTGGGTCTTATCAACCATAAGGAGCACTATAGATAACGGCTGAAGTTGGTGATTTGTCATACTCATAGAATCAAAAGGGCCTAATAAATTCTGCTTCACATGGATGAGTCAACCGATTTCTCTAAAGAACCTTGAGGAAATCCTTCAGCAATTTATTATTAGCAAAACGATTAGTGTTTTTTCCTATGTACGGGTATATGGTCTAATTAGTGCTTATCAACAAGGTGCAAAACTTTCTGGTTGTAAAACTCTCATGTATGTCATAACTCTGATGATAAGATATGATTGCCATGGTAAGCATATATCCACAACGGCCATAAGTTGAGTGGCAGGGCACTTTAAGTATTATTAATAATAAACTCGCACCGAACAATCGCAAAATCGTTTGATAATAATGCGACAAAAAAAAAGAAACAATAGCACAAAAAAACTCAACAAAAGTTCTGAGCAAAAATAAAAGGCGAAATGCGTCACACGGAAAATTGGAACGCATGAGGGATTTCTTGGGTGGGGTTTGCCGTATGGGAAGTGCATACTAATGCATCTTTAGCCAGGTCGAAATGCGGGATCAGGTGTTAATTATGAACATTACGAACGTGCTGATAGCTTAAAGCATATCAAAAACCAAAATATCAAACCTCAAGATCGATAAATTATGAGTATGGTACTGATCAAAATATTATTTTTTTCATTTCTGATGATAAATGCTAAAGTGCTACGGATGTTGTATAACCCAATAATTGATCGGATGTGACGATCTATAATTTATATATTTTGTGTGCGAATCAGGCAATGGAAATAATTACTAGCATGCGTATCGAATTTTTGAAAGCAAAACTAAATAAAAATTGAATGACCAGGTGATGAATGAGGACTTTGGGCTCGTACTGATCGAAAAGATCAAAGCAACTTCAGCCTCAGTGTTTCGATAGATGGCGATCTTTATTCAAAGCAAAATTAATATGTTCATGATAATAAAATGTGGATTTTAACTAAATATGAAATCTTATCATCTAACCAATTAATGATAAGAGAGCCAATACACTAAAGAAATTAAGAGTAAGATCTAAAAATAATGCTTGTGAGACAATAAATGATTGATTAAAATAATAAGTGATTAACTACGTTTGTCCAACTGTGCTGGAATTTTGATTTATTTTTTTTGGAACTTCACCTGGCGATGATGGCGCCGGACTGTTGCTCAAACTGTCCGTGGACGGAAGTTTGGTCATGAGCACTTTAAGCGAGGGTCGCCGTTTGAATTTGAAATCGAATACTGAGGAGCAGTTAGCAGCACACACATAAATACGGGGGAGAAAGAGAAAGCGAGCAATATATATATTTTATATAGGATTATTGGCTTAAAGATCTAAGTTCACTGGTACAGACAGTTTTAGTTTTTACTAACGACACACATATACACCGACAAATTGTACAAATAAAGTTCTTACCACAAAAAAGAAAACTTAGGGATAGTATTACGAAACACACACAGAATGACATACTTATAATCGGACAAAGACAGATAAATACACAGCAAAAATAAGTTTTAAATCAGAATAATAATAAAAACATTGAAAAAACAAAACCAATGAAAAGTTAGAAGAGTTTTAAAGAGAACATTTTTTTAATTGTTCAGCTATTTATGTTAAACCCAAAGAAAAATTAAGTTGCAAAAGCTTAAACCAAACGTAAAGAAGTTGTTTTAAGCAATTTAGTTCTTGAATAAACATTTTTCCCCATTTAAATAATGTTTACAGTGCGAAATCCTTGACAGGACTCAAGCCTTAAAATCCTCTTAAACCAATCTGGCGTAAGAAAGCCTGGCGAGACAACGCCTCCGAGCACATCCATTACCATTACGGCCTTAATTATGGCCGCTCATCAATTGTCTGCTATCAGACATGGGAGCTCAGCACGCAGCTGAAGCGCCATCGTGGAACGCGAAGAGCGTCAAGGAGGCGCCCGCCTGGCTGGTGGTAATTAAGATTGCGATGGCGATGGCGATGCAGATGCGGATTGGATGGCGATAGGTTGGCCGAGACAATACAGTGCCCTGATTGATTTTAAATAAAGCGCCAACGCCTTGCAGGCAATCAATTTACGCAATTAGAACACGCCTCCGTTGTTTCAAATAGTTCAGAGTTCAGAGTCGAAGTCGTTGCCCACATATTTGACCTACACGTAGAGAAATTATGTAAGCTTTTGGTTTTTGGGGATCTAATTATGTTACCATTTTATCTCGAACAATATACATATTTGTATATTTTAAAGATAATTGTTTAAGCTTATCCTTACTAAATGAATAAGAAGCCTCTATATTTTTCAGTGTCTTGTCGTTTTGTAGAAAATTACGACCAGGCCCCAGCCAACTCTCCCCTTAGCGTGTGGCAGTTCAGTAAATTCCCGGCCGAAGGATACCATCTGATGCAAGACATTGCACAGCACAGAGAGTGCAATTTTGAGTTACCCGCTGGGCTTGGCCCGAAATGACGTCACATTTGGCCGCTGAAATGGCGCCGCTCTAAATGACCCCCAACCTCTCCGTCCCCACCACAAAATATATACATATACTCGTATTTTGTTGCTTCTTTTTTACGTAATCCAATTAGAATTTAGTTGCCTTTCTGTTCGGATATGTGTGCTTGTGTGGTTTGGGGGTCATTGGAGAAACACTTTATGGTGTGCGGTCATCTTGGGTCACTATATTTTATGGCTTTTATAGAGACTTCAACTAGAAAACTTCATTTAAGAAGTGTCCAAGATCAATGAGGATGGCTTACACAAAAAAACACTCAACTTCTACCGTTTGTCGGCCGTCCAGCCAACCCAACGTTTCTCTAATGTTTTATTTATTGGACGGTAATTTGGCCAAAAGCATGCTATAAAATATTCATAGAAACACAGGAAACACCTTCACACACTCTCAAACAGGAACACACACAATCAAGTGACTCGTTCAGTATGCAAATGCTGATGTAAATAGCATTAGTAGGCTGAATCCCTCTAGCTCACAGAGAGAAAAGGCTAGCATTTAGTTAATATTTTAATTATTAACTACTGCAGAAATATTTTTTTTATATTACTTTAGAAAATCTACCATTAACCTTTTACGTTTTTTTTAAATAAATTAATTGGGTTGATTATTATTTTCAGTGTAAGTTGCATCTCTGTTCTGCATTCTCATCTCACTTTTGACCTTTTGAAGAGGCGAAAAATTTTCAGTGAAAACAAAAATAGACCAAGGCGATTGGGGGAGGGTTGAAAAAGATGGTGGTATCCAACCAAATGACCCTTCATTCTTCTTTTTCGTCCTTCATAAAGACTCTTTTAAAACCAGCTGAAAATGGTGGGAAAAAACCTTGATGGATTTGTTTTTTAGGTCTATTAAGTAATTCAATTTAATCTACCTTTAAGGTACAGTAAATCTTGCGATATTAAGAATTTTTAATACTAAAAAAAAGATTTAAATTTTCTTTAAAATAGGTTACTTTCTGGTTTATAATAAAATAAATTAATATTAGTTATTAATAGTCATGAATAGAAACCAATCCCTTGCAAAAACCAACTCACTATTCCACATTCTACAAAAATTCAATTCATTTAAACCCTGACTAGCCCAGAAAAAAGACATCACACTAAAGGCAGTCATGCATCGATTTTTCTTGTTTTTATTTTGTACGCAATTTCCCTTTTTTGCACCTATGAACATTTCCAGGTGCCACAGATGGGTGGGATGTGTTTACCTGTTTGGCAGGTGTAAGCTGTTCTGAACATTTATGAGATGCAGTTTTTCGCATAGATTTTCATGCGGGTACTGTTCATTCGCACCCACTGTGCCAACCGCCCGGGGCCTCAAAAATAAACACTAAAAGACGTAGCGACTACAATGGTAATTATAAAGTCGCTTTCGGATGGAAAATGAATAAGAGTGTGAGTGCTTGTGTCAGCTAATTGCGTATATATACGATATACATAGGTCGCAGTGGGGTGGACCTTGGGGAATACTTAACTAAATGTTTATCACTAAGAATAATACAATTTTGAAGTGGATGTCAGGGACTAAATCCCTAATTATAGTGGGGAGCCACAGATATCAAAACAGTTTCTAATTTGGTAATAAAGCGTTATTGTTTTCAGTGGATAACAGAAATACGGCTTTAGAAATGCATTTTAAATTCAGTTAATAATTATTGCATACTTTTAGACTCCTTTATAAAGCAATTTCAACAGAGAGATTTCTGCAAAAGAATATATATAAAGATATGGTTTATCTATCACAAAGACTATTTCGGACTATAAACACCTTAACTTTCAATTTTCATATCTTTCACCCACAAAAGGTCCACCCTGATTTACACCTATTCATATATGTCTGTATGGAGATATTGTTTAGTAACGGATATATATCTGGGTTGTAAAGTAATACAGCATGCCAATAAAAAATTTAATGACAGTTGCACGCCATAAAGCAAACAATAAACAATAAAGAACAGCAACAAACCACAATGGCAATCGAAGCAAATGGTGCGTGTGCAAATTCCCGTAGACTGACAATGGTAACCAGGTAACCCCCTCGGGCCATCCCAAAACCCTTACTATCCCACGAATCCCCTCAGCTCGAAAAAAAGCAAACATCATATGGTAATCGATAAAGCGCATAAAATATGAGATCAGACAACTAACTGCCAGCAAGTACAGTTAAAAATTGCTGTTAAAGTTAACAGACTTTACGATAAAACTTTTCTAAAATTAAATTCAGACTATTGATAGAGAATTTCTCATATGCAAATCAATAAAAAGAATAGAGTTCTCAGAAATAATTGCCTGACAACTTAATGGCAGTTACAATATCATTTCATTAGCGGATTTTCTATTCTATATTAATGATTGTATATTTTAATAACTGCTCCATTATATTAGAATCAACAAAATAAGTAATTCACAAACTCGAAAAGATACAAAAAAGAAAGCAAAAAGATATCAGCTGGAATATGATCTCATGTCAGAGCAAGTAAATTCAATTAAATAAACATAAAAACTTTTTATAGACTGACAGATCAACGTCGCATATGGTCTTTTGTGATTTATATACAAAAGCCAAAAATAAATAAAACGGCAATGAGAAAATGCTTTAATTAGATCTTAATTTTTAGATAAACAAAACAAAGGCTAACACAATGTGATGTCATCTGTGTAGATTGATAATAAAATTACTACGAAAGCTAACTTAACCGAAAGTTAATAGTGACTCAACATGTTTTTATATAAATATTTCCAGAACGTAATATGAAAATGATTGTTAATTTCCCTATAAATGCGGGTTAACTCAATTACTTGGTTAATCCACATAAAGAACTTAATTACACTGTTAATTGATATGGACTGGCAGATGAACAGCGCATGTGGAGGGTATCTATTGCCATGGAAGCAGCTGTAAACATACGAAAAGTGACAAAGCTTAACCGTGGGTTTCAGCACAGGTGCAAATGGCAAGCGCCAGTTAACCAAATTGACAGTCACCCAACAGAATAACCTCCCCAAAAACATAATATCCGGACCAACAAGTAGCCTAGCAACCCAACCAGTCTGACAAAAGAGTCAGACAACTGGTATGTAAATCAATTAACACCAGCGACTAAAATCTCGCATGGATGAATGGGCCCGCAGAGCGGAAGCGCGTTAAATGATGAACAAAAGCCGGAGTGTTAAGCGATAACGTGGCCCCTGGGATCGAGTGGGATTACGGATGGATGGTTGGATGAATGTATGGATGGGGGAACAGGGTACAGGGTATGGGTCTACGGATTAGCCGGCAAACGGTTGATGAATGAGCTGGAATTTTGAAATGTGAGCAGCAGCAGCAGCAAAATCAAAACAAGCAAAGCACACAGCGCATACGGAAACGAAAAATCAAAACTGAAATCTAGAATCAATGTGTGAATCACAAGAGCGGGCAAAACAATAGCTATAAGAAGCATATACTGGAATGTTTTATCTTTTTATTTTTTACCTCTATTACTTTTTTTTTGTATTCTACTACTACTACTATTTTTAAAATTATTATTAATTTTAATATTGGTTCAATGTCAACTACATTTGCATTTACATGACAAAGTGACGATTTGTTGTTTATATTATATTTGTATACTATGTTTAGGACTTATGTTATGACAGATTGTTATCAAAACAACTTTAGGTGCAAATCAATTGCAAAAATTGAAGTTCTTAAGATTAGAAGTCGTTGATTTTACCCAGTTCTGCTATCTAGGGTTCAAATTCATTTGGGGAAAGTACGACTGATTAATCAGCAAAATGTACCCGATTTCACCTATTTTATGAATGGCTTCTTTGTGCTATTTTTTCGACCGCAATTGTATGAGTGTGTGCGAGTTTGTGTGATAATCTTTTTTTGCATTAGTTTCGATTGCGAGGTGATCGAATCGAAGAGAGTTGGGACAGCGAGTGTAGGTGACATTGAGCGAGAGAGACAAAGAGAAGGAGAACACGACAACGACAACGAAAGGGGCGGGTAAAACAAAGGGGGTCAAAGCTTCTGAACTCACCTGTCGACTGACGCAGTCCGGCGCTATTTGGCGGCGTTATGCTGATTCCACTGACACTGCTGGCGGCGCCAACACTAACGCCCAGCGATTGATTCGATGCGCCCATGGACAGTCCAGTGGGCGTAACAGCGCCCCCCGCCGATGGCAGGGGCGCCTGCAGTTGCAGCAGGTGACCACCGGTGGGTACGCTGCTCGATTGTTGTTGTTGCGGTGTTCCGGGCATCGAATGAGAATGCGGTGTTGAGGGATGCGTAAGGATGGCATCACCACCTCCACCCGCCGCCCCATGCTGTTTGGCACTATTTATGCGTATAGGAGTGCTGCTAGCCCCAGCGGCAGGGGCGGCAGGGGCAATGGGAGTCGCGGAGGGAACATTATTAACAGGCGTGCTGAGCGTTGCGGGTTGCATGGCTTTTGGATCACTCAATTATTGCACTAAATTAGTTCTTTACTCTAATTGTTTCTTTTATATATTAGTTAGACCTCTTTTTCGTTTTTTTTCTTGCTATCAATCAGCAGGCATTGCTCCAATTGTCGTTCTCACCAATACGCGCACACACTCCCCCACTCACAAACATAAGCACTCACACACACACTGTGCCGGACGCAGGGCCAATTATTGATTTTGTTTTAGCCGCTCAAGAGTTTTAACCCCCTTCTCGTGTTTGTTTTTTCACTAGAATTTTGTTTCTTTTTTTTTTTTGGTTTTGCCTAAAAATATAAAATATTGAATTGATTAATTAAAATGAGAACATTCTGATTAGAAGCTCTTTCCAGTAGCTCAGCTGGTCAGCTCAAAATATGAGTTGGTCCAATTGGAAATACGGCCACGTAACACGCTCTTTGAATCTTTTCTTTTTGTTTTATTTTTTTGGTACCAATTAGTTGGGGAAAAAGAAAAAGGCTTCTACTAGCCAGTAGTACTAATACTAAGGCAAATGCTAGTACAATTCTAACACGCACACAAACACTTGTACACGTTTTGTCACACACTTTTTTTATTTCGATTTTCGTTTTTCTTTTCGCGGCTCTCTTTCGACTTCTTCTTTATCGCCTTCCCTCGCTCTCTCACGATGCGGCGTCGCTGGCGTTTCAACTGAAACTGAAGCTGCAATCGTGGTCGCCCGTATTCCAAAAAGCTAAACTTGTTTCTTTTCGCTTTCGTATGAGCTCATCCACCACCACTGTCGACGTCGACGTCACCACCCCCCTTCCAACAGCCCTGTCAACCAACCGCCCACCAAACTAGCGGCATGTATTATTTTCATGACGCGACCAAGACGCTGGAAGTGTGTAAAAGCGAAACAAGCTTTTCGTGTTTTTCTTTTTGAGGGGGATTACAGCAAGCGCGGCGTCAGCTGTTTAGTTTGTATTGGCCAGCCCTGGCCAAGGTTTACCAGGGATGAAGTGCATAACAGTCAGGGATGCGCAAAAAGTAACTGACACTGTTAACTCAAAGCTTAACATTAAGTTTATGTGCTCGACCGGACACTTGACAGAAACTTTTAATTAAAAATATTAATTTGTATTTTTCGAATTGGTTTGGTTTTTAATAAGCACAACAGTTCGTTTTAATTGCTATTATTGTATGTACATTGATAACATTTTCTTTATTTCAGGAAATGGAAAGCGCATGATATTTGTTAACATTAAGCGAAATACAAATTTCAAACATCAGCATACTTTCAAAAATTATAATGATTTAAGCATGAACTTATTTTTTGGCAAACAAATATAGATTTATGTATGAAATATAAATAGTTTTTAAGAACATATAGAATTTTAAAAATGTTTTAAAATTTGCATTATGTTACTTTCTCTTAAATAGGAGAAAAATTTCTTATTCTTAATCTCTATAAATATTTGCCTATATTTTATAGCTACTAAATAGACTGCAATAATTAATATTTAAAAATAATGTATTAAAAAAGTCAATAAAAATGTAAATTATTTCTAATAAAACTACATTAGTGTTTTTTAATTATTTGGTCGAATTAACAATACAATTATCAGTGCATTATTGGCAATTTTTTATATCTAAGTAGGTTATAAATTAACTGAAGTAGGCTTATAATCAATGGCTGAGTTATTTTTTATTTAGATAAGGCTTACATATTGGTCCCTAAGCGCAAAAATAGTATACTACATATACATGAATAAAAGTTCTATAATTATGTATCACATTTTTGGAACCGTAAGGATAATATCGAGCTCTCAGCAGATATAACAAATGAAATAAACAAAAAAAAGATATGTCTTGTATCTATGATAATAAATAAATACCCTTCTTGCATCATCTTTGAAGAAATTGATGATTGTATGGAAACCTACTTAGCTCGTTATAAAGGAAATCGCCGACCGATAAGCCGTTAACCCAAAACAAACAATCAATGAGCAATACTTGAGATCAGTTAATCCAATAAATGAACTTCAGATTGCTTGATTTTGATTAGGATTATAGGAATATCTATTCATGCCACTTATTCTAGGCGATCGACATTTTTATGAATATTTCAGTATGCCAATCGAAGATGGTTATCCGTGTTGGGGGCCTATCTGGAGTGTTGATTCTGCGGATTTTGACCGGTACGAGGAACTGCAATTGTTATTATTTATACTGAGTGCTATCACGATTATGTTCTTATCGCCATGAGAGCTACTGTAAAACTCTCAATTCAAATCGAATTGATAAAGTCGGACAGGAGCACATATAAAACCTGGTCCGTCCGTGCGTATAGCATTGTGAAAGTGAAAGCCAAATATACACCATGAAGTACCTCCTCAGCATGACCTTGCTGTTGGCCATTGGGCTCCAGCAGATCGATGCCCACGGCATGATGCTGTCCCCACCCAGTCGCTCATCCCGCTGGCGTTATGATGGATCCGCTCCCCAAAACTGGAACGACAACGAACTCTTCTGCGGCGGTTTGTATGTGAGTGAAGATACTGTACCATTATTTTAAAGGGATTAAAGAAAATCTTCAAATCTATCTTTTTATCGATCGACAAAGATAAATGTTTGATGGAATTTTGGTTGATATGATAGATTGAGCTAGTTCAACCTTCTAAAGGTTTAAAAAATATTCTAAAATCCTGCGCTTCCCTCAGTCCAAAGATGAATTCGTATTCCAAAGTTATCTGTAGTGATTCATTCAATTTCAATATCGAGGTCTTTGTACTTGGGTACTTAAAGATTATACTAGTTATGTTTCTATGAATTCATAGACCCAGGCCAACAACGGAGGTCGTTGTGGTCTGTGCGGAGACAACTTCTCTGAGGGTCAGCCACGTGCCAACGAGATTGGAGGTTCTATCGGAGGTGCCGGTGTGGTAACCAGGAGCTACGTGGCCGGTAATGCCATCACCGTGGGCGTTAAGATCACCACCAATCACTTGGGCTACTTTGAGTTCCATCTGTGCAATCTTGATGCCTTCGGTGGCGAGTCTGAAGAGTGCTTCGAGCAGAACCGTTTGCGTTTCCCCGATGGCAGCGATCAGTTGAATATTGGACAACAGAGTGGCGAATTCGATGTTACGATTGTGCTGCCAGAGGGTGTTACCTGCGATCATTGCGTCCTTCGATGGACCTATACGGGTGGTAAGTACTACATAAAATTTATCACTAACTTAAATATTAACTGAAAAACATTATTTATCCAGCCAACAACTGGGGCATCTGCGATGACTCCGGCAACGGAGCCTTGGGCTGTGGCCCCCAGGAAACCTTCAAGAACTGCGCCGATGTAAGCATCAACTGGGGCCGCAACCTGGTCAAGGAGTTGGTCAGTGGTGGCCTGCCCGTGGCTCCCATTGAAGTTGTCTAGGAATCCTAACAACAAACTATGAACTGCCATTTAAGTCTGAAAGTGCTAAAAGCCAAATAGTCAGCCAAAGTTAAAAATAAACATAAATGAACATTATAAGCATTATTTAATTGGGTTAATCGTGTGTAATCTTTATATATTACTTGATTTATGGCTTAAACGACTTGATAGACCTTTTTTTAGTCTACTTCCATTGTGATACATACGTAATCCAATAATTACTCGTAAGGAAGCAGTTTTGGTTTTATGATCAAGTTAAAATGAAAGCCTAAAACTATGCAAACAATATTTTACCTATTCTCTTTATCTAGGTATAAGTGGTTAAGAGCTCAAACCAAAATTATAAGTCCTTCAATTTGAAAAGCAACAAACTGGAGTCTGGATATATCATTCATTCATTGATTGATAAAAACTATGCATTATGTACAATCATACGATTAATACAAATAAATAAGACTGAGATTATTTAAAAACTACTAGTTAATGTTTAAATGTCTATAATATGATTAACTAACCATTCATTAAACCAAATATTGGCTTTCGAATAATGTCCATTTATATAAAACTATATTTTATTTATTTCTATTCAAAACCTAAATACTTCTCAAAACTAGTTTCTAACTAACTCAGTTAATAGCGCCGACTACTTTAAATTCAAATCCTAATATTCCTTTGTTCGTTGACATTCGCCTATTACATTTTTTATAGGTCAAGTAATTTTTGGCCAACAGAGCACATTCACACATTATTACACACATTCTCCAACCACAGAAAAGTTCTATGGAAAATTGCAAGCGCTATTATTTTCATAAATAAATAAAAAAAACCCGATTGGTTAATTTCTCAAACCAAAAATATAAGTTTTTTAAGCCTGAAAGGAAGAATGCTAGATAAACCAATCTAATACATACTTTTACTCTACCATAATCTAATATATACTTTTACTCTATTCTAAAAAGATTCGAAGGCACTACTTAGAATAAAATTTACGCAAATACAAAAAAAAGTTCATTTAGTTTTTAATTATTTGTACAGCAATAAACGGTTGAATAACTATGTAGAAGATACAAATATAAGTTTTTAGTTAATAAAGAAATCTTAACATTTTGGCATTCCTGACATGTCTCTAGGATTTTTACATTTATGAAAAATGACAACATAGCAGTTTCGTCGCTATTTGGGTTTATGACTTTTTGCCAGATTTTTTCTTAACGGCTTAACTTTTTATTTTATAAGAAATGAAATCATATACAAAAGATAATTTAAAGGTATTTTCTTCCTAGCGTTTCGACTTCTTAAAGCCTTAATAGTTATACATTTTGCCATAAATATAAGTACAATCAAGTAAACTTTGATTACCCGCAGTTGTGCCAATAGAGCACATATGCTTAACCACAAAGGTTTCTAAAAAAGGAGAAAGGTGTCTTTAAGGGTCAACACTAAAGAAAAATGGATGATTTCCGAGGTTGGTACAGAAATGCCGACTTTAACCGAACTCAAGAAGGATAAAGGTATAGGAAGAACTATTCTTGATCTTTTTAAATTTTTTTAAGTGTATATATATGGAACAATCTTGTGGTTTTCCAATAACCTCTGGCCTATAAAAGGCATATAAAAAGAATTCGTATTTATATTGAAGCGAACATGGAAGCAAACACTACTAAGGAAAAGTTTTTATTTGAAAGAGATATGACAGAAGGAAAGCCAAAAAAAAAACAAATCGATGTCGATGACTTTATGCGCCTGCCGGTGATCTTCTACAACTCGATTGGTGTGCGGCCATTTGAAATTGTTGGAAAATCAGGAAATTGGATTCATTGGTATTTCGGGATCAGTGTTATTAATATGTCAATAGTTCTGACAATGCAAATAATCTTTGTGGTGACTTCATTTCGTGATAATGGAGACATTCTTTTGACTTGCAACATTATGGCATTCATAGCATGTGTGACAGTCGGAGTCCTAAAGATCATTGCTATTCAAATGGAGTCGCGTGAAATGACCAACTTGGTGGGACAGTTCAAGTCCTTTTCTCCATTACCAAGTGAATGGCAGGAGCCATATTTAAGAAGATGCAAAACCGTCACATTGGGTTTTGGGGGTCTATTTTCGATTATGCTCTTCATACACAGCATATCACCCTTTGTACAATATGCTTTTCAATCATGGTGGCTGCACTTACCAAACGTCGCTAGAACTCTGCCCTTTGTGTCCATGGCTCCTTGGGAATGGCGCAAAAGTTGGAGATACTATCCAACATACTTGCTACAAATGATCGCCGGATATACAGCAGTTTGTGGTCATATAGCCGCCGATCTTACAATCTTTTCTATGACTATGCTGGTCACTATGCATTTCGATAAATTGACTGAAAGTCTGAGGAACTTTGACATTCGAAATAACCGCATTAGCAATGGAGCTGAAGAGGATCTGAAAGAACTGCGGTCATTGATAGCTTATCACAACCAAATAATCTGGTTAGTTAACCGAGGATCACAAGAACTTATTTTTATATACATGTGTTTTTATCAATAATATCTTAAAGACTAACTAATGTTGTAAACAAGGTCTTTGGAATACCGTTGCTGTTAAATTTTGTATCCTCATCAGTGCTAGTTTGCCTGGTGGGCTTTCAACTGACCCTTGGAATCAGTATTGATTATTTCTTCAAGCAGCTGGTAATAATAGTTGCTCCACTACTTGAGGTCTATCTACTTTGTCACTTCAGTCAGATGCTGATCACTGCGGTCTGTTAAGTATAACTTCTCTAAGTTTTCACTAAATTTGTATTTTCAGAGTGAGAATGTCAGCTTTGCTGTCTATGATATGAATTGGTTTGAAGCTGACGTCCGTTATCGGAAAATGCTAGTTTTCCTTGCATTGCGGGCCCAGAAGCCCGTTTGTTTAACGGGTACCGTTTTCTTGGATGTTTCCATTGGGACTATGAGTTCTGTGAGTTTGGACCTATTTGCTAAAATAATAACTCAAGTACAAACAAACATTTTCAGTTCTTGAAATTTTCGTACCAGTTCTTTTGTGCCCTAAGAACGATGTATCAGTAAAATAACTTAGAATATTGTTAAATATCACTAAAATTTTTAATAATTGATTATAATATAGTGCACTTTAGAATGTTAAAAAAATCATAGAGTTTATATATCTTTTCCAGGAAAAATAATATATTTTTATTGCCAGCTACCATTATTGTGATAGGTTCAACCAATCTGCCTTAAACTGTATTCATTATACCAATGCTCTTGAGACATTTTAACCTTGGCTAACAATTTTAACGTAACGTGAAAAGTTTCCTAAGCATTGAACCCTTATCATAATGGCATTGGTGGGTTAAACACCAAGGGTCCAATAAAAAGTCTTTCGAGCTATTATGATTCGATTGCCAAAATTGTACGTACTGGCTTAATGTGTCATAGGTGTTTTGCCAATTCCCCCAGGTCAGATACTAAAATTCTCCTAAATTTTAACTACCAATAATCGTAAACAAAATGGAGATTATTTAGGCGATAAGAAGTATTCACGGTTATTTGGCGAAAAATCAAAAACAAGCATAAACGGCTCGGCAACTGATAAGGTTTGGGAATATGAAACTATATAAGACTTCGACAAGGTCTTCTTTGACCAAAAAGAAAGCGAAAGTGAAAGCAAAATGAAAGTCTTCAGCTTAATCCTGTTTATAGGTTTCGGCATCTTCTGCTTGGTAAGGGAACTGGAAGGCCATGGCATGATGTTAAGTCCTGTGGGAAGATCTTCACGTTGGCGTTATGATTCCTCGGCGCCAACAAATTACGATGATAATGCCTTATATTGTGGTGGTTTCTGGGTGAGATTAACTTAATAAAAGATGTTATAGGCATCTTATTAAATACTGATTCTGATCCCTTAGAAACAAACAGAAAATGGTGGAAATTGTGGTCTTTGCGGAGATGATTGGAGCTTGGATCAGCCTCGTCCCAATGAGTTGGGCGGCAAATATGGAAGTGGAGTGATTGTGAAGAGTTATGCTGGCGAAACTGAGGCTGAAATTAGTGTTAAGATCACGGCCAATCATCTGGGCTATTTCCGATTCCACATCTGCAATTTGGATGAGAATGGCAGCGAATCCGAGGATTGCTTTAATCAATATCCTTTGAATTTCACCGACGGCAGCTTGAAGTACAATATCAACTCAACCACTGGTGATATCCCAGTAACTGTGAAACTTCCCTCAGATCTGAATTGCGTTCATTGCGTTTTGCGCTGGACTTATACGGCGGGTAATAATTGGGGTGTTTGTGAGGATGGATCGGGCGCCATGGGCTGTGGTGACCAGGAAACCTTTATTAATTGTGCAGATATCAGTGTGCTATCCTCAGCCAGGAGCATCTTCCAGGAGGTGCCAGTAGAGGTGGTTGAAACCGTTTAAAAGGGTTATCATCTGTGGCCAAGCGAACAATTTAGTTAATCTCAATAAATTATTTATATATATTTTAAAAACGGTATTTTGTAAAACTTTTTATAAGGAAAATCGGGGCTTTGCATGAATATAGTAGTATTAAGTGTTTTCAACTCTATATTACAGATCATAATCAAAAACAGGATCGAATTAGATTTTTCTGACTGTCAGCTTTGAGATCTCAGAAACTATATAAGATAAAAAGTTTGGATTAAGCATGTGGATTCTAAAGATGAGTAGGCAGTACAAGTTTGTTTCACCAGCCGGCCATGCCCAATCTAACGCACACCACTTGCGAAAAACTGTGATGTACGTTGTCTTAAGACTTTTGTTTTGATTTCATCTTTTATAATACTTCTTGTCTATGCCTTTAGTTGTACCAAAACGGCCGTCGACAGTAGCCCTTCTTCTTGTATTTTATATCTTTTAAATAATTAAGTTTCAAAGGTGTCTAAAGTGTATATGTCACATGATCATTTCTGTAGTCAATCTTCACATACTTTCACACTAGCTGATAAAAGATATCTCAGAATAGAGAATTATCCTCATAACTAAATAAACAAGGACAAATTCAAATTTTTATGAATGTATATTTTTCTTTTATTCCATAAATTTATCATCGTATATATTTATTTATACATATATATGTATGTGAGTGTGTTTCGTGTGTCTGTGTTTGTAGATTGTTGGTGATGATCGTTTGTATCTTGGAGGTCCAAAGACTTTTCCTCAAATGGATCCTACCAAATAATGATTACTTCCGTTCGAAATTCGTATTAATAACGATCGGATGACATTTGCACATTTCAATATTTAAATATTCTGTTCGGTTGTTGTATTTGTTTTGTTTACGCTATCCTGTATATGTTCGTATTTGTATATTGTATTTTAATATTCGTAATTTGTCTTAAGTGTTCCGTGGCTTACAAAATACGTTTCACAATAACTGGCTTATTATTTAACTTCACAAATAAGTTGTATGTATATATGTATATATATATATATTTTTTACAAAGCCTTCAAAAGTCAAATGCAAATTAAAAATCGGGAAATTTCACTACATAACTCAAAGGTCGCGTTTTAACTTCAGAATTGTGCCATCAATTTGTTGACTTAAGAATATTTCTTGGTTTCCGTTTATCTTTTAACAATTAATTAACTAAACAAACCGCAAACAACAGTGTATGTGTTTAATCTCGATTGCCACTAGAGATGTATGTAGATATATACTCGTATATATAATATATATTTAGCTCTATGTTTTGAGGAGAGTTCAGCTACGATTTAAAATGCCCTCCTCGATTAAAAACTATAAAAAACACACTCGCCTTTATCGTCAAAATGTGCGAATCGCTCACAACTGAATTACAAGAGTTTTGAACCCTTCTTCTCCTTTTTTCAGGGGGTTTCGTTTCTAATTCTCCTCCATTTAAAAGCATTTTAAAATACAGTGGATCCCCGTTTGAGAAAAATAGATGTATATATATATATATATATTAATGTGGGGGGAGGTGGCCCGCTTTTGCTTCTCTACCAAATATTTTCTTGTTATAAAAGCACCTTATAAATTTTACACGTACTCGCAAAGTTTACTCACTTTCCACTTGCTTGTATAAATAGCTAAATAGTTCATCTTTTACTTTGTTACTTTGTTCAAAAATTGTCTTTAACATTATACAACACTATTCTGTATTTTTGTTTTCCTTTTTGTAATACCTGAATTTTAGAATTTTGTATCCGAAACGCCATTTTTTGTTTGTTGTTGTGTTTTTTTTTTTTTCGTTTTTCTGACTGAGTTTGTTACCATTTTTCTTTTGGTTCTCATTCTTGTAATTGCCAAAGTTTGTTTAGTATTTCCTGTTAGTTTCCCTTTTTTTAGCTGTGCTTAATTTTCTTAGTCCGAAAAGTTTGGTTGCCAAAAATGTTCTTTGTTGTATCAGTTTTTTATTTTTTATGTTTTTTGTATAAGTTTTTCGAACTTGGTACAGGTCAATAAGTTTGTGTTTCATCTGCACTTGACCTAATTGACAAACAATTTGTTTTTTTTTTAGCTTAATTTCCATATTTAAATATTGTTACTTAAGCTTTGTCATTGGCACAAGTTTGCTTGCTTGAGGGGAGGAGTTCGGGGAGGAGGTGTTGGAAAAAATAAAACAGGAAACTCTTGTGTGTTTTTCTACTACAATTAAGTTCACACATTGGTTGGAAATTTGCTTATAAACTTGGTTTTATTTTTGTTTTTATTTGTAATTTTTTTTAACATTAACACACTACAGTTTACGCTCATTCGCTTTTTATCATATAAAATTTCGTTTGTTCACTAATTAATACAAATAACTAATAGGTAATTAAAACTTATTATTACAAAGAAACTATAATTAAAATATTATTTAAAACGAAACTAAAAAAAAACTATAAGCGACTACGTGAGTTGATTTGAAATTTTACAAATTTGTTAATTTTTTATGTGCAGTTTTATTGTTCTGATTAATTTCTATAATTGCAGCGTCCAGCAAGAATTGGAACCAAATGGAAGCCGCATTTGAATTCACATTTTTCATATTTTTTATTTATTGCGTATTTTAAATTATTGTAATAACTATAATGTGGATATTGTTACTATATTTCGTTTTTCATTACTAGGTTATTTTTTTTTCGTTTGTTACTTTATTTTGAGTTTCTGTAATCTGTTAGAGTTTTCTTTAATTTTCACTAATTTTTTTGCAACTGTTGAGTCTTCGGGAAAAAGAAACTTGAAAGTGTGACTGAAAGTGGAAGAAAGTTTAATAAGAAGATTACTTAAGATTAGAAAGCCGTATAATTAAACACATAAATCAGCGACAACATTAAATAATTAACAATTCACAAAGAACATAATTTTGCATACGATTAAAATGCAGTCACATACTTAGGATATTAGTTTACAAACTAAATTTAAATCAACCGAAAATGGTAAACAATATTAAATAGTATATTGCAGCAACAGTGGAAGACAGTTAGTTCTCGCATTCTCTCTCTTTTTTTGTTTTTAGTTTTCTTTTAATCGTCTCTGGGTAGTAAATTTAATCAAATTATTTTCTTTTTGAAGTTTATTTTTCGGTGTGTGTGTGTGGGGTGTATGTGTACAATTTAAAAACAGGCTATACTAAAATAATAATAATAAAATATATATATATAAATTATAATTCAATTAGACAACAGTGTAAAAAGCCAGTTCAGGGAAATGTACATACAATTTAAAAAGGTTTTCTTTTCGCATAAACTTTTGAGAACAAAAGCAAACAGTTTAAAAGCATTTAGATGTGTGTTCGTGTTTGTGTGGGTGTGTGTGTGCAATTGGGTGTTAGTGTGGGTGTTGGGGAAATGGGAGTTAGTTTTGTTCTCGTTAAAAATTTTATGACTAAATATACAATACAACTACAGTGTTCATTTCAAGTTTCTTACTGTTTGTTTGATTTATACAATTTTCTTTGCTTGTGCTTAATACACTTCAAAAATTAATGTGCAATTTAAGTTAAAGCTTAACCTCTATTTTCGTAGTTTTTTTCTTTCGCTTAGCTCATCCAATTTGTTAGTTGCAGTTTTCTTTTTTGTTTTGCCTGTAAATTAAAACCTAAGCCTTTACGCGGGGATTATACAATGTTTCCATTATGTACGCTTTTATAAGTTTTTCCTTTTGTTTTGTTTTTTTTTTTTTGTTGTTTTTATGTATGTACTTCATATATGCTTCAAAAGTTCAAATTTTCATCAATATTTCTATCTTTCCTCTCTGTGTGTGTGTGTGTGTGTGCTTTCTCCTGATTTATTAAGCTGCTTAATAAATTCATTCGTAATCAGTTTCTCCTCTCTGCTCACAAATTACGCCTGCTTGTACATAATATATTTCTGTATGCCTATTGTAATTAAAAATTTGTAATTTTTTTCTATTTCCTCTGTGTAACTTCTCTTGCTATTAACAGTTAATAATAAAAACTAGTTAACCATGCATCTCATGCATGAGCTGTTGCTAAATGTGAGCTTTGTTTCTTCTCCTTTGTATCTCCCTTATTTGTGAGTGTGCGTTGCTGCAATGGTTGTTGTTGCTGTCGATTCGTTTACTATCCTTAAGTAATCTTGTCACTTGCAGCAAACAATCTGTTGTTTTGTCCTGTTTTCTGGAAAACTCCTCCTCCTAGTCCTTGTCCTTGTCCACTCCACTTTACTTGTACTTGACATCAGATTCAGTGGCTTTGGTGGCGGGATGGTTCGGCTGCTCAGAGTGTTGCTGCTGTTGTTGTTGTTGGTGACCACCTGTCGTTCAAAAATATGGTAAAACATCTTTACAATGTTTTTATTGAGAAGTGGAAATGAAATTAAAAAATAGTTCAAATAATGAAATGAATGCTTATAAAGTAAAATCCGAAAATTGAAGTAAAAGTTTTGAGATAAAAATTTAATTTTAATATAATTTAATCTCCTTATTCTATTTAATTCCCCAAAAGATCCCCAAGACAACTGAAACAACAACTAGAACACAAACTTAACTGAAACTACTCGGATAGATTGCTCTCTAAACCCTATTCACCATTTTACAATAACGCTGAGAAGGACCTTAAGCATTGGCTTTCATTTCTTCTTCCTTAGACAACTCAATCATTATAATAGCAAACTCAGCCACCTAGATTAACAGAATTCTAAACTTCTAAAAGAAAAGTGTCCCAATCTAAAAAATAAAATCTTAAGATGACTTATAATTACCTGCCGCATTGGTGGCCTGCACATTCAAGCCGACGCTACTGGCACTCAAAGTGGTCGACGACGAGTTGGAGTCGGACGGCGTGTTGGGGCCCGCTGAGTGCGGAGTGCAGGATGCCTGGCCCAGCAGCTTCTGGCGCACCTCTCGTATCTTCAGCTGCAGATCTTGCTTGCGCGGAAAGACATCGATGTGCTTGGTCTGTAAATAAGGATTACCATTATTGCATCTATTGGGAGACAGAAAATCCTATGGCTAACTTACTTGAAAGGCTATGGTGGCCTGGGCAGTGGGAAAGTTACCGTGCTCGGCAAATAGTTGCATAACCAGATGGCGACGCGTCTCAAGCACCTTGCGGTGACCCTTCTCACTGGCATCAGAGCGAGCACTTTGCAGCGGTGTCTTTGGCGTCCTGGGCGAGCGGCCCGTTGGGTCAGAGCTTTCCAGTTCTGCAAGGCGTTCGTCTTCATTAGGCATTTGAAAATAAAGGTAAAGGTATAAAGTCAAAGTCCACTAAAACGTTGTCCTCTTAATTTAAATTTCAAGCCTTTTGTAGTTTTTAGATCAAATTTTACATTTAACAGACTCAAACTTTACAGGAAATTACTTTAAACAAAAATATTTAAACTAAGCTTACCCTTCAGCTCATTGGTGAAATCTGGACCAAAGAATCGCTGGGTGGTCGTGGGCGGAGCCGATGCTGGTTCGTCGATGGAATCGTCCTCGCTCACTAAAAAATTTATAAAATATGATATTTTGGTTCATGTTGCAAGTACTGCTGAATTCAATACTTACATAGTTTCTGAACTGGCGGCGGAGCCGTGTTTTTCTTCCGGTAATTTGTGCCGTAGACGCGCGGCGAAGAGGGCACAGCAATGGCACTAGGCGAGTGGCAATCCTCCGGCTGGAACTGCGGCAGAGCCTTGTACTTCTTCTCAAAGTCCACCTGCTTGAGCACGCTGCTGTGGTTGCAACAAAGTTAAATAGAGTTATCTTTGGGGACTACTTAATGGTCTTACTTGTTCATCTCATCGTTCTTCTTTTTGAGGGCTGCTGATCCTGGAGCTGCCTTCATCGGTGACTTGGGCTGCTGATTGATATTACTATTGCTGCTGCTCGTGGTCGGTGTCAGAGGGAGTTGCTCATCGCTATTTGGCGTCGTTGTTGAGGACGTGGGCGTAGGCAGTGCCGAGCTCAGACTACTGCTGTTCACATGGCCAATGATCGGCGATGAGGAATCCATCATTGTGGGAGAATGCAGCTTACGGCTGATGTGCTGCCCGTTGCTGGCTCCCAGATTAGCTCCAAAGGACACATTATTCTCTGACTTGCTTTGAGCTGCAAGGTCAAAGAAATAGAATAAGTCTTTTTCCGTGTTAATTATCAAGAAAAACACTCACATAGATTCTTGCGCCGCTGCAGTGGAGCTCGTCCCAATTGGGCAGGCGTAGGGGCCAATATAAACTGCTGACCATCGGCGTCCATGTCACAGTCATCCCCTCCACTTGCTGCTGCTGATGCACAACCACCCATTCTACCCTCCATACATCGTTCTGGTGGTGCACTCATAAGATATGAGGCCGATTTTGGGGTAGAGGGCATTGATTTGTACGAGGGCGAACTAGCCGGCGGTTCGGCACTATGGCTGGGCGTATATCCATGCAGCATCATCGTGGGCTGTGCACTAACGGGCGGTGGCAGCGAAGATAGACCATTGTGATTCTTAAAAATGTAACTTCCTGGCGCAAAGGCGTCCAGCTGCAGGTGGTCCGCTTGCTGGGAGCGCGGCAGCAAAGGGTACTGTAAAGCCTATAACAATCTTATTGAAATGTACTAAAAGTGTATTTTCGTGTAACTTACTGGATTGGTCATGGCGAAGAACACTTTCTGACCTGGCGCTGGTCCACCTCCCATGATCTGAGCGGGTGCCGATGCCGGTGGCGTGGCAATGCTGGCTGGATGTCCTAAACCCATGCCTGCCGGCGATGATGGCACACACGCCTGGTGGGCAGCTGCAGAACAAGAAGTGGAATTGGTGGATGAGGAGGGTGTTGTGGTTGAGTTAATCATGACAATGCTGGAGCCACAGCTGGCCACAGGAGCAGCTGATGCTGCTGTGATGGTTAGTTCGTTGGCATTACTACTACTATGATTTGTGGTCGCTGCTTTTGTTAGAACAGTAAGAGTTGCTCCTGGCTGAGTGGTAACTGCTGCCCCAGGTGTCGTTGCTGTTGCCGGTGCCGCTGTCAGGATGCGGGCATTGGCTGGCAATGTGATCTTATTACAAGCATTAATACTTATGAAGGACACTGGCCGAAGGGTTGCTGCTCCGGACACGGGAGTTGTTGCAGTTCCAGCCACATGTTGCTGGTTGTACGCGTTGACATCGGTGATCAGTAGCATGGTTGCAGGTTGGGATGTGGCAACTTGCTCTTTGCCACCTAACACCTTTGGATCTTCCTGTCTTTCGCCATTCCCTTCACCATCCTCGTCATCTTCATCCTGACCGTGCAAAGTGTCCAGGACCAAGGCGTCATAAAGGATCGCTGCTCGTCCTGTGCCCTTGTGACTGCCACCGAGTTCACCTCCTTCTTGTATGGTCAGCAATTTTCGTATGATTGGCGTGGCATTGTTGTTGTTAGTATTACATTGTGTTGTTGTGGTTGTCGGTTGGTGTTGTATTGGAAAATTGGAAAATTTATTAGGGGCTTCGCTACTGCCTTGGTTTGATGAAGATGATGCTGATGATGTGGATGTGACCGTGGCAATCACTGGTGAACCCTGAACCTTTTGCTTGAAAAACAACGGTGGCGGTGTGTTATGAGGATGGGAATGTGGATGTGGTTGCGTTCGAATGATGGTGAAGTGATTGATGGTGGGCGTGGGCACACGGGTGATAACCGTCGGTGGAGTCTCCCCACGTCGCTGATGCAGATGCTTCAACTGCTGGTGCGGTGAGTTTGAGGGTTGCAGCGGCGTCAAGGATCTAACTATGGTGAACTGTTTGCGTTTGATGGGTGTCACAATAGTTGCCACTGGAGGTGGAGTTGGGGTGGGAGTTATAACAGCCTTGGGCATTGCACACGGCGTAAGGTCATCGAAACCAGCGCTGGCATTTACACTGGCCAGCTCCTGCATGAACTGCTCGTCATCCTCATCATCTTCGTCATCATCCTCCTCGTCTTCATCCTCATCCTCATCTTCATCTGCCTCTTGATCATCCAAGTTTGGATTCTCCTTTTCATTATTTTCTCCCAACTTGGCCCCCTTAGTATTATCTGCCCCTTGTGCCTCTTCTTAAACGATCAATTGATTGAGTTTTGTATGGGTGAGGTGATGGAAATAATCAATAGTGAGGTGTGTTTTAATTGTGTGTGAGATAAGGAGAAAGTGAAAGAAACAGAGAGAGAGAGAGAGATGTTATGTTATGCAGAAAGCTTTCATGGGAAACTCTTTGCGGATGAGCTTGCGAATGTCAAATGAATAGTTGGAATTGGGCGTGAGGCGATCGATGCAAGTGCTGGGGAGGTTCCAATTTAGTTTTTCTCCAATTTGGTTGTTCAAGGACATAAATTTTAAGTAAAAAACGATACGAAAATAAAACCATAGTAGAAATAATGCCGTTCTAGCTTACAACTAAAAAAAGTTAAAATTAATAAATACAAAACAATATATACAAAATACGATAATAAATAATAAAATAGTACATTTTGTAAAAATTCTTTTACAGGATGTTGGAGACTCAATCTTATCTTCTCAAATCCATTAATCTTTTTCCAAGGCTCATTTGACTCACCTCTCAAATCCGTTGGACTGCGATGGGGATGGTGCATGGGGTAGTGGAACTGCTTCTGACTCAAAGCCGTTGCTGTTGGCACATTAAAGGTGAAAGATGGCACCGACGCTACCGCTGTTGGGTGGCGGAGCACTAGCTACTCCTACTCCGGCAGCAGAACCTGAACCACCGTTCAGTTTGTACGGCGATGGCGGCTCTTGTTTGATGTCTTCCTGCTTGATATGTGGCTGCAGGTTGGCAGCGTCCTCCGGCTTGCTACCGCTGCTCTTGGGGCTAATGGGCATCGACTTAAAGGCGCCGCCTGTGGAACAATATTTTAGGGAATCCTTTGATTAGCATGGAATGTCATGATGTATATAAGCGGGGGTTTGCTCGCCTGTGGGTTGGAATGGTGTTACACCGATTGGATTCTTGGGACTAGTGTACTGCGTGTATATAGACATCTGGGTGTATGGCAGCATATTGCTCTCCAGCACGGGATGGGCCTTGATAGCCTTCGGTTTCAGTGTGATCTCACGTTCTCCTCCGCTGAGCGGCGGTACGTTCATGGCCTGGCCATTGGCACTGGATGCACTGTGCTCCTCCGACGAACGCTACAAATGTTATAAAAAGATATGTTAAATTCAGTTGCTAAGTAAAAAGTCATTGACTTACCTGATTCACCTCTGGCTGCTGTTTGCGATAGTCAAAGGGTGCGTCGTCCATGTCCGAGTCATTTACCCGCTCACGGCAGTGCAGGTCTAGCTTCTTGACGGGCTGTTGTGGCGGCTCATCCTCCACAACTAGCATTTGCTCGTCCTCGTCGGATGGCAGTTCGTTCTTCATCAGCTTGCCATTGCCGCTGGTCTTCATAGAAATGGTAGTTGGGGCCTCATCACAAGTGCTATTATAATTGTCGATCGTCAGCGGTATAATGTCGCCCTGCAGATCCGAGGATAAGCCCTGCCCACCACAGCTGCCACTGCCTCCTGGCGTTGAAGGGCACATGTCGTGTTCCTGGGAATCGGAGCCATCCACAGAAACAAGGCGCTGCTTGGCGTCACCCGTCCCGGCTGCACCGCCAGACTTTCCACCTGGTGTGGCTGTAGAAGTGGACGACTTGCGGCGATCCTTTGAGCACCATTTCCATTCTGGATGCAGCTTGAAATGCGCATCCTTCACGGAACTGGCCAGCTCATGGTATTGTGATTTCTGTTCTGGCTTCAGAGCATACCACCACTCGCCTAGGATCTTGCTAACTGTACGGTTGTCCTGATTCGGATGATTCTTGTGTACCATTTTGCGGTGCTTCTTTGAAAAGATCATGAAAGCGTTCATTGGTCTACGGATCTTCTTGTTCGCCGGCTGCCCAGCTGTGGCTCCTGCCGCACCAGACGTTTGTTGCTGCTGCTGCTGTTGTTGTTGTTGTTGTTGCAGAGCGCTCAAAGATTGACTCCTCCGCTTGGCAGCTGAAGTGGTTGGTGCACCAGCTGCACCATCGCTTGCATCATGGCACTCCTCCAGCTTGCGTATGTTGCTGTTATGGGTGGGCACTCGCGTGGCCGCCGTTTGTTTTTTGCTATTGGTGCTGATCCCGGGCGTCGTAGACTCAAATACATCATCGTCCAACTGATCGTCCGGCTCCTCCTGCTGCTGTTGCTGTTGTCTGTGGCTGGCAACCGCGGCCGCTGCTGCTGCCGCCGCCTTGGCATCGTTCATAGAGCAATTGAGTGGTTTTCCCGGCGAGCACAGAGGAGCGGGCACAATCAAATGATTGTTGTTGTGATTAAGCGGCATCTGCGGCGGCGATTGTTGTTGTTGTTGCTGTTGTTGCAGTTGCTGTTGCTGCTGTTGCAACATTACCATGTTGTAGCTGCTGGCCGATGTGGTCAAGGTCGGAGTGGCCGGAGCTGGCGGTGCCTTGCTCATCGGTGTCATATGCGGCAGCAACTTGAACCAGGGTGCATTGTAGCCTGTAAATAGAGGAAGAAGAGTGTAATGAATGGGATTAATAGTAAGTACTGGACAATATAGTGGTACCACTAATGTTGTGCTTTAGTTTAACATATAAATTTATGTTGCTTCAAGTATACGCTATATCTTAATATGACCGATCTAAATGATCAGAAAGTTTTACTTCGCTTAACTTACCATTTTTTTGCAACATCTTTTCCTGGCCCAAGGACGCCACTGTTGCTGATGTTGGAGTGGGCGTGTTGGGCGGATGAAATGAAACCGTTGTGGGCGGCAGGGGCACCTGCGTCAGCTGGGTGGCGTCTACAATCACAGGATGAAAAGTTTGACCGCCGGAGACCACGACATGAGGATGTTGTTGTTGTTGTTGTTGCTGCTGATGTTGCTGTTGACTGCTGGAAATGCGTATAACGCTGGTGGCATGACCCACGCTGTTGTTGTTGTTATTGCTGGTGGGTGGTGCTGATGGTGCTGGCAAACTGGCAGGTGGCGGCGGAGGTGGTTGGTGGTGCTGATGCTGCTGCTGCAGTTGGTGGTGCTGCGGCGGTGGGGCATGCATCACGAGCGAAACGGGCGTAGTTTGCGGCGGCAGTGGTTGAGTTCCAACAGATGATGTTGCTGCCGTAGCTGCAACATGAGTATTGTTGCTGTTGTTGTTGTTGCTGCTGCTGCTCGCCTCCCAGCCATTGTTATTGTTATTGCTGTTGCTGGCATTGTAGAGCACCGGACTGGGTGTTGTTTTCCACTTGGAGTCGAGCGGTACGACCACAGGTTGCTGCTGTTGTTGTTGCTGTTGCTGCTGCGACTGGTTGGCGATGGGCGTGAAAAAGTTCTGCCTGTGACTGGCGGACACATTAACCGGCGAATGGGCAATGGCATTTAGAGGAGAGGCTCCAGCATGGTTCACAGGTGAGGTGTACGAGGGCGTGGCAGATCGAGAGCTGCTCAGCGATACTGGAATAAAATATAGAAAACATATAACACGTTAAACTCTGTTTTTGTTAAATGTATAATCCTTTTTCTGTTCATTTTCGATCTAATTTTTTTTTGGCATTACATAAGCACTGTAGATAGAGTTTGGCCCCCAGCTCAAAGTCCTGGAACGCATTCATGACGTCCTTTCGCCGCTCCTCTGGAGCATTTCCACGAAAATCTGTGCACTTCGCCAGTGGCTGCTTTAAATACACTTTTCTGCCGTCGTGTAGTGTGTGTTGTCACATTCGCTTTGTCCGCTGCATTCGCATCGCTTTGCTTTTTCAACGTTCTTCACTTATATATTTTCTTGTGCTCTTGACAGTTCCCACTTTTCAGCATAAATGCGGCAATCGCCGATTCTTCAGCGATGTTCTTTCCAAGGGCAGCGGCAGCGACGTCAGCAGCATAAATCGAGCGCCGTTCTCTCTCTTGTACTCTCTTCTAAGCTCTCTTTCTCTCTTTCTTGCGCTCGCCATGTTTGTTTACCTGCCGTGTAGATGAGTTTCGTTTGAACATGTATGGGTGTGTGCGTGCCTGGCCGCTCTCAAGTGCATTTTTTGTTTAGGTAAAAACGAATCAAAGGCACAGGGCAAATAACAAGAAAAAGAGCTGAATAAAAGAAAAGAATCTGTTGCGCTTCGCACGCAGCCTCTGTCGACGTCGACGGCGCTGCCCTCGCTTTGTTTCGTCTCAAGTGGCTCTGCTGCAGCGATCGCGACTTCGTATACCTTTTGCAGGTGCTTAGGAATGCGTATTCACAGAGCCGGGGATAAGGGGGATTGAAAATGTGGGAAGGGTCTGAAGAAGTCCCAAAAAAAATCTGTCTCAGAACTTTAGCCATTTTATGGATACTACGAAAACTTAAAGCATTATTTTAATAGTTTAAGCTTTAAAGGGATCCTAAAAATATTTACTCGCTTCGAGATGTTTATAAAACCAAGACGGACATAAAATTTCTTTCAATTAATACAAAACCCCTTTTACAAAATCCTGCGTACGCCACTGTCTAAGCATCTCCCTTCGTCGCTGCTGCTGCGCAGTCGCAGCGTCTGGCGTGTAAATCAAGCTGCGGTCACACTCTCAAGTGGCCAGCGGGTGGGAGTGGGAGAAAGGGAGGGTTGATCTCTCGCTCTAGCCTGCGGACAATGGAACCCTTGATTCGTTTTCGGGATCGAAATTGGAATCGGACACAACCTTTGCGCCGCAGCAGCGACACCTTTCATGAAAAGCGGCGGACAGGCGGACGGACAAGCGACCTTTGTTGAGGTGTGTGAAAAATGGACAGGGGTCGATGAGGTAGAGGGAAAAAGAAAGAACTACGGCGCTGCCACAATAAAACTTTATGATATGCATTTTATGGTGAATTGGAAATGCATCGAACCAGAAAACAAGAGATGAAGAAAGGTCTCGGTTGTCACGACTGGACCAAGTGCGCTAACCTTTTTTAGAAATTGGGTAGGGCATCTACCTAAACGATCTAAAATTAACAACTGTTCAGAAGTCTGCGTCATCCATATTTATATTCCTTAGAATGCCAATGAAAGCATTAAACAAATTTACATAAAAAAATAAAGGATACATATTAATTAGGAACAGAAAACTCTGAAATCGACTAATAATCTGATAAAGTTGTACAAAATTATAGATAAAAAGCTAAAAAACCTTTTGTTTTTCTTAAACCTCTAAAGGTTCTTTTTTAGCTTATTTTAATGCCTGGCATTTATTTAATATTGATTGTAATTTCAGGTAGTTTCAAGACACAAGCCTAAAGAATAAAAATATTTATTTTCAATCATAAAATCTTTATGCATCGCTCAAGAAAAACCTCTTTATTGGACCGAATTTAATGTTTTAAAGGAGCTTAACAAGCCTTTTATTTTAGACCTGCTTTTTATGGTCTCTTAACGAACACTTTTTCCAGTGCCCAAGAAATTTGGTTCTGCCCTGAATGAAAGACCTTCGTGTCTTCTGCATTCCAAAGGAATACTTTAATGTGGGGGACCTCTGTAAAAGGGGTTTGGAGAAAAGAGGTTTACTGCACTGCGTAGGGTGCACAAAAGTTCTCCTGCCCTCAAAAGCAAAATCAAAGAAATTTTTCCAGAAGCGCCGTGAAGAATATCTTTTGGCCTTGTCTCACTAATTGCGTGAACCGTGATAGATTAACGGTTAAGCCGGCGCTGGCACAACGTTGGAAAGGGACGGCAGGAGGTAGTGAAAAGGCCAGCCTTGAAATGATTGCTGTAAACTATGAATAAATTGTTTGAGCCCAAGTTCCAAAACGGAATCTTAAATTCTTTTATGATGCCCTCTGTCGGATCGTAAAGAGTCAAGAGGTGTGAGTGGTGGTGCTACAACGTTAAGACTTACCCAGCATGACGGCCGCATCGGTCTCCTCCTGATCGTAGCGACCTTTTACCCGATAGTTGGGCGACGTCTCCGAGTCGCGTGAGGTGTCCTCATCGATCTGCGTCTTGCTGCTCGATCGGCTGTCACTAATAAATGAGATACAAGGTGAATTCACAGGTTAATTGAAAATGTATCCAATGCATAAGAAAAACATAACATTATCATTACATTTAAAACCCAAAATAAATTATATATGTATGTAGCTAAATGTGATCAATTTTTTGTATTTTAAGGGCCTTCTTACCCGTCTGAAAACGATAACCAAAACTAGATAAACATTTTTTTATAATTACGATGAAAGTTTTTTTAGAAAACCTATTTATAATATGTTAAAATAATAATACACTGTACGGTTTCATAAATTTCATTTAAATAAAGATGTTAAGTCCAACCTTAACAAATAAATAAACAAATATCGAATTTGTTCTTATTAATTGGCATTAAATTAATTTTTTTTCATTTATGTTTCTTAAATAACATGACGTTTTTTATAAAAGTTCCAACAATTTATATAAATCAAATCTAGCCTTTTAAACTTTTACTTTTAAAAGGACTATTAAAAAGATTACATAAATTGATTTTATAGCAGGAAAGCCGGAGATATAAACATACCTAAGCAAACGACCCGGACCCGTGGACGAGGGCAGGGCGCTGTTGTTGCCCTTTTGGTTGAGGTGCCGCGAGCAGTAGCCGCGCCGCTGAGATTCCTTGGTGCAGAGCATGCACAGGCGACGCCACTGCTTCCCGTTGTACTTCTTACGCACGCCGGACTCCGACTCCACGATGTCTCCCTTCTTGAAGCGGTGCGGCGTGGTGGCTTGAGATCTGTGGATGGCACTAGCATTAGCAAGCGGTAAAGGATATGGGAAAGTTATATATAAAAGTAACAAAAATTATCTTATATACACCCAATGGTTAAATAGTTTGCAACAAAAAATTTTATATTTTCCTAGTAGTAGGTAGTTCTTCTCACCTTGGTGTTGCTGGATGAGATCGTGGTGTGAGCCTCTGGTCGAGAAGACTGGACGTGCTGCCGCGGCTTTGCATGCTGCTGCGCTTGCTGCAGGCGCTCATCTTCTCCGTGTCCAGATCGCCGGCCGCTGGCGAGTATCCAATGCCGACCCTTTTCAGTTCGTCGTCCGAGTCATAGTCGTCGTAGACCCGCGATGACTGCTGCTGTTGCTGCATCTTGAGGTGCTGCCCATTGCTGCCCTGAGAGATCACGATGTCCGGCAGGCCGTTAGTCTGCTGGGGATGCGACTGTGCCGCCTGGGCCACTTGCTCCGCTCCGTGGGAAGGACCAGCGAATGAGGGTCGCGTCTGGAACGGCGAGGTGGCCGTCGTCCTATAATACTCTTCTTGTTTCACCAGATGCTGCTGTGATTGCTGGTGGGTGGGCGTTGGTGGAGCGGTGGGCAACTTGCCATCGTATCGGGTGGCCACAAACGTCAATGGCGTTCCGGTGGCCGCCTTGGGGTAAACGATATTGCCACTGGGCACAGCCATAGCTTCGCCAGCTCCTGATCCTCCAGCCGACACCTTTCGCTTACCACTGGGCGCGGGGACACTTGCTCCACCCGAAGGTGTCAGTTCGTTGAGCTCATCCCACCACGGGGGCTGCAAGAGCCGCAGATCGGCGCGACGCACTACCTTGGTGGCAGCCTGTAAAAATTTATAATATAATTTAAAATCAGAGATAAAAATTTGAGATTCAATAAGTCATATGAGCTCATTGGACTCACCATCTCATCGCCAATAAGTTGCACGCTATATTGCTTCGTGGCCTGGTTGATATCCGTAATGATGCCCTCCACGTAGACGAAACTGCCGGAGCCTCGACCTTCCACCCGCTGGCGCACACACACGCGGGCATCCAGAGTAATCTAATCGAAAAAGAAAAAAACTCCATTACAATATTTGACGTCCCAAAAAGAAAATTTCGTTCTGTGTACTTACATCCGCCATTGGCGGGCTAGCATCGAGTATCACATGGTTGCGGCCCTGGTGCAACACGTCCGGATATAAAAGCAATCCCAAATCGGTGGAATCGAATTCCACGAGTATTGAGTCGGGTGACGCCTCCTGCACTTGGCGTATAATCCCTGGGGCATAGTGATTGTGGATTTTGGCTAGGACACGCGTGTTGTTCCACTCGCTGAGATCGAGCAGGGATTGCTGCTGCTGCTGCTGGTGTTGTTCCTGTACATGTTGCTGATTGTTTGAATTAAAGCTAAAACGTTGTTGCTGTTGCTGCTGCTGTTGGTACAAGACGGCGGTTGTGGGCGTTTGTGTGCGTTGCTGATGATTGATTGTGGCTGCGTGACTATTGTTGCCGCTGGCAACATGTTGCTTGTAAGTACTACCGCTGGCATGTTGCAGCGGGGATGCAATGATAATACGTTGCTGTTGCTGCTGTTTGATATCGCTGCTATTGTTGCTATTGCTACTGTTGTTGCTGGCGCCTGCACCGCAACTCACGATCATGCGATTTAGCTGATTGCCGTTGGCCAGGTTATCGCTGTTGCCATTAGTATCGGCGGGTTTCTGCTGCTTTTGCAGACTCAGTTGTTGTTGTTGCTGCTGCTGTTGGGGATGCTGCTCCGTTTTGTCCAGCTCGGCTGGATCGAACTTTCGCTTCTTGGGATGTTGCCGCGGCTGAGGTGGTTGCTGTTGCTGAGGTGTGCTGGTTACTGCTGTTGCTGTTGTTGTCTGAAGGTGCGGCTGGAACAGCACATGTTGCTGATGTTGCTGCTGTTGTTGCTGTTGCTGCTGCTGCTGATGATGATTTTGCTGCGTTGCTGTTGACTCGGCGGCTGCTGTTGTTGTTGCTGTTGGTATACCGGCGATTGTTGCTCCCGTTGCTGGTATCACCATTTTGTTAGCTGCAACAACAAAGACTTGTTGCTGCTGCTGCTGCTGTTGCTGCTGTTTGTTTGTTATGACATAAGTCTCGGCTGCGGCAATCGCGGATGCTGCTGCTGCTCCATGTGTTGCTGTTGCAGTTGCATTGGCAGCGCTGAGCATCTTAGTTGTGGCGGCAGCAACATGTGTATAGCTTGTTGTGGGGGAACGAGGAGTTGGTGTGGTTGGGTTGGTTTGTTTTTCCTTCGTCTGGCTTTGCTAGTGTTGCTACTGCAACGTCGGTGACATCAGCAGCATCCTTCCTGCAATCGAAGCGAAAGGCGAGAAAATTTGTTAATTAAGTTGACAACAGAAAACCATTAAAATCAACGACGCCGTTGTCGATGTCATTTCATAATTAGTGTAATCCGCATCCGGACAACCCTGACATCCTGCCACGATCCGCAGGACTCGCAGAAACTCCGGCGCCCGACGTCAGGCCATAAAATTCAATCTCGCCCAACTATGGCTCGTTTCTGTCTGTGTGGGAATTTGCAACAACGACGACAACGGAAACATTTTAATTTGCACAGACGTCCAGTGGTCTGGGTACTGCTTGTGGGCGGTGGGCGTGGCCGTAGTCGGCATAAAAAAAGGGTAAAAATGAAATATAAATGACACTTGAAACATTTTATGCCAAAGCCACACAGACAAACGGACGTACAGTTGCACAAAAAGTCAAAATCATCCAGCAACCACAAATATACACACATACAAATCGTAGACGCAATCTGCATCAGCCTCGACTTTCAAAAGGTGAATGTAAAGGGTTAAGTCCTTAAAGGCTTACACATACTAACATAGCAACGAGTATTTCCGAATAAACTTAATCATCTCATTACGATTGACGATGACGAAATTGCGTTTCATTCAGTAACTTGCAGCTCAAACGGGCTATAGGCATTTATTATGCATTTCAGAAGACCATCTTAATGGGCCAAAAGTTCTTACATATTTTTAAGGAAAATATTTCAACTTGAGAAGTTTTGAGTTATAAAATGGAACTTGAATGTAGGATATAAAAAAACTATTTATTTATAACGTTTTATAAGTTATTACTTTCCTAGTCACGGAGTTAGTAAAATACAAATTAATTGAGTCTATCGACGTCAAAAATTCTATAACTTAACGCCCCTACCCGATAGTAAAATTCTCCGACCCAAACCAACATATTTCCCCATTTATTTTCATCCATTTTCGCCCTCAATTCATCAGACGACGAGGCTCACAAAAAGTGTTGCATACTTGTGGGCATGATACGTATACGACCGTTAGCCAGAGTTGCCACATCACGCTGGCAGCTGCTGCGAATACGGCTTATCGCAGGAGCAACTCCTCCATTTCCATTTCCATTCCCATTTTCCATCCACAATCCGCATCCATCTACATCGGTATATATATATATATCGGCCCCCAACTCAGGTCGCTTGTGTGTAGGCGTAATTGCGGGAAATGACTGCCACGCCCATTGTGGGCGAGCTCTTAAACCCATACACACACACAAATGCTCTGCCACACAAACACAGTGAAAACGAAGCTAAATTGAAGCAACGTAGCAACCAGGAATGAATAAAAAAATGAGAAAAAACCTGCAGCCTTGGCCATATTGTTGTTGCAGTTAGTTGTTGCTGCTGCGCGGGACAAGTGCAATGATTGCTTTATTTTCCTCCCTCGACCATATTTTCTTTTTCCTGCTCGTTTTTCACAACTTTGCTTTTCATTACTGCGGCCAGGGCTTTCGCGCTTTCGGTTGCTAGGCTGCCACTAGCGACTTGCAATTGTTAGGAAAAATCCACAAGGGCGGCGTTGCAGAGGCGAGAAGAAGACGCTGAAAGGTGGCAGACACGGTGTCTGGTACAGTTGTTAGGGCAATCGCGGAAAATGTCAAGAAGTACAGTGAAAAATTGATATATTAAATAAGGAAATTAGGCCAGAAAATATAGTTTTTTTTAATTGTGGGCGAAATCACATGGTAAGTCCTATGTTTTCTCACTTTAAGATCGATGTTGTCTTTGCCGAAAATTGGATTTACAGGATCGAATTCAAAGTATATTTTTGGTGATCTCACTTATCAAAAAAAGAACTACATTTTAAGTAGATTTTGAAACTATTTAATGCTCTCAGCCCTTATCTTTTCTCTTGTGACTTATGTATTTATATACTCATACATTTCTCCCAGTGCAATTGACGGCTTTTCGCAGAAGAAGAAGAAAATGTTCTGTCAGAATGGCAGTAAGCTGAATATGATGCCTTCCCAGATGATGGCTCAGCTTAAGGATCAAGCTAAAAACTCGACTTGTGGCGTCAGCAAGTTGAGTTTGCGATTAGTTGGACACATGAACACACCACTGCTCCTAACCCTCCTTTTACATCTCCTCCTAGCCATGCATCTCTCACACACATTCACATCCGCACAACACAGTGGCAAGCTTATGCACATATTTATAAAGCTTTTATGTAAATAACTGCATATCTTCTATATTTGTTCATGCGTTGCAGCATAGGGCGTGTGTGGGAGTGTTCTGTGAGTCTGAACGTGTATGTGTATGCTCAGTCACAGAAAACGACATTAAAAAGTAAAGGAAAAAGGGGGCAAATGAGGGTGAAATGGGTGGAAGGTTGCTACCGATGCGTGCCTAAGTAAATCTAGCCATATCCACCTCTCTCAACTTAACTTGCATGACTGGGAATCCGGATCTTGTGTGCGATTCACAGCTTTGGACAGATAGTGAAATATGCTATGTGACTGAAATTAACTGAACATGGTTATCTCAAGATCGCTAATTAGTGCATTCCCAACTTTTTATTTATTATGGTTTAATGGTAATCCGATAGTATTATTGTGGAAAACGGAATTGTATTTATGATATGCTTAATACTTACATAAGTAACAGTTTGATCTTTAGAACCAATAAAAGCTGCTTAGTGATGCTTACAATATTTCCCCTTTATAAACTAAAAACGATTATTATCCTTCATTGATGATTATCTTTTCTGTGGATGTAAATCTGTTAAATTGCCAAACAATGGGATTTACATACTTGCAATTTAACTAGAAAAACAAAAAACCTTGCAATGCAATGTGATCATTATTACAGTTATCTGTTTATTGTAGTCACCATTGCCAAAATTTCAGGAATTTTTTGTTTGCATGTGTTTTAGGGAAACGTGTATTTGTTAATTTGTGTTTGTGTGAAGGTTTGAGTGTGGGTTTGGTGTGAGCGTGAGTGCGAGTGTGTCTGTTTCAATTGCCATCATTTCCATCTGCATTGTCTTTATTGTTGCCATTGTTGCTTTTTATGATGTGGTTCAGCAACTGCATTTGGCATGCATGTCAATTTCTTGTGCTCTCATTGCACTTGGTTTTTGCTGTTATTGTTTTAGTTAGTTATTGTTGGCTGCTGTTGTTAATTGGCATATTCAGTTTTATGATGCAAATACACACAAACACTAATACTAATGCCAACGCGATCGATCTCAATGCAGTCGTGCTAAATTGAATGCAAAACATGCGTGCGAACGAGACGTCTGTGATGTGTGTGAGATAGTATAGTGCATTTGTTACACACAGAAAAATAAGTAAAACCTCAAAAATGTTCACACGAATATTATAATTAAACGCACTGATAAAAATGTGTTTGAGACAGAATACACGTTCCTATTTAACTTTTTATCGTCCAAAAATATAAGAAAAGAAACTACGGAATATAAAAAGTAATGATTTTCCAATTCAATTACTATTCTCATTGCACATTCATATTTATTTCTGTGTAAATTTGTTATGGACATGGAAGAATGTAATTAGATGAGAGTTCCTTGAACCCTAACGGTCATTTGTTTTGGCGCCAAATCGAAAACGAAACGAAACGAAAAGTGTAGAACACACGAGCAAAGAAGAGAGCAAGCCGAAAAGTCCATGCAGAAAGTTAATCTCGCACTAACTCCCTCTCTTTTCCTCATCCACTCACTGTGCTACTCCCCCCTCTTTCGTTCTCGCTCGCTCCCTCCCCCACTCATTGCACTTAGCAACGGTACAAACGCATCGACAGAGCTGCCAACGTCGCTGCCCGGCTGCTGCAATGTCAGTAACCCCACTCGAGCGAAAGAGCGAGATGGATTGTGAGAAAGAAAGAGAGAGGTAATGGGGGAGTGCAGTTAGCGTTGTGAGTTTGTTTGCTGTGATTTTTCTATGCATATTTTTTCTGCCATTTTTACGTTGTATTTTATGCTGTTGCCAACTCGTCAACAATCCTTCGCCCATTCTCCAAATCAACCGAAACCAAAGCAAAAAAAAAAAAAAATCAAAAGTACGCTCTTAGTCATTCAAAGCAGGCAACAACAAAATAATGCAGCAGCATCAAGTGAGAGTGAGTTGTGCGCAGGAAACAGCTCCTTTCCCTTCCGCTGCCCTTCTCCTAACCCACCACCTACTCTCTTCTCCTTCTGCTTCCCTTTTTCTCTCCAGGAAAAATCAGAGAACGAGGAACGCCGAATGCCGCTCATTTGCGTAGAGTAAATGCAAGCAACTCGTGCATTCGTCTCCCCTTTTCACAATCTGCCTCCCACATCACGTACACACACACGAGCTTGCGTACACACACATGGGCACGAATGAATGCAATGCGCTGCAGCAGTAGCAACGACAACAAGAACTACGACAGTAGGAGCTAGGAGGATTTTACATTGGCGCGTGTTACAGTGATAAACACCACTGGTCGCAAAAATATTCAAGACTCAAATACTTCCATCGAATATTTTTTTTACTTACGTGCAACCTTTAAAACATAATAGTTTTATAAATCTAAATAAATTAAATTATCTAAATATATAATATTCTAAAGTTCAACCTAGTAATGCTCGTAAGTATTCAGAGAAACAAGACTTAATAGTTAAATAAAATATATGTAGATCATTAAATATTCGGATTAAGAGAGCCACTGCAAAATGGATAAGTTCAACATTTTCCATTGACTTTTAGAAATAAGTCATAATAATTTAATAAGTCATTCTTAATTTAGTAATATTTATCCTACTTTTTTGTCCTCGCCTGTGACTTCTACACGCAGTGTGTTTGCTGGTGTGTCTTTACAGCCTTTACTCATTTTTAGCTTTTCGCTTTTGCATGGCGTAAATTATTTGTATGCGCTGTGCTTGAGCTTATGCGGTTGTCGTTGTTGTTGTTGCTGGCTCTGTTGTTGCAATTGCACTATGAGAAAAATAAGAATGCAGTGGAAAAGAATGAAAAAGGCTGATGCGGGATGTTGCCAGCCTGATGCTGGATGTTGAATGCTGACGAAGGGGAACCATATAGTCGTATTCCTTGTTGCTGTTGTAGAGTTGTAAAGGCGACGTGCTACAGATGAACTAGTATGTGTGCATGAGTTGGGGACACGAAGGGCCCAATACCGATTCCTACACCAACACCATTGTCATTGCGGCCTGCCCCTGGCAACACGAAGCGCGCGAAAATGTTGAAGCACAAGAAAAACGGCAGAAGAGGCAGAAAACTTTTTGTTTTCCCCTTTTTTTTGTTTGCCTTCTTCTCTTGTCTCACTGTTTTGCGGAGTAAAATCGAAATGTGGAGCAGCGAGGGCGACGAATACTGATTGCAGTGGCCAAACGATAAGATGACGGAGCAAATAATGCAAAAAGACGAAAAAGACAAGAAGCAGACAGTGTAGCTTCAACAAGTCGATAAATAAATTTATTTTTAAAAGTTTCAATTGTAGATCGAACGTATTTGATTAATAATAGATATGGACGACACTTAAGGAAGCTCCACTGTAAGTCCAAAGAGAGGCCTACAATGGTATGAGTTCATCTCCGACATCTTTTCGCCACACAATTCTCAATTCTCAAGCTCATGCAAAAATAAAAATAAAATAAAAAATAAACTAAGAAAATACAACTTTAACGGTATCCAGCAGACTAGTTTACATCTTCTTGATTACAACAAATGCAAAAGCAGAAAAGAGAACAAACAAAATGAAAAACTGCATTTTAGCGCCTTCTACAACCCACTGCATTTTCCCCTGCACATTTTCAGCTTCTCGACTCTTAATTGGCTTAAATGCATTTCGATTAATTTGCCAATGTTGCAAAAAGTTTTGTGCTGCCTAGGGCCACAGACTAATTAAAATTGTTGCTGTGTCTAGAGCCAGGCGAAGTCAGCCCAAGAATTTTTCCTGGCCATCATCGCCATCAACATTGCGGCTGCTCAATGTTGTTTGGTCGTTCTGTCGCCTGGTGTTTCCAGCTAATTGCAGTTAAGAAACAATTTAGTACTTAAAATACATTGCACTTCAAATTAAGGCTTGTTTGTGAGAGCCTGTGTGTGTGTAGTTGAAGCGAAAGATCAGTGAACTTATCATTTTATGTGAAGTATATTTGCACTTAAGCGAGTGAGTACCCTGTGAGTGGCCTACTAGCTGATATGTTTCCTATATATTTCAAAGTTTTTAAATTTAATGATAAGAATTCTTATCGTATACTTAAATTTGACAATGTCATGGATCATTTAATATTATTATTCAATTTTCTGTAATTTATATACATACATATATCCTTCTCCTAACTGTAAACAATTACTCTAGCCCATAACCTATTCCATTTCTAAATATTTTTAAAGCAAACAAATGTCACCTTCAATTACCCAAAAAGAAAACTGCAGTTCTGAATAAAAAAGCAATAGAGTTGGGAAATTCGATGCCCCGTTGCAAAATGTATCAAAATGTTGCTTGCCATCGCATTGGCTGACAAACAATGACAACCATTGATGATCATGATCATCGTGATCATGATTAAATTTGACGGCGATGCAGAATGGCGATTCAGTAACAAAAATAACAACAGGAGCAAAAGGCTGTTGGAAAAGTATGGCGCATAAAATTTGCATTAAATCATTTTGGTTTTTTCTTTTTATTTTTTTTTTCTTCTTGTCTGTCTCCTCTTTGGCATCCCTTCGTTCCAGCTCCCTTCCACCATCTTATCCTCATCCCCACCCCTTTTCCACAACTCAAACGTCAAACGGTAGCCAAAGAGCCAACAAAGTGGAATGTGTTGCAAATTTCAATGCAATATGCCGCCGATGCTGAAGAGGGATGTACACCGAGAAAAATCTCTGCCATAATATTTGAATTGCCGCATAAGGGAAAATTCTTTTATACTAATTTCGCATCTTTATAACCCATAATGGAAAAACATTAATCTTTGAATTTAAGAAAGTTCTTAGAATTTTGTTATCCAATTTGTATATGGAATTTTTTTCACTATAATGATGAGATAAGTAGAGCTAAGAACTTTGGAGAGGGGGTGGTGAGGCGCATGAGCAAAGAGTTAAGCTGAAAAAAAGTATGAAAATAAACAAAAAAAAATGTGTTCAAAGAATAAACAGGCAAAGCTCTGTACTTTATGCCCCGCTACTGTATAAGGATGGATTGCGGATGGGAACAAAAATACAAAATATAAAAAAGTAGGAAAAAACTGTAGAAAAAACCTACGGGCGTCGGCATCTCCCTCGTCCGTGTCAATAGCTCTCGGTTGCCCACAAAGAAATTGGAACTGTGCCTAAGTTTAGCCCCTTGCCACAAACCGATTTTGTTTTCCAACTTTTTTGTTTATTTGTGTTTGTTTGCCTGCGCCAGTGGGTTAAAAACAAAATTTTATTTGGCTTAGAAACGGCAACATTTTTGGCGTGCATAAACAGAAATGTTGCTGGCCACATTGTTGCCTTTAGCTTTACCGACTTTGATGAGTCTGGGATCATTGGGGAATTCATTGGAAATATTAGCCCAAGAACTTATGAAATTATACTTTGAGATACTCGTCCATAAATATCTATAAAAAGACAATAAATCAGCGGAAAAAGCTTTAAAAGTGGTCGATGTATGATTTATGCGGGGTTTGATTTAAATTTCAATAAACAAAGGTTGTGAAACTGCAAGGTTTATTTCTCTAAATGATCAATATGGCAGGAAGATAACTTTGTTTTTACAATTGATTCCTTCTTGTGATTTTTGATGATACGCTATTAATCTTTATACAAATATCAAATAAAATCTGTCAAGATCTTAAGATTAGATCGTAATCGTTTAAGAAACACCTTCGATAAGCTTTTCATGCTGTTACAATATCATTTCTCAAGACACCCAACTTAATGACTTGATTGCAAATTGAATTTAAAATTCAAATTAGGTCGAAACCATAATGCGACCGAGAAACACACAGCACATGAGAACGTTCCCATGTATCCCGTGGAAGCTCGGAAAACCTTTGATAATTGCCATAATTCGATATCGATGTCTATCAAAAATGTGCTTAACAATTCTTGTTTTCCACAGTCTCACGCCTCTGATTGTTGAAATACTTTTGTCGACGTCTCGTGTCATTCAAACAAGATGGCAACTCTGTTCTCAATTTTTCGTTCATTTGAGCGTTGCAATTTTTCTGTTCTTATGCAATTTTCACTATCAAATATTTATGAAAGCAGAAAAAAGTGCGAATACATTGAAAAGCTGCATAAAAAATGCCAATATACATATAAAATTAAATGTGTGTGTGTGAGTGTGATAGTGTGTTGGTTGTTTGTTCTATGAAAAATGCATTTGATTGAGCTCTAAATGCAAATTGTGCTGCTGTTTGAGTGCCTCGGAGTATTGTGATTTCATTGTTATAAATGCGTGAGATTGCAAATATATTTGGGATATATGCATTTATATACATTTATTTGAGTTTTGCTTTTTTGTACAGCCAGTTTCATGACCATAAGCTAGGAAAAATGTCCTTTTTGATGTCAATTTAATTCATTAAACAGAGTTCAAATGAGGTCATCTAACTATAGAGAAATGCTGTTATCAAGCTGTACTATAATTGTAATTAAAACATGTCTATGACTAAATAGAATTTAATTTGTTGGTTGGAAACATTTTAACAATCATTCAAACTAAAATAGGAATGTAAAATTCCCTCCTTTTTTGTGATTCATCAAGTACTATTTGAAGATAGATACGCTTGGAATGCTAAAATTTATCAACGCAAAACAACCAACTCATAGAATAGATAAGGCATCTAACTTAGAGAAAATGTTATGATTATAAATAACTCTAAGCTCTACATTTTATAATTGGATTGCACATGTTTTCCCTTTTCCAAATGGCAAAAATTCGCTTACAATCAATAAAGTAAAAATGGGAAAATCAATAAAAGACATTTTGGACCAAAGTCGTGAAAAACAAGGTAACGCACACGTCCCCGTTCAACTTTATTATCAACTTGGGCCAACTAACAACGCTAATGAGGCTAAAGCAAAACTTTGTCTCGATAACTGTGTTCCGCGGGGCACAGAAGGATAAAGTAAGCTTAGTAAAGTGATAAAAGTTAGTTGGTTAAACTGTTAGGAAACCAACTTTGCCATTGAGTGGAAAAATTGGTCTAGCTTATTGGCTGCAGATTGGAACTAATAGATTTTAATCTTAAAAATCCATAAGCTGATAAAAAACATTTTATTAAATTTAAAGATTTTAAAAATAATTTTTTGACGTTATAGCTCTTTTCAGTCTATCATAATTAACCCATTTCCTTTTGACTTTCTAGTTGATTTAAATTAATATTTTCCCCCTTGTTTTTTTTTAATATAAATCCAGTGACAACCCTTCGTTACTAACCCTTTTCTAAATAGCAAGTGCATAGAGAGAGAGGAAGCTTTCCCCTACAAATGTATATCAAAAACCATAAAAGCAAAGAAACTCAGCATAGGGGAGAAAAGTCTTTAGAATTCAGCTTTCTTTGCTTAAGTAAAGCCGAAGCAGAAGGCGGGAAATGCAAGGAAAAATGATTAGGGGACCAACGGCTTGGCTTTCAGAGCAAACTATTATGGCCAAAAGTGTCAAAGGCAGGCCAGGACTTCATCCTCATCAGCTTTATTGGATAGGGGAGGAATGAACTGTGAACAACACTTTTGTAGTCGTCGTTTCTTAACATAACACGGGTGCCTCTCAAATTGATTTACTCAAACCGAAGCCCAACACACTGGTACTAAAAAAAAATACAAAAAATAAACGAACGAGGGGAAAAATCAAGCTGGGAAAAGGAAAATTCATTTGCCTACTGGCTGAGGATGGAAACGCTTCCCAGTTTGGAACGTGCGCTGGCATGGCGATGAGCATGGGCAATCTCAAGGATAAGGATGTGCCCATCTCGCCCGCCCACAGAGTGGGAGAGTTTTATGTGCGTCAGCTGCTGGCTAAGTGGCTTTCCCCTGTATTTTCCCCGATTTCCCTGCAACCTTTCGGCATCGTCCATTCTCTTTGCGCTTTGTGCCTCTCACCTTTCGACCCTTGGGTAAATATATCTGAAGCGTGTGTTGAAGGATGGCGTTGGCGATGCCAATGGTATCGGCTGAAAGGCATCGAAGGATGAGTGCTGCTGCTGTTACTGCTACTGCTGGTCAGCGTCATCAGCTAAGTTAAGCTCGCCAAGAGTCCTAACCAAGTTAGCTCGCCGTAATTGGCTTCAACCGGCGCCACCTCGAACACCTCAATTAACTATAAATAACCACTGTTTCGCATACAAATAATGCACCACTAACAAGGGCAAATGGACAAATGGCCTTGCTCAGCGATATCTCTGTAAGTGGAGCACTTGAAAGTCGAGATCCTGAATAAATATACATCAAAACGATATATAGGTCAGTTGGATATCTGGTATTTGCAATTATCTACATATGCCGGCTTTAAATAATGCTTATTTGTGTAAATAAAAGTTATGAGAAGTTATGTTTAGGGATTAATGTTTAATAAGAACCTAAATGATTACGTAAATTTAACCATCAGTATGAATTTATCAACAAAACAGTTTATTTAAAGGCGTAGAACATATTGATTTATATTTTACAACATTTAGCATAAAACTTCTAATATATATAAGAGCATTGCGAACACGTTCTCTCCCATTTACTGTCAAACGTGAATTTGTATTGAGGTAAATAGAAAATCGAAATATAATATTATGTAAATATTTGACACCACTTAGCAAAATGCGTGTGTGTCGCATCGTGTCAGGCCCTATTTCCATTCCTATTTCCATTTCCACTTTCATGCTATCTGAATGATGAGGGGGATAGGTGAGACCCCCAGTTTAGACCCTTCATTCAGGCACGACAAGGAAATATGTACATGGGTATAAATAAATAAACCCAAATTGAAGGCATTTGGCCGGGTTGTAGTCGCGGGCTTGTCACTCTATTTACTTGACCACAATGTGTAGACGATGTTCTTGTTTATATATCTACTAATTGCGTGGCTTATCTCAAATTTCAGATCATAGCAAGGGGCATTGCGAGAATACTACTCAAGAAAACATTAAGCAAGGTGAGGAATAGCCAGTTGGAAAAATGTTGTGGCAGAAACTGAGATATACATAAAAATCGAAGTTGGCTTAAACTAAAGTATGTATATATATTTCAGTTTACCTCCGTAAAATTTCTTCAATACAATACAAAACACAAAAATGCATTTAGGCATTTCAACATTGTCTTTACTACATAGTTTCTCAATGTAATTATTTTTATTGATTTAAATTGTAGGAGAGACTAAAAACCTATGACAATCTTAGCTTACCGTAAAGTTCTCATTAATTTAAATGCAATTTGATCGACAATTCCATTACTGTTACAGTGCAACCTAAACCCCAATTTCCATTCAATTTGAATTCCCAAAATGCCCACAAACAACGTCCACACATTCCGAGCGATCCCCCTTCCGCATCTGTGGTAATTGGCTTACTGGCCTTTTGTGAGGCTCTGGTGTGTTGCCCGAGGAGTATGGCCTAAAAATAAACCTTGAGAATTATTTATTTAAACATGGCAAGTTCATTTTTTTCCCTCTTCTTCTTTATTTTTTTTTTTTTTTATCGTTGATTGACCGAAAGACCTAAACAAATATGTATGGTCCTAAGCGCAAAACCCTGCCCAAGCTGTAACATTTTTGAGGTTTTTTTTCGTTGGTTCGCTCTCGGGGTTCTGTTTATTTTCGCGTTGAACAAACAGGAAAGTGCGAACCAAAAGGATAATGTCAGGGACCCGGCCAGCTGAAAGGTCGTAGGTTGTTGGTCATATCGCCAGATGAAAATGTTTAACGCACATGTGCCGCTGTGGCATGGCATTTATTACTACACACTCGTACGTTCCTGACTCATGACACGCTTTGATTTTCATAAACCCAAGCAACTGACTTGGCTACCAACTTGTTTAGCAGGTCGCTGGTTGAGTCAGTGGTTCAGGTGCGTAACTTTAAGCTGGAGGGGTTTACGACAGCTCTCCACTCCCAGATTATCTGGGTCTTTATATCCCATTTAGCTGCGCCTCTGGTCTCGTGCTTAGTCAATATCCAAGAAATCTCTCCGCCAGTTTTCTTTGTTTTATTTCGAATTTCACAATTAGTGGAAACTTAGGCGGTAGAAAAGCGATTAGTTTGTGTGGGCATTGGGATAATATAGGTGATTTGATATCGTTTTTGGGGTTTTTAGAGGAAGTCTCTGAGAGTGGGATGATCCACGAAGAGTTTGTGATTACCAGGGAGCTGTTTTTCTGAGTAGAAAACTACAACTACAATTTTTTAATTTCTACGAAAAAGTTTATACGACAAAAATCACAAACAGTAACCCTTAAAAAATCTAAAAAATTCACAACTAAGATAATGTTTTCCAGATAACAAATTCAATTTCGTATTCACAGAATCCTTAACTAGTGTATTTATTTTAAACATAAATTCGCAGTTTCTAAACAAGCTCCTTCTAAGAATATTCAAGCAGGGAAATCTCTCACCCACTTTCAATCAATATCCAAAATACCCCCAGTTTTTATTTACAAATCAAGAGCACATAGCAAAGGTTCGTTCAGGTTTTGAAATCAATTTTATAATCGTGCCGGATCTGCGAGTTGATCATTTTGACATGTTAAATTAGTTATATTTTACAATCAAAGCTTTTAAGACCCTTTTTCACAAGACGATAAGTGAAAACAATAAACTTGAGCCCGAAATACTACGCCTACGCGAAAACTCACTGAGCTTCTGCCGACAGTAGGCGCCTGGCAAGAGCTAAAAAAAAACCAACAACAACATAATAATAGAAGTAAACAAAGGAAAAGAAAAAAAAAAAAACTACCCACGCTTTTGGGACAAGCCACTCATTAATTAATTTCATTGGATCTAAGATCTAAGATCCCCCTCCTGCGGTTCACCCAATCAACTCACGAGGGTCGTCGGGAATCGTGTCAAAAGCGGAGAACAAGCCAGCGGTCTCTGTGTAGGCCGTAGGATCGGGCATTGGGTATCTGGAGGTACTGGTTCTCCAGCGACTTGGTAACCTCCGAGTCTCATACCCATATCGCCTGCGTGGGCCGGCCGGTTTGTGCTCAAAACTCGCACAGTATTATAATAATTTATATATGTATACATACACATATGCTGCATACGATTTCATACTACGACCGTAGTAAATTAAAAGTGCAATCACGACAAACCCAAGCACGTCGCTGCCGCTTGCTTTTGTAACTGATTAGGTTGGGCAAAAAAAAAAGCAAAATAAATGTATATAATACTATACAAAGAAGCAGAGAAAAAACGACACAAAAACTGCATTTTGTTGATGCATGTGAAATAATGAAAAATGATGACAAGACCTTAAAGAAAAAAATAGCGGCGACAAAAAATGCGCTTGGAAAATCAAGGTTGCACATAAAGAAACGTGCCCATGTAATGGCCGAAGTTCAAACGAGAACATATCATATCAGTTTAGTAATTGTATTAAACGCTTGTGTCCAGTTGTATTTTTGCAGTTGCTTACTTATATAGATGAACTTAGGGTCTAGACTCTAGACTCTAAACAAATAATCTATAAGCAGAAACAAACTGGCAAACAAACATTCTCAAGATTTTTTAATCGAAGTTGCTAGACAATTTAAATGGCATACTCATATTCTTTAAATTACTGAATTAAAATAGATTTTAATGTTTAAAATTCTAGATAATCCCAAACATCTCAGCAAGAATATTTACCCCAAAATTGCATTTATCCTTTCAAGTTTCAACCATATTATGTCATCGAACTTTGGAAATGCATACCTGAAAAGCAAAAAGGAAAATGATACATTAGTTATTTAGAATTGTACAAATATAGATTATTGTTTGTTTAAATTGAATAAATAACAGCTGCGTTCCTAAGTATTCTGTTGAATGGGCAAACAGACTTTATAAAAAAACTCGTATATCCGTTTTCTACCCCTCTTTTCTGCTCATTTGTGGTAAAAAATATTCAAGAGAACTGTGTTAACGTAAAAAATACCTTTTAAAGGTCGCTCTTCTTTTTGATATGTCTCTGTGTAAACACAGTTTGATTTTGCTGAAGCTTCACAAGAAATCGACTTAATAACCATTTTTGCCTTTTGTGGTTTTTAATTACAGGGCGAAGTTGTATTTGGCCAGTTTTATACTTTTTTTGACGCAGCCTTTAGCATATAAAGCAGCTGTTGCTCATATCGTTTATGTGTGAAACTTAACACAGCTCAATTTGACCAAAAAGGCGGCATTTGGGGACAAATAACAAAATTTCAGCTAGTAGATAGATAGTAGTAGTAGATATGTGGCATGTATATGTATGTGTGTGTGTATAATTTATTCCACACACTCAGACAAGCCAGCCGATAAAGATAAACATGTAAATCAAACAAGAACTTTGACTGATGGCGACACCGCGACGCCTTCGTTGTTGCGGCATTTGTTGTTGTTCTTGCCATTTGGTGGCTGATTGAGTGGCGCCAACGAATTAATAACTTTCGAGAACCGCAATCTATCGTTTATGATGTGTGCAAAAAATTTCGATTTTCAGTGATTTTTTTTTTCTTGTTTTAGCCATTTTGAATGGCGCTTGCCGGGTGAGAATTAGCTTGGCAAACTATGGCCAAAAATCGCTACGCAAATTAAAAGAAAACAAACAATGGCTGAAGATTTATGGGCTTTAAATATTTTCACCAATGTGGGTTTCGGTGGTTAAAATGCAGAAAATAAAATCATGTTTTGCTTAGCAGAGTTTGAAAATTATTGTTTGATTTTTAACGATAATAATTGGATGAGTGAATGTAAGGAATTTTTAACATATTTTCTTATGGCATATTTCTAGTATTAATTAGTTTTAAAAACAAATAACTTTTACTGATTTTAGTTACCTACTCATTGGTCAAATTTAATGAAAAACGAGAAAGTTTATTTATTGCTTTCATATTCTCCTTTTTTATTATATTTATATTGCCTTAATTTTGCTCTTTTTTATTATATTTATATCTAAATATCTATAAATTTCGTTGTCAATTAAAGAAGGAAATTCCTAGGCTCGTGTTTATTTTAATAGCCAAGTTATAGCCATTTAGCCATTTCAAATATATCAATAAAAACACATACTTATTTTAGGCACTATCACTATAGACTTCCTATGTTTACAGATTCAGATTAACGTCATTATTGTTTATGCCAAAGTATTTGTTGCCAATACTATTTCGTTTTTGTTCCCATCATAACGCCAATTTAATCACGTAAAGAGCAACCAGCCAAATCAGTGTACTCAAACCCAACCAAGAATCACACTTATTTCGGCCTGAGAAAATATTTGCAAAAATAATCCCACCAAAATACATATGCATACACATAGATTTATAATGAAAAAATATATTCGTTTTGCTCATAAAATATAGTTGGCTAAACAGAAAAAAACCCAAAGAAAAAAAAAAGAAGGTGTGGGGCGGTGAAAGAAAGCACGTGGATGGTTGAGATTGTTTGCTTTATTTACGCAGCATTAAAATGTGTTTAAACCGTACAAAATACGTACACACAGGGAGGTATGTTTATATGTTCTCGAATGTATGGCAGGTGCATGGGTTGTTGTTTTTATTTTTCTTGATTTTATTTTTCGGGGCAAGTTGAAGGCGTCGGCAGGGGGCGGTGGGCGGTAAGAGGCCGCCGCATTGACGCGTGTGGAGCGTACGAAAGCGGCCAAAGTGTGTAGATATACATACTAATATATATACTTTTATCGGCCATATAAACCCGTACTACGCTCAAATGTGTAGATACTAACACATACATATACAAAGTCTTATAAGAAGAGTGTGTGTTCGTGTGTGATTCCAACGATTAGCGCATGAATGAAAAAATTATACGACGTTGGTAGCAAAATATTTTTACTTTTTCGGTTCATTTGGTTTTTGTGTTTTTGGTGGGGAGAGTTAAGGGGCCGCCGGCCTCCTTATCGAGGCCTCTACTGTTGCTCTTTTTATATAAATTACCTGATTATTCGTTTCGCTGTTAGAATAAAACCACACTAAATTGATTTTGGTTCTCTTTTTCCCAGAAATAGAGATATAATTTCGTATAGAGGCACAGACCCATCAGCAGATATGGCCAAGCCAATACTCGTGTGAATGTGTGTGTGTGCTTATGCGGAAAAATAGAAATATATGGAGGCTATAGAAACAGACGACAGACAAAACACAGGCCAACTTGTACTAATATATAAGTGCAGACAAAGGGAATAATGGGATATTTGGGTTATATCATTGGCCGTTGGATAAACACTTCGGTAAAAGAATGTTTTATTTATTCTGTAATTATACAAAGTGATCATTTTTTAAGTTTACATTTTAAATGTTATGTTTATCTTTAGAATAATCAACTATTATTATGTTTTTATGGCATTTAAAAGTATTGAAAGACAGGAACTACTCGGAACCGAACCAATTTCATTTATCAAAATTGCTCACTTTAACTACTTTTACTAACGTTAAAAGCCCATTAATAAGAACATAGTACATAGTATTTTGTAATAAAGAAAGTCGTGAGCTTAATAGTCGCAGCAGTTTACTGAAAATTACAAATCAAACCTACTATGTGATTAAATCACAAGCAATAATTTCAAAGGGGATTTTCTTTAACAACTTTGTGAGTTGAGTTAAAAGAGAAAAACTGGTTGCCTTTCTAGAGATTGTGTAATTGTTAATTTCTGAATTGATTTTACAGTCTAAATGGTAGGGTATTTATCAGTCGAACAGTTAATATCATCCTTTGTTTTTTTTCCATTAGTACTTTTTGTTTTGGTTGATTTTGATGCCTTATTTTTGTCTGTGTCTCGTCGGTCGCGGCTCGAAATAAGTTTCATTAATTAAAAATGAACAAAACGTGTTGTACGTTGGCGTTATATATTCATCTTCTACTTATAGATTGGCAATGTGCACACGTACTACGCGTTCACTGTACAGTGTACACTGCCCAAATATATATATATATATATATATCTGTATATATATTATATTTATTTATATAGTTATTTCTTTTGTGCTGTGTTTATCGTACGATGTCGCATAATTGAAGTGTGTTGATTGGTATTTCAGTCAGGCACCCGTTATTTTTTTTTTATTATTGTTATTTTCTTGGGGGCTCCCTTGAGTTTCCGCCGGAGAAGAGAAGTAGAAGTCTCCCTGGGGAGGGCGGATTTAGATAAGACCGGTGGAAAGAAACCACAGTGGTGGGTACCCCTGATATCTTTATCACCCGAGTTCTCGGTCTCAATCGAAGTTCTTTTCAAACGAAATCGAACCAGCTTTTATTTCTTATAAGCATTTAACAAGAAGTTAAGTTATGGCTGCCATGAAATGCAAACCAAGTTTCCTCAAGATAAAAATGGTTTATTAATAAGTCAACAAGTATATGCAATGAATGCACTTATCTCAGTTCAAATGTTGACTTATTAGTTAACTGATAATCGGTCCAATCCAATCCATGAATGCAATTTCATAAGGTTTGCTTCAAAGACATATATATAAACATATATATTGCAATCAATATGGTCTTTGGGTATTGATAAGCGTTTTGAGGGTTAATAAAAAAGCTTCATTTTCAGACCAATTCCTGTTGCTAGCCAAGCAAAATGGCAAATAAACAAACCCGTAAAAACAGAAAACATTCATCTGAAAACCAGTTTAAAAACTCCAATACATGCTCACAGTCAGGCAAATCAATTTAGTGAAAGAAAAGCACAAAATAAATAAACCAAAACCAAAATCTACAGAGAAATACATATAAAATTGCACATAAATGAATATAAAATCCAGACAAGAACTCCTCTGGTTCGTCTCCTTCTTTGAGATGCCTGTGGGGCCAAATAGCAACAAATTGTGTTTTTTTTCCATCTTATATATATATATAGGGGTATATATATACAGATATAGTCAGTCAGTGTTGTCTGCGAAGAGGAAACAAATATACATGTATTTTCCCAACTCATTCTCATTTTCTTTTTTACGTTTTACGCGCGCGCGATACCAAAAGAATTTTTACGCATACGTGTGTATGGATGTATGGGAGCAGTCCTTATAACATCACAAACCGAACCCCCCTTTAACAATCCTACACCAACGATATATGTACAAGCACCTCCCCAAACCACCGCCCGCATGTGTATCTCGATGGGCAGCTGACAGCGGGACTCGTTTCAGTTTGTTTTGGATGGGATTTTATGGTATTCCATAGGATAGCATTGGATCATATCAGCCTGTGGTGACGATGTCTCCTTCATGGTTTCAGGTTCGTTCTTCCCAACTGCCAAGTCCATTCTTTCGGGCCAAGTTGTATGATTTTTTCGCTGGACGTCGACGTTCTTACGTCCATGTTTTCCTTTTTACGCGCTTTTGTTTACTATAGATACACAACAAACTTTGAGATACAAATACTCGGACACGCATGTGGTATTTGTATCTCTCTATCTCTCTCTCTCTCGCTCTCTTTCTTAGTCATTAAAGCTTGAATAATACCTAAGTAAAAAAATAAACAAAAGCTGAAATATTATTTTCAAGCGTTTGAAAGGTGGAAAGAAATGCAAAGAAAGGCATCTAACAAATGCTACACTTGTTCTTCATTCCGCGTTGTTTTTGTTGTTGGTTTTCCTTCTTATTTTCCTCTAGTTTTTTGTTTTGGTATTTACTGACGCTTTTACTTAAGTGAATTTCGTGAGTAAGCATTACATAAACAGGTGAGTCGGATAATGTCTCTGAAATGGTTGCGACTGGGGAATACTCTTTAGTGAAAAATACTTCATCAAAATGTAGAACTTTTCTAGCTTCAACTTTTTTGGGAGAGTTTTTTTCCTGATTGTATTATCACCAATTAAAATTCTTAGATAAGGATTTTTTTATCTTTATTGAAATAATATTGTGTCCAATAATTTTAACAAGAAGTCCCAAAAACTTGAACTAGTTTAATTCCTAGTCGAATGTATAAAAAAATCATAAAATGTAATATATAAATCAATATTTTTTGGTGAAACTTTAGAGTTATAAAAGTTTGCCTGCCTTTTGATATTTTAACCAAATAAATTGAAAATATAACGCATTTTGATACTATTTTATGCCCTTTCTTGCAACATTTTTGTTAAGAAAAAAAAGTGAGAAATTGTTGAAAACAAATTCGATTAAATTTAATTAAAACGAATCGTTCATTACAAACTACCAACCACCATCGAACTTCGCCCGAATTTTCAACCTTTCTAACCAATTTAAGTACCCCATTCGAAGACGTTAATGGGTAGTTCAGGGCCTAAAGTTAAAAGGCAAACTGCGATACGATTTTCGGGGCTACCGTACATCGTCAGCAGCAGCAGTCGCAGCAACAGCAACAGCAAAAACAAAAAGAAAAACAACAATAACTAAAGCACGAACCACAAATACCACTAAAATCGAATTAAGTAGCGGGAGGAGGCACTCAGGTTTATTTGCTTTTTGAGTGGAACAGCGGATAAAAGCGGCGGGGTGAAGGGTTGTGTGTAATTTGGTAGTTTACTCAAAAGTGTGCCTCATGTGGATTATTTACCTTACAATTTAACAGGTAGCCCAGAGAGGTATGTATCTGTATAAGGGGAGTATATCCAGTGGAAGGGGAACCACAGGGGATCAAGTAAAACATTTATCTACCTGAATATGTTTGAGCTGAAATTCACGTGTACTTTTCAATGATAAATATTAATCAACCTAATGGGGAAATACGTTTGAAGCTCTCATAAAATAAGTACTCTAATCAAAATAATAGTAAAAACCATTTCATTATCAGCTTGAAATTTCCAGATTTAAACAAGTTAACCATTACTTATTTATTGATAAACATTAAACAATCTAATGGGGAAACACTTTTGTAGATATCAAAATACACATTTATAGCACAAATCTAAAGTTATAAAACTTGTTCTAGTTTACTTCATAAAAATAACTTTCAAACTCTTCCCGTCATCATTTACTGTTTAGAGTCCAAGCTGACATGACTTTGTCTTGATATCAACAAATTTATTACTTGATTTATTGGCCAGTTGATTGATGAAGTTCTTGCTAGTGTAGGGCATGATAACTTTTATAATACAACCCGAGACTTGGGAGAAATCAGCCAACCAATATCACACACCTGCTGCCACTTATGATTACAAATTCAAGATTAATTGAAATCAGCAGGCGGTTCACAAACGTAAACAAAACCACGGTATCCAATATTTAGGTATTTCAAAAATAATCAAACGAAATCTAAATACATTATATAATGGAAGGAAAATGAGTAAGTATCCATAAATAAATCATAACCAATTATCGAACCATAAAACTTTTCATAGAATTTTTAAAATATAATATAGATAATAGCAATTTAGGTGTCATTTGTATACAGCTGCTTTGGTTTGCTTTAGCTCTCTAATAATGATATAAGTCATTTGCATAATGAAAATTAATAATGATATCCATTATAGTGTACATGTATCTATACTAGATCTGGGTAACAATCGGTATATACAAAATGGATTGAGCATGACAACCGACAGTTGACAGCTAAACAACTCATTAATGAATAGCAAACGCTTCACCAGCACTAGCTACACTTTTAAGCTTATTACGGAACACACTCTTTATAAACTTATATATATATATATATGATATGTACATACAATATCGACAACAGCCGGCATCCAGTGCACACCAAACTACACTGAGCGCTTTATATAGATATTCATTCCCCCAGTTCGTATAACACAATCATGAGTGTGTATAGCACTTGAAATGGCAAATGAATGACATGACTGCGTACAAACTGACTAACTGTCTGAGTGACTGACTGACTGAGTGACTAACTGACTGACTGAGCAACCAATCAACCAGCGAATGAACGAATGATCGGACGACAGAGCAACCGACCGCCAGACGAGTTAAGATTAATCAGAGACCCCGACCATATAGCACTACAGTGTCGAACAACACCTTAAATCAGTCAAAAATAGATGAAAAAATAGATTAGCTATAGAAAATTGAGAGCTCAAATGATTTCCAAACAATTAAATGGCAAATTGAATGGAAGTTTGGAAGAATTGTGATTTAGAAAATCAAATTAAATTAATATTTTTAGTATTTTATATTTCAATTATTAAAGGTTATTTCTAGAGTAATACCTACCCTTTCTTATATCGTGACATTTCCTCATATATCTAAATATCTAAACTTACTGCTAAACACTTTCGAACCGCACTGTATTCGCATGCATGTGTGTATTTATAAGTTTGATTTTAATAGTGTGTGATATGGGTAAAGAGTCGACACAATATAATGGTTTAAATGCCATATCAGCAACAGTGAATAAGAGTAAAACGCTGAATACAAATTACAACCCCCCATACCAAGCCCCTCCAATTTGCTACCCCTTAACCAAAAAAAGCTACTGAATTATGTATATATATATACCTATATATATGGAGATAAAATAACAGGCGATTCTCAAGCAGCAATAGCACCCAAAAAAGAACTACAAACACACTTGCACAAAAGTTGTTGTCAACAAGTTTACGACTCGAAACCGCTAACACATATAGATTTATACATTATATTTATACAACTTTGTAACTCTCATCAACGCCCAGCCCCCATTCCTATCAGTTATAATCAGCCAAGTTTCTTTTGGCTTTTTAGTATATCTCAAATTCAAGTTTAGTTTTCGTTTCGCTTTGTTTTGTAGTTTTTGCTTATTTTATTTTATTTATATTTATATTCTGACGTGCCGTGAGTAATAACTGTATAGATTATCTAGGTCCCAAAACTTTACGCAGCCTGGTTGTTTATTTTTTTAGCAGTTAGCACGCACAGGTTTGTCAAGGAAACGGCGTAAAAGTAATTATTTTAATGTGCAGAAAAAATGAAAAAACTTTGATCAGTAAAAAAAAACAATCAACATTAAACAATAAAATTATACAAACTGAGTAGGCACAACTAAGTAAAAAGCTTTCCTGCGGTTTCATTTCAAAAGAAAAATGTCAGTGATTATTTAAAACCCGTTTTAGTCACCGGAAATATTAATGAAATGATTAAATAATAAAAATACAGATAGTGAAACCATGTTTCAGGAAAACCCCAGGAAAACTTACATCTTTCTTATTAAGAATATTTTCCAATACTGCTTATTAAACTAAAAAAATCTTTTGCTATTTGCAACTTTGTAAGAAAAACCACAACAAAATTACTTTTATATGCCTTATTTTTAGTCCCAAAAAATAAATAATAATAGCCCAATTAATTGATTCATTTAAGTTCGAAATTTCTCTGTTCATTCACATGAAATTGGCAAATAAAGTTCCTTAAGTATAATTTATGATTGCCCGGCTACAGCTGTTTGATCATTTTCATTAGACGCCAGCAAAGCGAAGCACTTTAAAAATGTATTTGAGTTAAAACTACACAAAACAGCCAGAAAGTAATAAATTTTATTGCAAAATTGCCTTTTCATTCATTTCGCCTCAAAAGCAGATAAAAATGTGTTTTATTTTTTTGCTTTTTGCTATTGTTGTTAACAAATACAGAGGCGCATATGTATGGGTTTTTCATTAAGAATGAATTCATCGTTGTGTCTGTTTTGTTTGCTTAGTTGGAGAATGTCTGTCTGTCTATCTATCTGAATCTATATAGAGATATGTATGATGCATTACTTTTAGATATTCTCAGTGACTGACTGAGAATGAGAGACGCGACTTTGCTAAAGCAAACTGAAATAAATAAACAAATTCTAAGGAAATTTTATGTTAGACAAAATGAAATAATATGGAAATTGTATCTGGAATTCTAAAATCTGCATTTGCCATTAAATAGTCTCTTGTATATACACTCAATGTAAAAGTATTAATGCCTGAAAAACTGATAGCTGCTATGCAGTTGGCAAGGCGAGTATTTGACCAATTGACAAACTGACTGACTGATGAAAATCAATATACAAAAAAATGTCCATACTCGTGCATGTTAGCTCGTCGCAATATATATGTTTGCCACTTTGCCGGCTTATCATTATTAAAATACAAAAATTTAAATTACATATTGACTTATCAGCGTATGTATGTATGTATGTATGAGTTCCCTTTTTTTTTTTTTGCTTTTTTTCTGCTTCTTTTCACCTCTTCATGTTGATTGCGGTTGAGCTTGTGTGAGTGAGTGTGTGTGTGGATTGATAAGTATGCCCCTTGTTTACCTCGTCAACATTTTTTGCATTTTCTTAACACATTAAAATATTTTATTTCAAATTTTTGAATAACTTTTTAATGTCTAAAAAGGGGAAATATCAAATCAAGTCAGATTAGCCAACATTTTTACTCAGCATTTTAAAAAGGAAAAATATTTAATATATAATTATTAAAAAAACGATTTTAAATTTTTGACTGAATTAGGCGCTTCTTTAATTTAAATAATACAAACAGTAATTTAATGTTCTTCATTTTGTTTAAAATTCAATACATTTTGAATTTTTTTTTTGCTTCTACTAAATATTAACTCTTTATATGCTAAAAAAAAGTTTGTTAAATGCCTTTTCATATATATTTGGCAAGCTGCTAAACTCTCTAGATAATGTGATCAGTTTCTATCTGAGTTACTAGTTAAGTTTTAATCCCCACAATAATTGCACGCCAACACTTGAAAAAGTTTCTTTGTTCTAAGTATTTCAAACGGTAATTATAATCTTTATTTGTTTGCTTAAAATCAAGTGCTAATAATTCAATAATAAATATTCACAAATATATTTGTAGAAAAGTAAAAGCTTTAGAATATCTGGTTTGATCTTGATTTGACCACATAGGCCGGTTCTGAAAGCCGAAACGGATACCGAGACTCTAACAGTAGCCAAAAAAAAAATCAGCAGCATTTAGAGCGGTGCACAAAATATAAAAAAAAACAACCGAAAACCAAAATTTTTTTCCGGTTTGTTTGGTGGTTTTTTTTTTGTGATTTTTTTATTACAGCATAGATTTGCGAACCGGTTTTGGGACTGTTTTCAGTATTAAATACCACAATTTATGTTGTTTCGTGCGCCGAGTGTGTGCCATTGTTGGGGCCAACAAACAAACATTTGCCGGCTTATTTGGAACGTGTTTTTTATAATACAGGATAAGCGCTTAGCTATCGCATTGAATTTGAATAAAAAATTGTCACAATATACATATATATATATATATGTAGATATATATTCACAGAAACCGAAAGCTGTGCCCACAATTCTCGATAAGGAAATGAACGGAGTCTGGGGTCTGGAATCTGGAGTGGGGGATACTACACGATGAGTAATACCAGAAACGCTAATGAGGCCAAGACGGCTTACTCATCGAAGATGTCCGAGGAGTGCTGGAGGTGGTAGTATCCATTCCTACGAACAGGAAGGCAAAGGAAAATGCAAATCCCCAGCAGCAGTATATCAACGAAAAGGTATTATATTTTTATAGTTTATCAAAAAATAAGAAAAAAAAACCTGTTCAAGCTGCCCCCTCCACTCGACTTGATTCATATTTATACCTATTATTATGAGCTTCCAAACAATACAAAAAAAAAGAGAAACACAATTCTAATATGAAACATGAACGTTAGATGGATTCACAACAAAGAAGTTTAAGGCTTTGATTCCAGTACGAGCGAGCTAACCAAACCAAACCAAAGCAAATACAAATCGCCGAGTTCCAAAGACAACTTCTTGTTTCCTTCTTGAACATTCCGGTTCTTTGGATACTCTTTTGGGCCAGAAGCGGCGGGTGCAGGGAGAATCAGAGAATCAGTCAGATAGAGAGAGAAAGAGGGCCAAGACCCAGAAGACGTAATTAATGATCCCGAAAACGTTGACGACGGCAACCAGCAACCAACATCAGCAGAGGCAGAATTAAACCCATGAAGGGGCAACGCATGTTTTGAACCTTTTTTTCTGTTTTTGGTTTTGGCCTGGCCTGTTGGCAGATGAAATACCAAAAGTGGAATACAGGTGCGGATTAAGGTCAGACGGTCGAATGGAGCCCGAGATTGAGTGAGTCGAGTCGAATCAATAAGGCTGGACATTTCCCCACAGATGTACCCAGTTTTAAATATTAGTCATTTAAGCTTAAAGAAGCTTGAAACAAAAATTTAAAAATAGCTATCAAAGCTTATAAATCATCATGCTCCTAAGTATTATAGTTTAAGCAAAACAAATAGTATATAATTTATTCAACTTTTAAAAAACATTTTTCATTTACTTCACAGACTTAGTGATTAACAAGTTTGTGCTCAATTAAAAAGCTCAGAAAAAATTGCAAGCTACTGTGACTTATACTAAAGAATTTTTAAGAATCGAGAAACAAAGGTTGAGATAAAATGATTGTTAATGTTTCATATTTATTGAATCATTTCTATTTAACTGGCAAGTATATTCATCACCACGTTTTATTTTTAGTATTTTCTTCTTTAATCATTTAAAAAAGAAATATTTTTATAAACTATTTTGTACTAAGCCTGGAATAATAATAAAAGTAAACCGCAGCAAGAAAAACTTTTTCAAGAAATATCTTTGCAGACTCCCCAACTGGATGCCATAAGAAGTTGTACTACAACTCGATGTTTATAGTATTTGTAGAATGCTGAGGGGCGAGTCTGCAAGACGTACTACAAGATACACAGCAACAACAACAGCAAAGGCTAACGCAACATGGAAACCGGTCTGTGGCAGCAGCAGAAGCAACAACAACGAGTTACACATCAATGTGTGTTGCCCATACACACAGATACAATGCCACCTAAATGTGTGTTAGTGTCAAACAAGAAGACCAAGATATTATAACATGCGAGGGGAGTTTTTTTCGGAGGGATGAGGGGAGTTTTATAGAAAGAGAGCCAAGAAGCAGACGCAAAATGAGACTCTACATAGCCCCCACACTCACACATCCAAACGAACCTACCTCCTTCTTCTCGGCTTTCCATATTCTTGAACTTCAAAAAGTACAACACGATGAAAATCGAACAAAAAACCCAGCATAAAACAAATAAAAACGAAGAAACAAACAACAACGTCAAGTCGTCAGACAGCTACTGGTGTTAACCCGTAGTACATAGTAGTAAAAAGCAGTCAGCCACCAATACCCAGATACATATATACGCACACATACATATATATATATACGCGCGGCGTACAACGCTGCGTATACGCCATGTCTGGATGACAACGTCTTCGCCGCCTTTTCGCCTTCTTATCGTTCGTCTTCTGAGTTCTTTCTTCCTCATCACATCTCTGCTCTTCCCCCGACTCCTTGGAGCTAATGCTCACTGTATATATATGCATGTGTATATATATATATATATGCCGATTCGCTGATGATCGTCATCTGTGCAGCCTGCACACCAAAAGTTCCAAGAAGAAGAGAAGAAGAGGAAGCCTCCAAGTACCAGTGATATTCCATACACAAACACATACACATAATCTGAATACAGTAGCCAAGGGATTTAGTGTGCAAGTCAAATGGGAAAACCCCCAATACTCTTACTGAGTGATAATATATATCATTTATCCCAGTTTCACTTTATCATTTACTCTGGAAATTATTAAGATATACTATATGCATTTCTTCCTCAAGTATTACGCATTAGTCTCAAACACTATCTAAATTCACTTGATAATTGAGTGATTAAGAGCATTTATAATATGTTTTTCATAATAATAATTAAATCATTTAATTTATATGAAAGATATTTTAATAGGTCAATACTTTAGATAAAGCTTATATACTGTCTTTACGTTAAATCATTCTTTATATTAACATGATTATCATAAACTATAAATTACCACCATATCTAAAGACTAGTACTATAACTATAAACGGTTGTTACTTTAATTTCAAAAGAGTACTATAAAATAAAGGGTTTTATACTAGATCCAATTAACGATTTACTTGCGTAATATGGAATTATTATTTTTACTTTTATAAGCTACTGAAAACATATGCACATATTTAAGAATAAATATAAAATATTTTAATTGATAATAATAATCTTTTTTTTTTAATTTAAATATAAAAATATTTTGTTTATATTACTGTTTATTATTCATTGGATCTCAAAGAAGAAATTGGAGTGGAAAAATTTCTTAAATATATAATTATGAGACTTCAGCTGCAATAGAAATATAATGTAAAATGGTTATTTTTAATCTTAACATCCAGATCTCTTATATACTCCATTAAATAAACAATATAGCCTATCAATACCCTACAACTACTCCCTATACCCTAAACTTTTTATATTCCATCTACTCAACTCTTGGCACCGAACTTTGACTGCGACCATATGCCGGAATAAAGACTCCGATTCATTGCGGTCTTAGTGTAGACGAGGCTAAATCGGCAGCAGACAGAACTTTAAGACCATCCATTACAAATGCTTTTCTTTTCATTTTTCTTAATCTTTTTCATTTCGTGTTTATATTTCGATCTGGGCATGACTGCTGCTGGGGATCTGCCTGAATGCCTGCCCTTCTGTCTGGTCTGGGGTTTTTTTTCATGCTCTACATGATCTGGTTTTGTCTTGGATTTTGGGCAATTTCAACTTTTTGATGGATTGTTATTGAAGTTTTGGCCGTTTGAGTTGGGCTGTTTGTTGTTTGCAGCTTTTGTGGCTTATTTCAACTTTTTAATGGTTCTCATCTCGGTTTCTGTTCGGTCATGTAAACAAAAGATCTTGAGTTACATAAACATATATCATGTAAATGTGTTTTTTCTAAGTCGAAAAAGAAGATGATTTGTTCAAGGTTCTTACAAGATTTTTCAGGGGTATTTTGTAAAGCTTAGGGCTATAATAACTAATGACAATTAAATGGAGGTTTCATGTGGAAAATATATGAGGCAATATGATTTAGCTAAATAACTTCCTCATAATAGCTTTTAGGGGATCTAGTTTCTATTAATCAAATGAATCTCAATTTCTTTAAGTGCATTGGCCTAATTGAGAAACTAGCTTCAATACCAAAATTGGCTCATTGTCCTGTCCATAAAAGGCACACACTCACATACACCATTAAAGCCAATGTAATAAAATACGAAACAAAAAATAACTAGGCAAGAAAAACGTGCCATGCCTCGAATAATGAAGTTAATAATAAAAATGAAAAAAAAAAAAATAGCAAAAACATTTGCCGCTAACGATAAACCAAATTTGTACAAATAAAAGAAATTAATAAACAATCGGCGTGCGCGTTTCTTTAGCTGTATGTGTACGTGTGAGTGAATTACTAAGTTTTTGCCACCAAAGTTGGATTTGCCACATATAGTACACTAACTATATAGTATATATATATATACAACTCAAAGTCGTAGACATAGCAACGGGTTTATTTCTGTATCGCAGTTTGGATTAATTCACAGAACAAACGGCTTGCCAATTAGCAACAAAAACTTCTTGCCGTTGATTAATTATTCCAAAAAAAATAACCCCACCTACTACCCATATGAGCGAATGACAATAAAATAATTATAGAAAATGTGTATTGGCAAAAAGCAGAAAATAACAACAAAAGTGAGGCCAGCAATAGGAGTGAAATCTGCATTATAAATGTCATTTAAACACGCCTTTTGGTTGTACAAATACAATAGTATTTTGTACAGTAGTCATTCTAAAAAAAATTAGATAATATGTCATTAAAAACAAATAAGAAGGGAAAATTTTCCCGATATTATTTTGTCATTAAGCAACATTTTTTGAAAATTAAATTTTTGGTTTTTAGTTTTGACTTTTGGTTTCTTCTTTCACAATGACCACTGTACTAGCTCATTGTGTGTATGCATTACTTTTCACATTGGCGTTGTTGCTGCTGCTAAGTGCGTCTAGTAATTTGCTGATAATTATCAACAAATGCGCGCTCACGCACATTCAAATGTAAATTAGGCAGTAGAAAGGGTGGGAGAGAGCGAGCGAACGAGAGAGAATAAATTGGGCAGCAACAACAATAACAAAGGCAACGCATCGCTCGAATCTCATGAAATGCAGTTGCCAGCGAGAGTTTTGTTGCTAATTGCACACATACATACATCGATGGCCAGCCAGTCAGAGTGCAAATGCGTTTGTGTGTGTGTGAGGGGGATACGAGGTGGGGCGGTTAACTTCAGTTGGTAACAGTTGGACAAATGCACAGAAAGAAAATAACTTCATAAAATTTATCTATTTGAAAGTGAATTCTAAATATCCTACAAATTCTATAAATGATTTTATTTTAAAAATACTTTCATTAATCCCTAAAACTATTTATTAATATTTCTAAAATTTATGAGACCCCCGATAAGTATAAACTATTTCTACCTGTGCACCTTGCTTTTATTAACTTATTTGCTGCCAACGGAATCTCTCTTATACTAATCATGATTTCCCTAATGAAACCCTCCAAAAACCAGTCACTTTTATCTTTAGCTAATTTCAGTAGCCGATTCTCACTCCATTGTTTTTTTTACAAAAACTGAGAGCTTAATTTGAATTTCAACTTTTCACATTTAACATATCAATGATAAAGAATGCACACAGACACAAACGCACATAGAAATTCTATGAGCCATTGTTATACCTTCTTTTTTTTTTTTTTTATGAACAATATGATGTGCAAATGTTCAAAGCATTGTTGCTTAACTTTTTTTATTTTTATTTTTTGTTAACAAAAGGCGAATAGAATTTCTCGAATACAAATTTCGTGGCCTGACCAGCTACAACAAATAAATACGGTCACACCGAAACCCCATTGCTTCTCTCTCACCTTCTCTTTCCAAGAGAGCGGGGGTGTGCTGGTATGTGTGGCTGTTTGTGGAAATGAATGAAGCGCTGGCTTGCCAACAACGTAAAAGCAAGTGTAAGAGCGAGCAAGGAAAAGGGGGAACAAGAGTGGAAAGGAGAGAGTGAAAAAGAACGGAAGAGGGAGGGGAAATAAGAAATTTTCCAATTGGCAAGCACACACAACATGGGGTATAAGAATTTGCGCTTACCGTTTTTCACTTATTGACGTAGGCGTTCGTTTCTCTCTATATATATTTGTTTTTAAGCGTATGTGTGTGTGTTTATATGGCTCTTTCTTCACTTTTTTTTATTTGCTCGGTTTGTTTTTGTTATGCAAAAGGCAAAAGATTTTTTTGGTTGTACACTTTAAAAACACAAACACTTTAAAAATTATTTAACAGCTCGGTTTGGCTGGCGGTTCTTGCTCTCCCGCGCTGCACATGCACTGCGAATAAAAATGTTGGCTATATTATGTATTTGTTGGCTGGCTGTGGAAAACGCGAACCGACGAACCGAAAACCGTGAAAAGTGTTTCATTGAGGAAAATTGAAATGAGCGCTCACAGCATGTGACTCTCTCGCGCTTGCTCTCTCTCTCTGTCGTTCTCTGCCTCTATTTTTTGGCTGGCTGGGGCCAGTGTTGCCAACTCAGCAGCAGAGCCCCAATGCCACTAAGCCGTATTGGGGAAAAGGAGTATGCAAAAGCAAAGCTCTGCTTCAGATACTCCAATTCTGATTTGAACTTATTAATTATTTAATTGGGATTCTCGGGCAGCTGTTTTGTGGGCTGGCAACACTGCTCCACTGAACAGACAGCGCGTCGACGTCAGCGTGTGATTGTGTGTGTCTACTGCTCTCTCTCTCCCTCTCTTTTCCACACGCGCATTTTCGATTGATTGTTTTTGTTGTTGTTATTATTATTATTTTGCCTTTTTTTTGGGCTTTAATCCAATATTTAGCAAGTATCTATGCAGCTTAGTTTGTTTTTCCCAGCTCTGTTTTACTTGTTTTCACACCTACACTTGTGCGTGCGCTCGGTTTTGTATGTGTATGTGCGTGCGTGAGTGCGTTGTATTTGCAAATGAATTTCAAATTGCGTTTAATTAAAAAAACTCGTAATAAACACCTGGTCACGAACCGTTTTATTCACAAAATGGCAGTTTTGGCTCTTATTGGCTTTTGGTGCGCGGGGCACAAGAACAATTCACAAGAGCTCCACCTTCCGACATCCGCGACACGCCCGCCTACGCTTTACGTTTGAACGCGGCGAAATTGGATTTTCAAATCGTCAATTTTTCTACGTATACGTGTTTTTATATGTGTTCGACGTTGTTTGAGATCGAGCGTCTCGAGACTGCTTCGAGCGGTTCGGTCCAAGCTCGAACCGCTCTCTTTGAACGGAAATGTTGAGGCGCCAGTCTCCCGTTTGCTGTTTAAAAAACATTGTGTATTAAATATTTTTTTTGAAAAAAAAGTAATGCTAAGCCTTTTAAGAGAGGAACGTTAGAGTTTGACCAAAGCCGTTTCAAACTGTTTCAATCTTTTCGTTTTTAGTTTGGTCTAGGTTATTTTTGATTCGAGAGTAAGAATTTTGTTTTGAAATTGCTTTAGTAGTTCAACTAGGAGGCACCGGTGTTGGATATTGCTGGGAATACATCAGCTGTTCGAACATGTGCGATGGACCAACCATAGGTTGCAGCACTCTAAAGAACTGAATGCGAAAGAAGAGTACAGATAGTACGTATTGAATTGAAGAAGTGATGGCCTTACCACTCACAAATGTATCGATATTTTCAGTATTTAATTTCGATAGTTATTATTCGTTATTGAAATTGTGTATTCCTATTTACTAAATTTTTAACATCCACCATCTCATTTTTTAACAGTTTTATTTATATATTCGGATAGCTGTTACATGTATGCCACATTTGCAACAAATAATAGAAAATGTTTGCGGATTATATAGAAGTCGACTAAAAAGTAGATCTGCCTCTTACTTACTAAGTAAATAATTTACAGACAAGTTAATTTTTTTTTATATTCTCAATGCATATAATATTTAGTAAATAAATTTTTTGCAAATATCTAATCTTATTCGTTGACGGTCTGGCAATGTCGGTTGTTGCATTGGCTAGCCAGGGTTGATTGGAGGGTGTATTTGCTAGAGAAAAATCCTTAACTGCGCACAGTGGTACGGAATTAATTCACCGTTAATTAGGGCTTTCAGAAATATAAATATGAAAATTCTAGTTTCTAATTATTAAAATTTTATAGAGTTTTAAATTGTTTTACCCTTTAAAGTTTTCAATATATTCTTCGTTAAGTACTAAGTTTAAATAAAGAATAAAATATTTTCCGTTTTTGAGTTAAAATTTTCTTTAAAAGGTAAAATCTTGTTTCTTTTTTCATTTGTTATAATAATTATTAATATAATGATCCTTAGAATAATTATTAATATTTTATAATTAAAGTTACTAATAATTTTATTTTTAAGAACAATAAAACTTTAGAGTAAAATATTATTTAATGGCAACTCTAAATTTTAGTGTGGCGTTAGCAGCTAAAAATTCCTTCTTAAAATCCAGCGCGCCAGATTTTAAAAGCAATTTCAGCTTGATGATTTCCCATTAAATTTCGCTTTCTTGAGTGGATAATTTATGAATGCACTATCGCCAAATTAGACGCGCTCCTATGGAAAAGCCGTAAAAAAGTGCAAACATTCATCAAATTCGCGCCGGAACTTTAGAAATATGAAAACCGCGCTATGTGACCCGTACACCTGCTGCCGGCTTGTGACATAAATTACGCATACGTCGTGTTAACCGTGGGAAAAACATATAAATGTGTTTGCCTCCTCTCCTACCCCCGCAAAACAGCTGCAAAAATACAAATTGTTGTACCTTCTGCCGCTGTTGCTGCTGCCTGCTGCTGCTATTATTGCCATAACTTTAGACTTTTATGAGCAGTCAAGTCTGAAGGAGAATTCTTCAGCTTCTTCATCGGGTTTCAGCCTATGAAAATGTAACACTTGAAGTTTAATGAGCCGAAAAGTGCAAGTCGGGTTACCAAGACCCAAAAATATTGGCTTCAATTAATTAATTGATGCTGTGGTTGGGAAAGAGTGAAATTTCTAACACTGATTTAGGAGTAAATAATTATGGGATTTATCAAGATGGAGTTAGGAAGTGAGTTGATTAAAAGTCGTAAGTAAAATGGCTATAACTTTTACAACTTTCACTTAAGAAATATTTATGGTAATAAATAAAATTATGAAATTTCTGAAACTGTAAACTAACTAAGAGTAGTCTAGTTTAAAGTCTAAACTAATTTTACAAATTGCTTTTTGTGTATAAAATCATTAAAGTATCTAATATGTTTAAGATAAACCTTAAAAATACAGTTTTTTTATATATACTTAAAACTTTAATTTTTACAACACAAATGTGATCAAACGCCATCCTAAAATCATTCATCAAAATGCATCATAAAATTTTAGCAGTTTGCCTTTCGCATTAATTAGCATCGTGAATGTCGTCGTTGGGTTTTTTGGTATTTAAAATAATAATCCTAATTTGCCACACCTGTCATCAAGATTTTATGTTCGTATACGTGTGTGAGTGTGTGTCACTGACTGGAGCTGCACAAAAAGTAATTTGTAAAATTCTCAGCTATAAAACATTTAAAATAAAAAAGGTGGGAAGTGTCAAGCAAAGACACCCCCCGAATCAGCAACCCCCAAACCCCTCCTCACATAACTCTCTTGGCCAACACATTTTTCGCATTTAGTTTGTAATAAAAAGAAAACATTAAAAGCGAATATTCCGTTCACAACCGACATTACGGCAAGTTGTGGTTAGTGGGGGAAATTCCAAGAGCGTTAAGTTGATTTTTTTTTTTTGGATGCTGATGGAGTTTTTCCTGTTGGAAAATATGACTAATGGTTAGAGGGGTTTTAGTTTGAACTGAAGGAAGTTCAGCCATTTGGTATGAATTAAAATATCAAAAATAAGGATTTTTAAAAAAAAGTTTATTGTAAGTGAAAATTTTTAAATTTTTTAAATGATGAACAAGATTTTTTGGTAGATATTTTGAACTATTAATGCTTCCAGTTCTTCTTGAAGAAAATTACATATTTCAATCTGAATTTATAAAATTGAATTACCATATATTCCAAAGCTCCCTTAGAATTCATAAAAAGGGTACCACAAAGTTGTGAATCCCTCCAGCAGATTTCTTTGTTGTTTCAAACTTTCGGTTTTATCAAAATGCTTTTTCCCTTTATTTAAACATTTCCCAATAGCAAATCTTTTCCAAAAGGTTAATATTTATTTTCCACAAAAAAGTGTAACCAAACAAATCAATACGTTTAAAGGCTTGTAAAAAGAATTTAATAATAATATAAACCCGCAAACAAAATCTTATTTACTAGTTGCATTTTTTTAGATAGATAAAATTGCAACATTTTTGACAAGTAATTAAAATTCCTAATTACTAACTAAATAACAAGCGAATAGAATAAAAATAAGCACTAATTTGAGGGCTCATCAAAATGGTTTAACGAATGTGAAGCGTGTTTAATTTTAAATTAATTATGCCCACAAGCTCTCCAATTTTACATACTCACACCAACACACATTTTAAATAATGAAATTTGCGCATAAAACTTTAGCTCCCTTGCTAAACGAGTAAAAGAGAAAAAAGCTGAAACACACAAAAAAAAGAAAAAAGGAAAACAAAAAACAATGTTGCATGCAACACACATCAAACAAAACAAACAAGCTGAATGGGGGAGCGAGAGGAAATGGGCGGAAAAGTCAGTCTACAAAAGAGTTACAAAATGACCAGCGGGTATTTTGCTTTTTTTAGCTTTCATTTTCTATTTTTCCGCCATTCTTGTTTTCGTTTTGGCCAAGTTAATTGGAATAGTTTTCGCCAAACATAAACAAGCTTCAAGAGCAGATAGTGCGGCGGTTTTTTTGGTTTCAGTGGCTTGGTTACATATTTGATGTGTTTCGCTGCTCAGCAGAAAGCTTGAACTTTATCATATAAATTAATTTCGTAAGAACCTTGAATTTCCAGCCTGAACTTAACAAACTTTCTCCCCTTCTTCGAATGTCCTTTGCCATATTTCTGGCCAGGCATAAAATTTGATTTAATAACCGCTGTTGGCTGCCATAAAAATTTTAGCCATTAAAATTGCCCCCAAAAACGAAAATTCTGCCCATAAACGGAGGGCATTTAAAACGAAATGAATCCTTGAATCCTTCGGGTTAGATTGGGTTCACTCGGGGGTCTTAAGGTCTTTATTAGCTGTTAGCAGGCATTCCCAAAAGTTCATAAATTGCAAAAGGAAATACCATGGTCCAGTTTCAGGTTAAGACATGTGAAATTGTTATGTCCTAGGGTTTACTTTATGGGCAAACATGTTTATTTTTAATCAAGGATCTTTAAGTTGAAGATTGAGAAAGACGTATTTATTTAATATAAAGACTTATATAACTTTTATTTGGAAACAATAAAGAAAGCAAATTTAATAGAAAAACCACCAAATTTTTATAGTTTTATTTAGTTTTTATTGTTTTTAGTTTAATGGTTTGTTTATATCTCATTTAGTTTTAACTTTATTTCATATTAATTACTTAATTTAGTTCTCTGCAAGTCCTGCAATCATATTTTTTTTATTTTTTAAACTAGACGATTATAAATTTAGTCTTAAAAATACAAATATCATATTTGTGTGTTTTTTTGGCGACGCTTTTTTATTGATTTTTATTCAGAATGTTTTTACAAATTATATGGAAGAGTACTTAGAAGTAGAGATATTGTTAAAGATGATTTAAAAAATTAAATAAATGAAGTTTTTCTGTAATAAAAACAGTTTGAGAAGTTGGCAGTTTCTGTTAGGTTGAGGTAACTATTTAGGATTTTGTTATAGGAAAAGCTAACTTAAGAGGAAAAATAGTTACTTTTTAGTTTAAAACTTTTTAGAAAAATATTAAACTTATTAGTTAAAAGTTGTAAAATCCAATTGACTTGTTGCCTTTGAGCAACAATTTTCGTGTGTGTTCTATAATTAATTCGATTGTGTGTGAAAACTTCCTCATTAAATTAAGCATTTATGCATTTTTTATCTCCCTAATCTCTCAGTGCATTAGTTGGCTTTGTACACAGTAAAAAAAAGCGTCACTCGTCTGTTTTTTGTCATCCTCAGAGTATTAATTTAAATAATTAACTAGTTATTTGTTTTCAGTTATGCCTCTCATCATTCCCATTTTTAATCTAATCTATTTTGAGCCATGTTTGTGTTGTTTTTCTTCTTTTTAATGTTTAGTTTTTGTTTTGTTTTTGTTTAAATGTTTTTTTACTTTTAGTAAATAATACCACATTTTGTTTATTTTTGACTAGAATATTTACAATGCCATCAACAGAATTTCGTTATCAACAATTTCCATCAATATTTGCTTTCAATTAGCTGATGATGAGTGGAAAAAATGCATTTGTGCTACACTTACTTGATTACTTGATTATATTCATATATATATTTATATATACCTATATATATATATGCATATATATGGTTCACAACAGATCTATCGAGCAACTAAACACAGATATTTAACTAACACTCCCAAACTATATTTATGTATATATTTACAGATTCCTTACTTGATTACTTCTTTATCTACGAATTTTCATTTATATATATTATTTGTTTTTTTTCTTTCGATTTTCTGATGATTTGTTTGATTTTTCCCACCCCCATTTTCCTAGAGGAGAGGGGGTTGAGAAAAATGTTAGCCTATGACTAAACAGAGATTAGGTGCAGTCTAGTAGTTTGGTTTCTCTTCGCCTCTCAATCCGAGAAGTTCTTCTCGTCGGAAAAGCGCACATGATGCTGCTGCTTGAGCCGTCCGCTTCGCTTTCCCGCCGCTCCGGCTGCCGCCATTTTGACAATACCGCTGCTGCCGCCGCTCGAGTTTCCACTAGGCCCGTTTCCTGTTGCCAGGCGTCCGCTACTGGCATTTCCGGCAGCAGTCGGCAGTGTCGGCGACATGGTGGCCGATGTGGTGGTGGACGTCGGTGAGGAGGAGTTCGTCCACTGCTCATCGCAGGAGCAATAGCCCCTGGCCACATCGCCGCCCTCCAGGGCCAAAGCGTGCATTTCCCGCTTGAAACGCAGCTTCTTTAGCTGCCGTTGTTTGTGGTCACTGTTGGAGATGGATGGCGGTCTACCTCCGCCAGCCTTCGCCACTCCCACTCCCAGTCCCAGTCCCAGTCCCAGTACATCTGCATCTGTTGGTGTCCCATTGAGTTGGCTGCCATCATCCGCCTGCTTCGGTGCATAGAACTCCTCGGGCGTTTCCGCTCGCAGAGTTTCTATGGAGCTGCAACAAAAAATAACAGTTCAGGTTATGGCTTAAAGTCATTTGGAGAACTTTAAAGTTTAAAAATATATTTTTAAACATATTTAAATAGAGTTGAAAATACAAATTTAACTCATAAATATTCATGATTTGTGTGAAGAATAATTTGTGGTAATAAAACATTTTTAGTGCCGATATTTACATCAAGTTGATAATACGTTTTATCTTTATATTCGTTTTAAACTTAAATTATCCATAAATTTAGCAAATAATATTATATAATAGAATGTTTTGGGAAAGATAAATAATTGAAAGGATTTAAGTACTAAATCATTTACAGATTTTTAAACTCAAACAAAAAATGAACTTGTAAGTAGTTAATGATCTTTATATTATTATCTTTGCTTTTACGACAAGATTAGAAAGTAATGCAATTTATTTTATATAATATGCATTTCCTTAGAAGGTTTTACATTTATTAATGTTTACCAAAACATGAAACATTTCAATCTTCTTCGTTACTTGTATGGAGTGTTTTGTATATCCCTGCACTGAATCCAAGACTTCCCTTGGAGAAGTTGGTATTCTCCTACATCGACAAACAGTTGCAGCCATGACTTTTCCCACCCATGACGTTTTCTTCAACACCACCTCCCCTGGGACTACATCAACCTTAACGACACAGTGCCTGGCAGAAATGAAGACCCATCAGTGCCACTCAGTTGGCCGCGGTATATCGCCAGGAGTTTTGCCTATCTGCTCCTAACCCTACTATCGTGAAAACTCGGCTCCATTTGGTCGCGGATTCGTTGATGTTGCGCCGTTCTCATGGCCATACACTTCATTGCGCTCTGTTGGCGCTTTCCATTTTTCCATTATGCTTTTGTGTTTAGTTTAAAATTCAGCGGGAAATCTTCTGCAGCAGCTGCATGCTATATTTATTCAACTTACTCTTCTTTTTCTTCATTTTTTTTCTCATACTTTCTCTGCTTCTTCTTTAAGTTTTTCTTCAGCTACCGCTGTTTGTGTTTTTGTACTGGGTAATCCCGGAAATTTTTAGGCATTTTTGATTTTTATAGAATTTATTTTAAAAATACTTGAAAATATTAAAAAAATTAGTTTTTAATTTAAGTATTTGGAGCTTTTTTTAAAGTAATTTATTCTGACTTTTTTTATGTTGCAGAAAAACTCAGTCTGAAAAGGTTTTAAGAACAGAAGCTTAACTTAAATGTTTAAAATATCCACGATTTAATGACTCTTATTATTGTTAATTGAAAGTTTAAATAAATGTTTACTGAGCTAAATTTTTAATGTTAATTAAGGATTTATTGGTAATAAGTTAGGTTGAGTTTATATTGCTTTCCACATTATATCGAAAACTAGAGGGTATCTCCTAGTCCATTTCCGTGACACTTTTCTGCCAATTTGTTTTCTTTCTTTTTCGCTATGCGTGCCCATTTTTGCAGTACTGTAAACTCGGGTGGGCGAGAATTTATGCAAAGAAAGCGAAAAGTGCAAAGTAAAGTGCAGTTGCGAAAAATGCGCGGCTGCCTTTTGTTTTGCCAGCTCTTTGGCCATCAGGATTGGGATGGTTATGGGTGGTTCTTGGGGTTCCTAGGGTTCTTGGTGTTAGGTGGGTTGTTAGAGATTGGTGGGCTAAAAAGGGGTAGTAGTGGGCGATGGAGGCGAAGGCATGGCTGCTGCACAGTTGAGCGCACAATTTGGCGCAGATTGTTGACTGGGGTGCATGAAGGGGCATGAGTGGTTTTCCAAGGGGTGGAAGAAGGGAGAGAGCTATGCAGTTTAGACTTTCGCCTTGCAAGATACCAAAACTAAAAGAAAAAGAAGCCCCGGCAAAATGAGTGAACTGAGTAATGCGCGTAATGCAAATCGCTGCTACAATGTGTGCAAGTTACGGGTGGAAAAAGGGTATTTTTTCGATGGGGGGAGGTTGAGTTCTCAGCGGGTGGGGAAAAATGGGGGAAAAGCCAGAGACCATCATTAACGTATTACGCCCATGTTTGTGCAGCCACTTTGCATATCTTGTGCTGTTAAGGAGGGGAAATGGAGGGGGGCTGAGTGGTCTATCGAGGGAACTGACGGGTTTTAAATTCCCCAAGAAATAATAAACATCACTCAAGTGTCGGAAATTTGCTCAGGTTCATGGACTGATTATCATAAATAACGAAAGTGGCGTTAGTAGGTAATAAAAATTAATTTACAATATTGAGGAAATTGCTGACTTTTGGCTTACAAAGTTTTCAATTTAATTTCTAAAGTGGTTTTAGTTGTAAATAAATGTAATCAAAATAGCATTTAGAATAATGTAAATAATACAAATATTTTTCATTGTTCATTCACAATCATCGATGGCATTACGCTAATCTTCTCTTTAAGGTTCTCCATTGATTTTTTGTGGCCCTTGGGCTCGGAACGTTGATGGTTACAGAGAATGGTCACAGCACGACTGGATCAGTAAGCATATTCTTTTATATTATTTATTTTTAAAAAAAAAAAAATAATTTGTAACTTAAAAAAAAAGTTGGCTTTTTTTTTTTTATATTTTAATATTCAGAGTTTTGGAAGCGAATTGTATAAACGTAAAGGAATACCTTTGGCCTGTAACGTCCTTCCATCAGCTCTTTGAGATGCTCGTTAAGCAAGAGGGTTTTGAGTCGATCGAAGAGGTCGTCGCCATAAAGACTTCGAGGTTCTTAAAAACTCGCTTTTCCACCTCAACCTCATTGAAGTAGCGAATAGAATCCTTACAAATCCTGACGAACCTTCTCCTTCGATTGGCCCGGATCTTATCGATCACCTTGTCCAGTCGTTTCGCCGTCTCATACTTAATGTAATCCTTCTCACCCTTTAGTTTTGAGGAGGGATTCAGCATAATATACTTGACCTGACCGTGTATATTTTCGATCCAGGATGCCAGCCAGGTGACCGTTTGCGCTCTTTATAACGGGAGCTAGACGGTGAACAAGAAGACTTGGGCCTGTTGGAGGAGCTGCTGCTGCTGCGGTCTTTGTCCTTTGTCCTTCGAAGAGCCAGTCGAGGACGAGGGCTTGTGATTGCTACTACTACTACTACTCTTATTCTTGTGTTTGTTGCTGGATAATGACCTGCTGCTACCGTTTTTGTCCCGATGTTTAGACGACGAACTGCTGCTGCTTTTATGCCGATTCTTGTCGCGAATGTTACTCTTGTGATTCTTCGCCGAGCTGGAGGATCCGGAACTCTTTAGCTCCCTGTCCTTATCATGGTCCGTGTCCTGCCTAGATAAGTCGGTCATTTTTCTCGGCTTTTTCTTCTTTTTTTTGGGTCGGTCTTTAGTTCCTTTTCTTGATTCGCACTTTGTGAAAATGTGAGATTATTCTTTACTCTTAATCAGTTTTTAAACAAAATGTATTTTTGCTACTTTATAAAGTTTTAAAAGTCCGGCGGCGGGAAAGACAGACACTGGGTTGTTTTTTCTAAATGGAGATCATTTGGCCCACAGGCCTTTGCCGGAATTCATGTTTTAATAAATATCCCCTTTGCCTTTCAGCTAATATATGTATTTTATGTATGGAATTTTTTTAATATTTATCACTGTAAATATTATGTTTACGTAATATTATCTCAATTAAACACTGCTAAGGTAGCTACGCTAGATAAATTGTAAGACCAAGCAAAATTAATGAGAAACTTAAGTAGAATTTTCCTTCATTTGTTGACTTAACTGTTTAGTAATGTGTTAAATTTGACCATTAACTGTGCCAAAATACAAACAACAAAATTGCAATTACTTATTTCTGCAGAGAAAATCAAATGAAAATGCAGACTTAAGAAATTCCTAAATTTGCCAAATGATTAAATTTGAGACATTTGCATATTAGGGCATCTCACTATTAATTTGTTTAATTTACAAACCAATTTCCAATGATTGTTTTCCCTTTAAGCAGTGCAATCAAAGATTGCGTTTCCCCCTCGCATTTTCCAACCTTTTGATCATAATTTAAGCAAGTGCCAAAAATACTCAACAGCAGCTGAAAGGAACTTAAACAAAGTGTAAGGAGCTCAAAGCCAAAGTGGAGACTGGCTTAAGGAAAAAGAATGTGAAATTAATGTTTATTGCGCTTTTAACACATATACACTTCGGCACGCCCCCTTGTCCGGGTATAGCTCTGAGAGTGTGTGTGTGTGTGCCTGTTTGTGGGTGTAAATTTACATAAAAGTTGCCATTTGCCCTTTGCCTTCCCCTTACACTTTAGTTGGATGGGGAAAATTGCATTTTCCACCGCGCCAACAGCACAGCGCAGAAATGTTAATCAGCTAAAAGTTAAGGAAACCAAGGCGGAGGCTGTGCAGGCAGCGTGGGTTAAACAAAAAGGAAAGAAATGCAAATTTAATTGTACGCCAGGTGAAATAGTGTCCTGACCCATCCACCTGCCCATTCACACACCCACTTACACTCACTCAAAAACACACACACCCCCCCTTACACCCACATAAGAGCTTATGTACAGAAGTGGCTGCAAGCGGCCAGCAAAGTAGATGATAAAATGTAATTGGCTTGATCTTTTTGGCCAGGTTTTATGGTGGTGGGAGAAAGAAAAGGGCTACCTGCGTAGCGGATAATAATAAAGTGTATTGCTTTTACAAATTTATAGAGTAACTCAAGAACAGAACGGAAATTCGTAATATTTTCCTCAGAACACTTTCAACCTTCAACACAGGTTAACTGCCAAAAAAAATTGCTTGTTTTTGCTAAATTCCTTTTGAGTTGACAGGAATGCAACGTGGTGGTTCAGTTTTCGTTACACAACTTGCTTCCAGTTGATGCAATTTTTGTGTTTTTCTTATTTTCTCTGGCCGCAATGCAGTTTTAATTTGGTTTAGCTCGAATTTCCAGAGACCAAACATTGGGCTCATAAATTAGTTGGCTGCTCGGTTTCAAGTTGCATGCCGCAAATTGCCTAGCACCTTGCCACTTGTTATGGCTGGGTCTGGTGGTTTCATTTTTAATTTCGTTTATAATTTAACTCGCCTCTGGCCAGGCATTATTACCTTGCCTATTTATTTAATTTGTAGTTACTTGTTCACTTTTTTTCGTTTTGGTTCTGCGGAAAACTCTTCATTAAAGCTTTCCAGTTGGTATTTTTGGTATTTTTTGTCCGCCGCCCACTGTTTGGCATTTTTCCATGCCAGTGAGTGCGACATTTGAGTCCACCTTGAACCATGAACTCCGTGCTTTCCATGCATATTTATGTTTTATTTGTTCTCCTTTTTTTTTTTATCAAATAAAGAGCCAGCATTTTTTGCTGCCGCATGTTTGACATGCCGTTTGTTATTTTTGATCAGAGGCTGTGTGCGCAGATATTTTATTTTACCTTTTTTTTTTGTTGGATGTCCCGTCACGACCTTTGCTCTTTTCGGCTCTCTAAAGGGTTCAGCATGTTTGTCATTCATTTTTCGCCAGGGGTATAGCAGGAAGTACATTTTAAAGGTATTTCCCACTGAATTTAGTTTTAAATTGTTAGAATGTTTGGTTGATTTTTTTGTCAATAAAGGATTAATTTTAGTCATTTTACAAAGTAAATACAAAACTGGGAAATGGAGAGGTTCACTATATCGCACTACCTCACAATGGCCCTGAAAAAACTTGACCCACCCAGCGATTGGGAGGACATACTGGAGTTCGTTCTTACCACCTTAAACTCCACATTGCGACCCAAATATTATACCAAAGAATTGAAGAAGGCTCTGGAAGTTGGTCTACGCTTTGGCATAATACGCGAAATGAATAATAAATACTATCTGTATGAATATGCGAAAATAAATTCGTTTGGAGAAATTACATATGAGTTTACGGAAAATCCCCTGACTCCATGTCCTCTCATAAAGGATGATGAGGAAGATGATGAGGACGAGGATGAAAATGAAAATGAAGATGACGATGAAGAGGAATGTTCGGAGGAGAGTGATATAGTGTCCAAATGTGATGAAAAGTCCAAAGAAACATGAGTGTGAAAATCCCTTGATATTGGAAATATTAAATTTAATAATAAATAATTTGCAAAATTTAAAAAAATGTTAAAAATTGATCACTGTCTTTTAGGTATAATAAGTCAACTGATATTTTTATTTAACTTAATTTTAAATGCACCTCTCAAAACAATGTTCTATAAGATAAAATATAGGTTTAATAAAGGTTTTAGAGGTCAAATCTCGAATAATGTGATGAAAAAATTGTTCAGATTTTGTATTGTAAGAATTATTCACTTTAACGAAAGATTGTGAAAAAAAACATAATTTTAAAAGATAAATTACCAAAAATAAATGATTAAACTTTTTAAATTATTAAAAATAAAAACATATTCTCTTTACCATAAAAACTTACCCCGTTGATGACTATAAGTCCAACTCAAAGACCGATACCTATCAGACGCGCATCTCGTCCATCGCCGCCTGCGGCACTTGCTGCTGTTGCTGTTGTTGCTGCTGCGTATGCTGATGCTGCTGCGGGTGCTGCTGCTGCTGTTGGCCGCCCACCGGTGAGGCGGAGGTTAGGACGAGGCTACCGTCGCCGTGCGAGTGCACCAAGTGGGCGGCATGCGAGTGCGAGTGGGTGTGGTGACCCTTCGAGGAGCTGGGGGCACTGCTTACTCCGCTGCTGCTGCTGCCGCCGGATGGCGTTTGGTCCAGCAGCATGTTGCCACCGCCTCCACCCACAGCCACACCCATTGCAGAGTTATTGCTGCTACTGTTCGTTGTCGTCGAGGAGGCGGTGCGAAGCGGGGGGCGTGGTCCGCGTATGTGATGCGACTGCATGCCAGTGAGGACAGCTCCATTCGCCTGATGTTTGCTCGACTGCTGCTGTTGCTGCTGATATTGCTGCAGCTCTGCTGCACGAAGCAAAATCAAGGGAAATTCCTTTATTAATTAATTATAAAAGTTAAATGTATTTTCTAATAAGAAATGTGTTTTTATATTATTTTTGGGTTTAAAATGCCTAAATGATAAGCTTGATATTTCCCTATTAAAACATTTTTTTTGCTTGTGGAGTTAGCTAATTACCTTTACCTTTACCCTTTCTGAAAATATTATACTGATTATAATGAATAAAAGAACGTTCTATTATTTTATAATAATTAATAATTATTGTTAGATTTGTCGAACATAAAAATAGCTTTTCTTATTAACAACTAGTTAAGGAATTTGTTAAAGATTTTTACAGAAAAACGTTTTTTTAATGTGAAATAGAAATCAATTGGAGTGGAAAGAGTCTAGTTCTAGCTAGATTTTTCCCAGTGTCCCAGAATCCAAAAAAGGGTATGGGATTTTAAGCTACTTATGTACGTTATGCATATGTTGGCATATTATCAGGCAAATGTTTATTGACGAGCAGCAGCAGAAGCAACGGCAGCGTCAGTGGCAGCAACAAAAAGTCAATTTGTAAACAACAATGTCAACCATTAAACACACATTCCCATATCATCGACATCCTCATCGATGAACAGAGAGTGCGCGTCATCAGAGTTGGTTGCACTTTTTGTTCCATTGAATTGGCAATGTAGGAACATTGGTTGCCCCATGGCCCCGTGCCCCAAGCTCCATTCAGCATTTGATGTCGTACGTTCAACTTGTCGCCCCGATTGCCTTCCAAATGCAAAAGCGCAAATTGTGCAGAGCTATTGACGCGTCTAATATTTTGATGCCCTCTTTTGGCTCCTCCGGAGTTGACTTATGTGTGTGTGTCTGGGCCAGAACTAATTTGTTTGCCTGGGTTCTATAGACACAATGCAGTTTTATTGGTGAGTCGACACTAAAAGAGCAGACTGCCTCGATTCGAATGTCGTGTCGTGTAATAAAAACTGAAGTTGCTAACTGTTGTCATGAAGCTAAAAGGAGCAATAAGATCTCGTTGGCATAAGGAATTTGATGGAGTTGGTACCTGTAAGGTGTTTTCATTCGGAAAGAGTTTATTAACAGTTTGTCTTTGGAATTATCTTTGCATTTGAGAAAGTTGAAAAGAAGTTTTCTTTAAAGATAATGCTGGAATATACACAAAATTAACATTTAAGAAGTAAAATAATGGAAACCAAACATATTTATTTGCTTAAAAATCGGAATTAATATTTAACTTAACCTAATACTCTTTCCATTTCCTGTTACCTGTTTCTTAAACCTTTTAAAGTACCCAAAGAGCTTTTTAAGCCTTATTACTATACTTTACATTATGGATAAATATGTACCCTTACAAATTTCCCAAAATCCATAACTTCCTTTCATTTCCTGCTTTCTAGAGTTAAGGAGCCTTTTCCTGCTTTTGCTTAAGCTGGAAGCTTAATGAACATTTTTAATCAAGCTGGCTACAGGATTTTTGAGCCCCTTCTTAGAAGTAAATCTTTAAAAAATTCAAAGAAATATTCATTAGTCATTCAAGATGTCCCTGGGCAACCTTTAATCCCGGCCAAAAAGCGCTTTCACTAATTAGAGGTTTAATTCAACAAAGTACTCGATGGCCGAGCGAACCGAACGATGGTGGAGTTGTGCCCTTTTGGTTTTTATGTTTATGGTTTGGACTTTCTGGGGATTTGATGGCCAGCTGCGTTTTTGGGGCTGGGGCCAGTCAAGTGGCCAAATGGACTGGACCTAAGAGAGCATTCAGACTCAAATGTACCGGATTATGTTGCCTGGCTTTGCCTTTGCCTAGTTTGGAGTAGACCAAAGCGGAGATTTGCCACAAAGCTCAGTGGGCGGAGATCAAAGACGCCTGAAGGATGAAGGAAGGCTCACAAGGCATAATTTACTCATTTTTTTTCTGTTAGCAAATATTGCATATACACCCACACATATGAAAAACGGGACCTGTGGCATAAAGGACCACAAAGCTGGAGTGCTTCGTGCAATTTCCCCAAGGAGTGCGGCCATCATTTATGAATATGAAATTAACAACGGTGCGTATGCGTAATTTGTAATGAAAGCCAGTCCAAACCAAACCGAACCGAAGCTTGACCAAAACCACACTCATACCACCAACCGAGTGCTGGCCACGGGGTATGCAATAAATTTTCAATTTCCATAGTTGGACTTTTTGCCCGACCGACAACCCGCAGCGAAGCAAATCTAATTTATATGCACATCACTTATACGCACTGTTGCAATTACAATGCAAATGCTGCAACAAATGCGTATAATGCGGACCAGAAAATATTACCCTGAATCTATCGGAGCTTCCCCCCATATATATTTAGCCCCGAAATAATGCAGTCCAAAGTGCTTGGCCAAAAATTTCGCTCAACGGATGTTGATTAGTATGAAATGACAAGACCGGAAATGCCGCGCATAACTCAAAAAAGGCAAAAATAAAACACAACTGACGGAGCTCACTTAACCGCACCAACATGAAGAGTACTGGCCACTGCTGGGTTAAGGGGGGCGGACGCTGATGGGTCAAGGGGGAGGTATGTAGGGAAGGGTCGTGAGTGCAACCACTCTGCCATGTGGATATTGTGGGTTTTGTTTCGCCCAACTAAGTGGACACACAAGTGCAGCCAATTGTGCTGGTTGTTTGTGTGTTGCTGGTCAGGAGGGGTGTGCGGGTTTTCAAAGGGTTAAGAGGTGGACATGGTAAAGGGCTAAGGGATGTGTGGTGTGCAGGGTTAAGGGGTCAGCACCCCCCACTCTTGTCGCATTAATGAAGCATGCTCCATTTTGACTCACTCACGGCAATTTATAGCTGAATTTCAGCTGTTTCACCCTACGCAGTTGACAGTTGTTGGACTTATTAAAAGCAAAAACAAAAACCAGAAAAAAACAACTATATAGCATACTTAGCAGGGCATGCGACAGGAAATTGGTGGAATGAGATCCGGCGGAATTTATGGTCAAGAGATAGAGAAGCAACCGCGCCCAACCAGCTGCACATAATGTCTGCAATCACATCAACTTGTGATGGCTGCTACGTGATTATGAAGGGATTATGTGCTCTTCAGTAGGACAGTTTGAAATTTAAGGAAAGGCTTTAGGTAAAGTACCAATTTAATGGCTTAACCAGAACTCCCATGATATATTTCAGCAATACATCGAAATTATTGACCAAAAAGCTCAATAAATCTCAAAACCCATAATCCATTTTTGATTATCAAAATATCTCTTGAATATTTCAAAATCCCAAGAACATTTCTCAACAATTAACATGAACGTTCGTTTGAAGTTTTAGCCCCCCTGAAAGTGAACCTAATTGTGTCGAAACCAAATTGAGAACCCGAAAGCCTGATAAATGATTTTGGCATTCGAAGAAGCAACCCCTTGATAGCAGCTCAAGACCGAAATGGTTTTCAAATTAGCAAACGCTTAGGCAAACTGCCAAAAGCCAAGCACAACATTTAAATGCGATTGCAATTGGGAACAACGGGCAAAAGGCGATCGCGGGCGGGGGCAGGGAACAACAACAAATGAGCTTTGTGTCAAAGTCCAGATTAGCATACAATTTAGAGCATTTCAATCAAACATAAATCACAACGAGCCACTCCAACTGGACCTCCTGGCTAGACCTCGACCATTTCCAGCATAAAGGTACGAAATTGTGCGTAGTAAATCAATGGGGGGACAGAGATAGACGCCGAAGCTCAGATGCAGACAGAGACAGGTAGATAAAAACCCAAAGGAGCAACAGTATAAAAAATCTATTTTTCAAAATGCAATCCCGAAGAAATCAAACCGGATATATCGGAGGGGTGGCTGGGGGATTGAGGGTTGGTTAAAACGGAAATTTATGTGCTTCTATTTAGCATTGAGTTAGAAGTTGCGAGGAAGCGGAATTGAGCGCACGAACGAGCAAAAATTAAGTATACGCCGCCGTGCACTCAAGCAGCTCATGCGTGTGTTTTTGTATTTGTATCTGTGCGCTAAGGCTATAGCTATGACTGTTGGTGTGTCTGTGTGTGAGTCTGAGTGAGCAGCACAATTAAATTGGATTTATGGCGCGCATGATTGCAAAATGAAGTTAATGCGCATACAAATACAATCGAGCTGAAAGAAAAATGATTCTCGAACTTCTTCCTCGGGGCGCCCGAGAAATCCGGAAATCGTACCTTGTTTGTCATGTCATCAATAATCGAGGAGCAGTCGGTAGTCGACGCAAGTAAATTGAATGAGCATATTAAAAAAGGGAAAGTATTGCAAGGAAGTGCCAAGGAAATGAAACTCAGCAACTCAGCTCATGTTTGGCTCAGGCCAAAAAAAAAAAAAAAAAGATGAACGAGAAAAACTGGAGCGGGAAATCGCAGAGAAGCACATAAATGAAATATGTACGAGTTGCTGGCCATGTAGATTTATGTTGGCCCAGCGAGTTGGCGGGTCTGAAAAATTTATTAGCCATTCAACCGGTCATAGTTGTCCTGGGTTAATGTTAGTTTATGCAATAGTTTGACACATTTGACAGGGGAAATGCTTCTAATTGATTAATGACAAATGGCCAGCTGAAAAAAGTTCTCCAAACTTCCGGCAAATGTGAAATCATTTATCTTCGCATTGAAAGCTGGTTCAAATTGGTTTGTTATCTCTATGAAAGAGATGTAATTATAGGGGTCATGTGCTTCGGAATTTAAATTGAAGAAAAAATGGGGGAGGAACACATTTGAAATGATTGGTGTCAGAGTTGATCTAATATTTCTTGCGGAAGAGCAAAGTACTTAAACGGATAACTTCTTGAAAGATTAATATGAACCGAAATCAAAGTTAAGATAGTTTTAAAAACAATCGGAATATTATAAAGCTGAAAAAGTACTTGTAAAAATAAACTTAAATTTGATTTTAGCAACTTTTGTAGGAAAAAGAATTGAATTTTATTATAACTACAGAAATATAAACGATTCTAAGCTGTTTAAAATTGTATTGTGATCGTAAATTGAAGCTAGAGCCCATAGCTCATGAGAAGTGTTAATTTTTATATGTCTTTCCCTTATTTTACTAGCAATCTGGTTGGACTTTACTTTTATTTTCCACAACCTTTTCCCCGGGACAGAACTAGTCCCTATTTGCGACCCTTTGTCTCGGGACAAACAACTTGAGCTGAAACCCAACTGACCACTAACAGTGATATTGAATCCCTTACCCCAGCAAAACCTTCCCACACTCCGGGGCAATAAAATAATATTGTCTTATCTAACTATGTGCGCAATGCACAACAACAAAAGGACAAATGGAAAAAGTGCGCCAACTATCTTCGATGAGGGAGAACAATTCAAGAAAGGGGGATATGAGGGAATATGTTTTATTCGTATGCCCGCAGTTGGCAGCGTCTGTCATTTTTTGGGGGGAAATCGTCAAAGCCTAGACGAAATAATAAAACCAAAGAAGTCGAATCGTAAACAGAGAGGTAATACCTATATATATATATATGTATGTATGTATGATAGAGGGAGAATAACCGCACACAATGTGACGGCATCGATGGCTTCGAATAATGTTTGGTTTGGTTTGGTCTTCCAGCCATTCGAAGCCCCCTTTTTTTCTGTTCGGGGTTTCGGGACAAACGGCAAACATATGCTGATGATGGGGCATGGTTAGTATGGGGAAGAAAAATTTATATGGTCAGAGTTGCCAGGGTTGCTTGCAAATAGATTTTTCATCATTTTTTTTCTGTCATTTTCCGTTGCGTACACACGGCGTATGTGTGATGATGATGAACACTTTTTGCACTCTCTTTTCTCTTACGGTCGCTTTTTTTTTTGTTCTTTCTGTTTTTCCTGCTGAAATTTCAATAATAACATTTGTATGAAGCTGTTTATGTCCCGGCGGCCAAGGGAACTGCTGTTCTGCGGTTGCCTGCCGTTGACAATGTGGATGACAATCATGTCACGTCACGGATAAGGTGCTTTTTGGCCCCAAACTCTATACTTTGCCGTATATATATATATTATTTTTGCCGTGTTTGGGGTGCTTAACAGGCAACTCGCGTTTGCCTTTTGTTTGCTGCCTTATTTTTATTATATTTATGCTTCTGCAACACCCCAAACCCACAACCCTCCACATACATGTCAGCAAAAATCGTTTACGCTTCATTGTTTTTACTCAATTTTGTTGATTTTTTCCCGCTCACTTGCCAGCCTCTCCATTTTTTCTTTTGTCTGAGGTCGTCGTTCTTTTTTTCATATTTTTTTTTGCTTCACATCTGCGCTCATCCGCCAAAAGTTCTCTCTATGCAAAGTATAAATCTGAATAAATTGAAAAGTGCCAGCAGGAAAAACAGAAAAAAAAACCATATATGAAATAGCCTCACTTTGAGTGCTTAACTCTGGCTTCAAAGAGCTCAAAAACGTTGCCCATTGCCAAAAGCCAAAAAAATATATATGTATGTATTGAAAATGATTAAGGCCCCAAAAAGGCTGACTAAGGATTTTTATCGATTGAACGGGTCCAAGTTTCCAATTCCCATTCATATATGCATGGGGCCAGCTTAGTTTTAAGTCTCCCCTCTAATCAATTTTTTTTACCAAACAAAGTTGCCTTTTTTGCACCAATATAAAACGGCGGCATTCCATTTGCCCCTAAAAGTTGGCAACACATTTTCCAATTCACTTTGCAAGTCCCTAAATTGAACGCTTAGCGTGTGTGATGGTGTGTGTAAATGGTGTGTATAACGCTTTTCTGATGATTTATGAGCGGGTTGGGATAAGGTAAGACTTTAACACTTGTATTTTCATTTCATAGATGCGAATACAAATTTATATTTAGGGGCTTAGGCTGCAGTGTTTATAATTTTTTTATGAAAATAACTGAAGAAAATTGTGGGTACTTTTGAAAAAATTTCAGATTGTATAAGTAAAATAATTATAAATTATTTATATGATTTAAGTTACTCAACTCAAATAATAAAAATAAGAACCAAAATACATTAAATTATTGGCATTCTGACTTTAAATTAAAGTAAGCCTATTCACATGATTATTCGTAATCGATATCGAAATTGATAAATGTATAAAGTGAACAGCCTTGTTTTTGCTTTCAACAGGAATACCAAACCTGGCAAAGCATGAAATTTAAGCCCCAGTTGAATATAAATTTCAATTAAATTATGAAATCTTTTGGCAATAAACCGACAAAAACCTGAGACGGAAACAAATTCAAGTGAAGGCAACTTAACCTAATGAGGCATTTAACTGCCGTTCAGAAATGTCAGCAAACTCACATAATCCACAGGCCTTCGCAACACAACAAACACACACACATACATACACACACAAAAGTAAAGGGAAGTAACAATAATAACAACAAGGACACTGTAATGTACCACTTGAGTGCCTTAAGCGGATGGCCAGCCAGCAAAAATCTCAGAACAAACATTAATTACAGAAGGATACTCGCCCAGACACAAACTACCGTTGACTTTAATATTTATAGTCTCTTCGTCGCTGTTGGGAAGAAAAATTTTCTGCTTAAATAAATAACTGACAGGAGGTGGGGGTGGTTAAACAACAACAACAATGAAAAAATATCACAAAATATATGCAGAGAATGAAGTGTCAAGCGAAAGAAGAAAATTGAGCAGCGGGGGGAGATGCTGAAAATATGCGCCCACGCATAATTATATGAAAATTCGCAATAATTATAAATAATGCAAAGAGCGCTCAAAATGCCAGCAGAGGAACACTCGCCACTTCCGACAACGTCGCCACCTGATGGCAGCGACATCATCATTATGATCATCATCATAATCAGCAGCAAAAAACATCGTCAAGTGCCACGCCCACCAGCAGCCTCCTACTTAACCACTACGAATTTCCGCTTCCGTTAAGGCGCGAGCGTAAAATTAAATCAGCAACAAAATATTCTATGCAAATACAAAAAAATAAAAAAAGGAACGCATTTTCCTCTTGCCAATCCTATGGAAATTGTGTATTTGGCTCAAGATTTCTTTATGCTTTCCTTTTTTTTTTTGTGTTAGCTTTTCACCGTTATCGACCAGCAATTAGAGAGCTGACAGAATATAAGTGCATAAACCTGCTCAAGTAGCTAAAAATTGGATTTCCCAGGAATTTTCCATCTATGGAAATTGGTTCTTGGCTGCAAAGTTTTGCAATTTGAGTTGAGTTGAAAGTGGGCATGGAGTGCAAATTTCTGATTAAATCAATTTCAGTTTGTAGTTTTCTACGACTTTTCAAGTGTATATTACTTGGAAAACTCTTTATAAGAAATATCAGGTTTATATAGTCGGCTATATTCTAATTTAAATGGTGAAAAATTGCTGCTGTAAAAGGGTTTACTAATACTATATATCAATAGCTTGTTATTCCGACTAATATGTTTTATTTTAGTGTTGAGTGATTGATTTATATTGATTTTACTAAAAAAGAAAAAAGGTATCAAATTTCAGATTAAATGAATGCGTTCTATGACTTTAAACAGAACAACAGCAAAAAAGGATTGTTTGATTAAACAGAAATATATATGAACATATATTCAATCATCCAAAAAGAACAAAATTAAATAAATTATACGAAAATGTATTTATTTTGTAATCAAAATTTATAAATAAAATACACCCTGTCAGTTTGGTTTAAATTTGAAATTCCGCCTAAAAATCTCACCCAATTTATTTTTGTATAAATTATCTGTCAAACCCATACTGAAATGTGTATGTTTTTGGTATTTTCAGCGCTCAACCATAATTTATTTTTGGGGGAAAGAAATTAAAACGTGTTTTCCCTCATCTGTCAGGTTCAGCGATGAATCGAACAGAAACAACAACGAAACAGTTTTTGTTATTTGAAAAAACAATTGGAGTTTGCCGGCCAGGTCAGATCATCGGATGGCTTGATGTTGTTATTTTATTTGCAATCGATGGCTAAAAATGTATTTACGCACAAATATGCCAGCGACATTTTGGCCAGAAGCAGAGATTTTGTGGGCTTTGCAGTGCGGGACCCGCAATAAAATTCCCATAATTCCATATGCAGAGATTGTGGGGCGAGCTTTTTTTTTTGGCCACATTCCCAACTTATTCCACACCGCTGGCTGGGTTAATGTTTACATTTTATTATGCTAAACTAAAACCAACAGTTTTATGTGATTTTTTCTTTTATTGGCTTAATACGCTTCACGGAATTGTGGTTATTCCATTGTTTTACGGCACAAACCTACCTTTATGGCGGGATCTGTAGATTTTCTTTATCGTTATCGTTCTTGTCTGTCGATTGAAATTGAAAATCTTATCATAAAAATCATGTCGTGACTGTTGGGGTAAAATGGTAATGGGTAATGGGTCCCAGTTGCAGTTGAAAGGGATGGATACTTGTACAATCGCAAAACGAATCTTTATTTTATTTGCCGTTTTTATTGGAGATTTATTAGACGAAAGGGGGGAAGGACATATTTCTTGAAGTGGCCCATAACGACTTTATTGCGTGATGGCTGGGAAAAACTGTCAATAGCTGGGCCCTGGGTTATTTCCCCTCGCATTTAACAGCTCATCAGGCAACACGAAGGCAGAAGCAGGGAAACACACTAAAAACCTTGGCAATCAGTGGAGCATAATTTGTACAACAATTTCCGCTGCAGATCAAGTCCACAAAACCGGGATTACGGTTCGGCTTCTTTGGTGTCTGTGTTTCTCTTTTATTTTTTTGGTTTCTGGTCAAAAGTCAAAAGTCCGTTGAACCCCAGCGAAGCGTAAATGTTTTTTCCCGGTCCTCTACTTGTTTTTTCCTCTTGGTACTGCTGCCCATGCTTTTCCTTTCCAATGATTCAATAACACGTGTTTGCCAGCCCAGAAAACACAAAAAAAAAATGCGAAACAAGAAAGAAACAACCTCCTCGACGGCTGATTAGAACAATTTCAATTTTCACGCGGACATTCCCGTTTTTTTTTTTTGCTGCCTTTAGGATTTTTTTCTTGCAACGTCAGGCCGTTGGGCACGAAGGTCATTCAATTTGATTAAGCAATATTTTCGTTTGTTTGGGATGATTTAGCAGGAAATTTATGTGTATGTGGGCGTATAACCCGTGACAGGTTCAACATTCCACAGTCATGCTCGTCTCCCTCCCTCTCCTTTCTTGACAATCCGTTTTTGGGGGATCCTTTAGTCATCCATTAATCCATTGTTTGGGTTGAAGGACTTAAAGGATAGTTATAGGCCTTTGGAAAGGCATTTTTATATAGGGTTTTTGAAGATGATTCGGATTTTACAAGGTAATCGATCAAGTTGTATATGAGGTCTCAATTAACCTTATCGGAAATATAGTTACAAGCTATGAAGTAATTTTAAGTATATTTATTGCTTATCTCATTTGTAGATTGACGATATTCCATCTTATCGAACTTATCCAGAAACCCAATAAACTCTTATTTCCAACCGCATCAAAGTTTCCGTCTGATTGTAATGCAAACTGTATTTTACCATTCGCAATGCTTGCCAAGTGTGAACTCTTACAAAAGCTTTTCAATCTCGAATTCATTTGCTTGAAATCGAATAAGCAGACTTGAAGAATCGCAGAAACAGAGAATCGAGCTGTCAGATACAAGATACAAGGCACAAAAGGTACAGCAGATACGAGATACGAGCGAAGGGGAAAGAAACAAGCACTTCATAATGAAATGAAATCTTATCACATTTCAGCTTGATTGCTGCCTTGCCGCAATATTGTTGCCTTTACAGCTGCAGGAGCTCCGGAAACAAACTTGCAACTTTGGCAAGCTGAAAACCCAATTCAATTGCATATCCTTTGGCTGTTGCGTCTTCAAGTTTCGCGTCGTTTCCTTTTGTATCTTACTTTATTTTTATATTTTATCTGGGACTCACCTGTCGTGGGATTGTGTCGTCCTGCGGCCGCCAGACTTAGATTTCGTGGCAGAGTCATGCAATCACCGCCTCCGCCACCGGTGGATCCTCCTCCGCCGCCTCCAGAAATACCACCACCTCCTCCAACCATTCCAGGACCCACTGCTGTGCTGGTGAGCAGGACATTGCCTCGACTATCCACAAGGGCGGTTCCTCCGCCCGACAAATTCAAGGCGGCCGTATTTCGCGCATAATTCAAAGTGGCTGCGTGATGGAGTCCACTCGACTTGGGCAGCGTCATCATTCCCGGATTGTAGGTAACACTGCTGCCGGAGACCACCACGGAGGCGCCACCGGATCCAGAACCTCCTCCACCTCCAGCCCCGCCTCCTGATCCAGAGCCACTTCGTCCAAAGGTTTGCGTGCCGGTCATTCCCTTGATTTGCATGTGCTCACGCTGCTGCTGCTGTTGCTGTTGATGTTGCTGCTGCTGCTTCGAGCTGGTGCTGTATGTGACGTTGCCTAGGTTGTCTGTGGTCACCTTTGAACCCTCCATACCACCGTTATTAAGGGCCCCGCCACTGCCACCGCCCACCTGCTGCTGTTGCTGCATACCTGTTGGAAAATGGAAAATTCAAGGAAGGACTTTAATGAGCTCAATAGGCAAGTTAAGGGATAATAATTTTAGCTTTAAATACAAGACTTCGTTGCAAATTTAAGCCATTTCATATATATTTTTTTGATTTGTTAATGACAGTAAATATTCTTCAAATTTAGAAGAAGAATATTTTTCTTGTGGTTTACAATGAAAGTATAATGTATATTTGCAAAACCTCAAGCCTTAACCACATATGGCTAACAAGGAAATTATAAGAATAGCAAATGGAAGGAGTGATTTTCTCTGGGAAGGTGTAATTTCCTTTCTCCCTAAATCAACGTCAAACCTACCTGTATTTGAGCAGATGTGCGGTGGCGGTGGCTTCACATCATTGGCCGCTGCTGCTGCGGCGGCGGCTGCGGCTTGGAGCAGCATGGCCGCCTGACCGGCCTGATCCTGATGGCTCTCCACGTCCACGATGACATTGGCCGAGCTCTGCGAATGACCCATGTGGTAGTGGGCGTGCTTAATGGGTTCCGGTGGATAGGGCACCTGCTGGTGCAGACTTCGCTGTTGGTATTGCTTCTGCAGGGTCTTCACTTCCAAACGCGTCTTATCCCGCTGATAGTAGACTCCGGCGAAAATCAGTACATTGAGTATCAACAGGCTGCAGCCAATGGCAATGGTTACACTGAGGGCCGTCGAATAGGCCGCATAACCAGCCGCCTCGAAACCAGAGGCCAAAGTGTCCGAGGAGGCGTTAGCCAGAGTGGTTGGTGCAAAGACACCTCCGCCGCCCGAGTAATTTCCTCCGATGGGTATACAGGTCGTATACATGTTGTTTGGCTCAACGGTGGTAACTGTAAAGGAGGGACAAAAGGGAACAAGTTGCATATTAATCTTCTTGGACTACCTGTAGTTCATTTTACTCGCTGTGAAAGGGAGGGTCGACACGTCGTATGAGTAATGCCCGCTGGCAAAATTATTCATATGAGGGAAGCGAATGGTTGATCGGGGACAGAAGATTGTTTTCGGTTTCGTATATTGTGACACAATTTAATGCAAAAGCTTATATTTCTCAGGGCAAATGGCCAGCTGTTCAATATTGCCATTTAATTAAATACAACATAATTCGTTTAGCACCTAACAAAAGGAATCCTTCGCCTGCAGCTATTGTGTAATCCTTGTGTTTTAATTGGTTTCTACATAGTTTCAGGTTACTTTGTATACTATTAATAAAATCTATAGCCATACAAGAGGAATCAAATTGCAACAAAGAACAAAAGAAGTCGATGTAGTCGTGGTATAATCTAGGTTTATATTAATTTGATATTATAATGTGGTTAAAATGTTTACTATTTTTGTTTTATGATTTAATTAAAAGTTAAATAAGATAAAATTATAATAATTAAAGCTTTATTTTTGCCAAAAAGAATGCATCTTTCTGTTTAGATGTGAGTAGTAGACAATAGCTGTCTCTAAAATGATTTCATAAAATTATTTAAAAAAAAGATGGTTATTTTAATGTCAATTTAAAAAGTGATAGAATGTTTACCATATGTATACCATACCATAAAACACATATATTTCAACCCACTTCTCGGAATCAATATTCAAGAAAATCTATTTTGTTTGTACCCAAAAGTTGTTCAATATTTGGTCAAGTTATGTACGCTGATTGCCTACGGATTAGCCTGGCTTAGAGCCCTTTGTTCCGCAATTCTCCCGACGATGGATCCATTGTCTGGAAATGTCCAGAATACAGAATTATTTCCATTTCCTATGAGCGAGCGCAGGAATATTTCGCGCTCCACTTGGCCACCATTGTATTTGCTAAGGTATTTGAAAACGACTGAAGGAGTTGGAAGCGCAAATGTCTGTGAAAACAAATGGGTTTTGGAGCGTTGGCTGGCTTTGAAGCCCTGGCCATCCGTACGCTCCCCTTGAAAATGTATTTGTCATTGTACTGTAAGTGTCCTGGCATTGTTCTCCAGTCCCCTCAAGTGCTTCCTACACTTGGCATTGTTTTGTATCAAGTGTGTGAGTGTATGTGTGTTTGGGTGTGTGGGTAAATGAGTGCCGTGTGTCTGTGCTCTTTGTCTGTAAAGTTTTGCCTTTCAATTTTCTGCATATCAAACAATTTCGCCAAGTTTCTTTCCTTTCGTTCACAAGATTAAAGACTTGTGCACGTATTTTGCATAAATATTTTCCAAATAAATCTCTTATAATAATCGGGAATCGGGGGAATAGGAGTGCGCAATATGCCATCCACAATTGGGTGTCAATAATCGTGTGAAGATTTGCAGCTGCCAGTTCAACCACTTGCTGCTTTGTCTGAGAGCTTTTCCAATTTGCATTCAAGTGTGGCATTTAATTTACTCAAGATTGTTTGGTTGGAAAAGCATCAGGTGAGCTCTTTTCTCACAGCTTTCATTTTTGTTTTTCTTTTGCTGTTGTTGTCGTTGTTGTTTTGTGGGCGTGTTAGGGTGAATCCAATTTGGAATTAGCCCCTATCTATATACATAATAATTTCTCACCAACTTTGTCAATCAATCAAGATGGCAACGGCGGCCGCTCTTAGGCTCTCAGGCTCAAAAACTCTCAACCTGTCACTTGAGTTCACTCAGGAAAATACTTCAGACCCTTTTTTTCTCTCTTTTTCATCTCAATATATATGTGTGGGTGTATAGGTGTGTGTGAGGGGACAACCCTTTTGCTAAATTGCATAACCAGATAAATTCTGATCCCCCTATCAACAGATTCGACCCTGGCCACTAAGCTCTTTATCATTCCGCCCCATTTTGCATTTAATTTTGCAAGTACAAATACTTTTCAGTTGGTGTGCAGCAGGAATTGGAATTTTCCCCATTTTCCATCTTATTTTTAATTCCTTTTTATTTTTATTTTCATTTTCATTTTTATTCCCATTTCCATTTAGCTTTACCAAGGGCCGCATGCGTTCAAGGACCCCAGATAATTATGTTACGAGGACACATGGCCCCAGCTTGAGGCAGACAGATAACCGAAAAGGCAAGGGGGGAGGCCAAAAGCAATGCTTAATGTGGCTTTAATTAGTGGGATCACAAGAAAAAAGAAGAGAGGAAAAAAGTACTGAAAATAATAAGAAGTAGAGCAACCCCAAGCCATAAAATCAAACCGAAAGCCCTTGCTACTTTTTGTGCCACGAAAGCGAAAAATATATCTGAGGCTGAGACCGAAATGTCCTTGCATAAATTAGATATTAGCCGGGCCAACGGCATCAGCTGAGGCTGCCATCCTGCGAAGGACACTCTGGCATTTATTAAGTAAACCATTTCAATTTTCACTGATAGTTTGACATTTCCCAGCTTAATCAGCCCTGCTTCCCCAGAAAAACGAATCGCAGGAATTATGCAAATGATCTGAGGCCAAAATGTCTAAGGAAATTCGCAGTAGGCTTTTCTTTGGCTAAGTCTGGTTCCACATGTTGCTTTATCTCCATCTTTTTGCCAAATAATTCAGGTGAGCCCGGGTTCTGCCTGGTTTTTACCTTTTCTATTTCCATTTTTCGATGAAATCCAGGTCAGGCAAAGTAGCACAGAGTTGAATTTTGTGTGTGTGTGGGTGTATGTGCTGAAGGATTTGGCTTGTTTGTTTGTTGTTTTTCCATTTTTTTGTTCTGGAAAACTGGTACCAAAAGCAGCAAAGACGCAGGCAACTTGATGATGGGATAAACGGCATTGAAAGCATACTCAGTGGGATTGAAAATGAGTTTAGGAGGAATAGCTGGGCTAAAACTGGGAATCTCTTAAAGCAGCCGTAATTAATGTGAGGGGATTTGTATATGTATAAGCTTAGGTTAAACCATTCTTAGATTTGAATGTACTTAACTATACGAAGGTGAAAATGTTTGTAACAAAACAAAAATGTTATTGTTAAGGAATAAGCTAAGAGCTTTAGTAATTTAAATATATTATTGGAGAATTATCATTAAAAAACGGAACATATGTTAATTGGATATTGCTAGTTTATCAAAATATTATTATTAACGTTAACGATTTAAAGTAGTTAATGTATTCATTTCCTTTAATTTAACTTGTACATGTCACTTTTTTTTATTATAAATTTTAATGCGGATCAAACTTTTGTTGGTTTTTATAAAAAAGTCAATTGAGTTTTCAAAGGCATTTATAAATATTGCGCATTTTATAGCTTTAAAAACCAAACGGTTGAATATTTAAGTACAATATTTCAAAATCAGGTTCAAAGTCACCTCCCTTGGCAAAAAACCATAACCATGGAAAACAGAAAATTTCCAAGTACTTAAACACTTTGAAATCCAGATTTAAACTTCTTGCAGGAAACTTGTTATCCGTATTGTTTTTCCTTCATTCTTTTTTGCCCGTCTTTCGATTTCTATTTTGTTGCGGTTGCTGCTTTGTTTACGGCGAAGGCTCTCGTTTTGCTTGTGGATTTTTGTTGGCTTGCAGCTGGATATCTCTGTCGCCCGTTTTCGGGCCAAGTTGTATAACCAAAGGCTGAGGTGACGACGCCAGCGATGACAGAGGAAAATCGGAGGATGCCTGGAGAACGGCAAGAAAGACAAGGCGGCACAGTTGGCAAAGTCAACGCTTAAATGAAAAGCATGTCAAAGTATGTCGAGTCCATATGACACTGTGACTCTTCGGTCGCTGCCTGGCAGCGAGTCTGAGCTTTTTTGGTGGCTCTTCTCCAATCTCCTGTGATTTTCCCACATTTTACTCACCCACTTTTCCCAGCTAGTGTTGGGTGTTTTTCTGTGGCCTGACTGCGTCGTCGTCGGCTGTCAACCTGACAGCTGTTTGTCGCATTTCAGGCATTTTATCATCTTCTATTTCCACTGTTTGCCCTCTCCAGTTTGCTTTTATCTACCGCAGTTCGGTTTCTACCATCTCCACCTCTGTTTTTTTTTTTTTTGCGTATTTTTTAGTTTGTTTTGATGACCGGATTTAGTTTTGCAGCATTTTCTGGGACCTGCACTAATTGAAATGAACATTTGTTGTCTGTGGTCCAAACACTCTCTCATCAGCATTCTACATTAGCCACCACAAGTCGCCCTTTGACCTCCACCCACCCATTTGGGCAGTTTGCTTGTTTGTTTGGGTCACAGATTAGTTGTTTGTCTGCCAAAAACCGAATAGTGGAGATTAAATTTAAACGCAGCTTGCTTCCTATCAAGATTTAGGGTGCACATTGGAAAAATCTGGGAAACTATTTATATAAATATTAAATTATATAAATTTTGAAATATTTTTAAAAATAGAAATCGAATCTGAGTTTATATCTGATCTGAATTATCTGATTAAAAGATGGTAATAAAAATATTTTCCGTTTTGATTTGCAATACTGAATCTTGAATTTTTTCCTTCAACATTAGGCCTTAAATTCCGTTTCAGTTCTATTATAAAATCCTAATAACATGATTTTAGTTTTATTGAATTAAAAACTAAGCTATCATCATTCAATTTCCGCTCATATTGATTTTAAAATTCAACGAATTTAATTTGAATTGCAGTTTCAGTGTGAACAATGTGTATCATCCATTTAATCTATATAATAAAAGCGCTGCGTGTTCTCCCCGCATCTCTCTCGTTTGGCCAAAGTCAACATTTCAATAATTTTTAATTTACCCGACTTTGCCAGGCGACTGCGCCACGCCCACGTTTAAGTCCACTCCCCTTTCCCGCATAAGCTAATGCATTTTGCATTGGCCAACTTGGCAAAAGGCGGGTTATTAGAAACGGAGGTTGGGGTGGCATTTAATAGTAGAAGTAGTAGTTGTAGTAGCTTAGCTAGGGGAAAGTTGAAAGTTTTGCCTGAAATTGACTGTCTTAGTTTTGACTTTGAGATAAGCCAGTGTCGGTGGGAAGTAAGTTGAAGCCGTTGCTATGGTTTGAAACAAGGCCACGCCCACAAGGCACTGTGACTGCACCCCCACCCACATATAAGCATTTGATGTTTGAGTTGGATTTCCCGCTTAGTCCCCGTTATTTTTTTCTCGAATAAAAGCAGCTGCACTTGCAGTTTCCCCCAGTTGCAGGGACAGTTTATTAAAAATAGCAAAAACATAAAGAAAACGAGGAAAAAACAAGCAGCAAAGTTTGCTGTTAATTTAGAGTAAGTGTTGAAAAAGTTTCCGCCAACGAGTTTTACATAAACTGGTTTAATGACTTCCCCATCTGCGGAACGGAGAGGGCCAGAATAGAAGGCGATACGGAATGGGGCAAGTGCATTAAAATTATGCGCTATTTACATTTGTGGCATCTTAGACACAAGACCCACTCTTTTCATCCAAAAAGACCCCCATCCTCGTTCGCAGTGAGAATGTAAACGAGAAATTTATGCCGGAGACAGACAGCCAAGGGGGGTTTTGGCAGAGAGGGGAAATAAAAGGGGAGGTTTGAAAAAAGGTTACACACACTTAATCCTTATAGAGATTACAGTTGAGTGCATTTCCAAAAGTCAGCACTCGACACAATATAAATTCAAAAGCCAAACCCTAGCATCCCCGGGCCGGACGCAATTTCAATAACCCGAGCCCCAGCTGGAGGTCCAAGTTCGGGGCTGGGTCAAATGGAAATGTCATGCCAGGGACAGAATGGCATCAGAATGGGGCTGAGATGAGGTCTAAGCCTCGTTCCCTCCAAACAGAAATGCCAACTTTGCAATTTAACTTGCTGCGAGACCACAAAGTGAAGTAAACACTGACTAGGCCGAGGCCAACGTCAAGAGTAAACAGAAATCTTTGCTGCCGAAAGTGTTGATTTTCAACTCACTCTCCAACAAACAAACCTTTATAAAAAATAAAAAAAAAAAAAAAAAGAGAAGCCAAATAAATAGAACGAGTTTTCTCCTTTGAATTTCGTTTTATTTGAGAGGAACCCCACATGGCATTGTGGAATATATATCACTTGCCGGCGAGTTATTAAACAAATGCGCACATGTGCGTATGAACTTGTGGTCTCATCTTAAATGTTTGACTTTGGATCTAGATAAGCTTGATCATACGTGGACATACGTGACGTATGGGTAATATTGGTCAGAAAGTTGAATGGTTGGGAAAAATGAGGTCTAAGCCTAAAAGTGACTTATTTTAAAAATTAATAAATGTTTATTAAAAAGCAAAAACGCTCATATTTTCCTTGAATAAATCAAATCATGCAAAAAGGAATAAATTATTTCCACTTTTATTTTTCTAATCAAACTAGATTGATACCATGGCGTATGAGTAATATTGGCAAATACGAATAAATTTTCATTTTGATAAAAAGTGTGGGTTCCATATAAAAATACTATGAGCCTGCATGTATATTATGAATTTTTAATTAAGGTTGCTTGCTTACAGGGCGTATAAGTAATATTTATGAAAAGTAGGAACTATTACACCTTTTAAGTGTAAAAAGGGAAATTGTAAAGTTTACCTATTGAGTTGCTTACCATAAAAATTAATCAAACTCAAAGAGAGTAACAAACTGTTAAAGCATAAATCTCAAGGAGTTTTCACCCTTATACCAATTTGTCAGACTTACGCAGAATTTGCAATTAAATAAGTCAAGCCCAAAGGCCAGTCAAGTGTCCTTTTTGGCCTGGCCTTTGTCAACCGTATTAAACGACAACTGCAGACTGTGCAAAAGGGCCTCAAAAGGGACGAAACCGAAATACAATCTACAAAGGCGATAGGCGTTATTCCTTTGGGCTCGGTTTGCCGTTTTGTGCCGGCTTATTTGTTGTTGTGTTTTAGGTATTTAAGTGACATTGACAAGCCACAGCGAATCCATGTCTGTGTTTGTTTTTCTCTGAGAGGGGTGGCTACTTACCACCCAATATGCCGTTCAAATAGGCCGAGGCATTCAGTCCGCGTCCCTTCTTCATCATCAATTGCTCATCGATGAGGAGGAGGCGCGATGATGACGACGACGAGGATGAAGATGAGGAGCCAGTTGCTCCGGCTGCTGAGGATATGCCAAACGGATCCGGTTTAACGGGTCCCTCGTACAGGTCCATATCGTCGTGATTGCGGAACAGATTGTGCCGGGCTATCACATCCTCCATCCCGGCGCGATGGAGCTCCGGTATCAAGCGCAACCAAATCGAGAGTTGATGGGCCCGAAAGTGATTCTTAATGCGCGGCTTCATTCCTGGAATTTAAAGAGTATTTCGGTAAGTTGAAGTGTGTGTGTTTTGCTTCAGGCATCCGGTACGTCAGGCAGCCAAGCCGGAAAACAAAAAGGGGGCGGACCAGTGTAAACATCTTCATTTTCATTTCCATGTGACAGATACCAAAAACACACGCTCCTACTCATCCCCACACGAAACAACATGCATGCAAATAGCTCTAATGCTAAACTATTCCATTTGGCCGTTGCCTCTGCTTTTGGGCCACTTTCGAGTCATTTGCATGCCAAAAAGGTGAGCGACAGACACTTGGCTCAATTGGGGCCAGACCTCCTTCATTCTCGGTTTTCAGAACTCCACCCTCATTTGGCCAGACCTGATGTCTTGTTTACTTTGGCGGGGTGAAAGCGACATAACTGTTTAATTTTTGATGCCCCCAGCTATTCCTTCCAAGAGACTACCTTCTGCACTACGAGGAAAATTTTCTACGCTCAAGAAAAAGAATAATTTTATGTTGTTGACAGTATGGGAAGCTTGGTAAGGTGAAAAAAGGATACAAAGTTTTACTAGATTTTCTTTTTAATTTCAGAATCAGATATCAATTTGATCTGATCAGATCAATCTAATTAAATAATAATTCTTAAATTTTATTTAAGAATAAGGAAAAAAACATTTTCAAAGTATTTCTCTTATTGTAACCAAGTATAGCCAACTCCTTTGAAGAGCTGAGCCACAAAAAAAAAAGAAAGTTGAGTCTCGTAGCCTACTTCTTTCGAGGGTAAACAGGTGAATACTCCCAACTCCTCCATATCTGCACGTATTTATAAATATCTGAAAAGTACCAAGAATCACTCTGAAATATTCAGAAAGCTTTCCATGCACCTTTGAACTCTTAGTACTTCGCCCACATGGGGGCCATTCATAAGAAATCAATCGCAAGTGCAAATCCAAAATCGAAAATCCTTATAAATATTGCATGCATAATTTACGCAACAGAACTTTCACACCAACAGGCATTTACATAAGATATGCTTATAGTTGGATCTTTATATATATATATCTGTATATAGATATATTTGGTGCATATGTATGACAGGTGGTGCCTTTGTGTGCGGGAGATCCTTTTGTGCGCGCTCCCCAACAAACATTATTTGATTTCGATTTCAGTTTCCTGGCGTATCAAATGAAAACTGTGTCCGCCACTCCACGGCGGAATCCTTTCAACTTGCTTATGTAAAGTGCAGGCGTCGCAGGTTGAAGGATGTGGGCGGTACTGTACAAGTATAGAGTGTCAGCTGTCGCCGTGTGTCGTTTCAATTAAAATCAGGCAAAAAATACAAAAAAGAATCCTATATAGAGTGAAGAAGGCGAACGTCCTATATGCAAGCAGACATATCTTTTGATACGACGTATCGTCCTTCAATGCTTACATGTGCGTAAAGTGCGTGTTGGCAGGATTCACTCACCTCCTACTCTTGGCTCGTGTTCCTTTTGTACCTCTTGCTCTTAGCTCACTAAAAATATATAAAAAAGCCATTCTCCTGCGCACAATGTAAGGCAAATCCATTGCCATAACCTGTGCGTAATTTTCATAAAGCGTTAAGCGCATATATCTGTCGCTATCTTTTCAAAGGTGGGTGCTGGGGTGCTCTTAGCTTATTTGTGTGTCAAGTGGGAATATTGATTTTGAGCAAAAGCTTAAAAGAGTCTAGTCGGGCTTGTATTTTTTGTAGAAATTAAACATTTAATAATTTTTGTATTAGTTCATTTAGTAAGTGACATTAAATGTAGAGTTACAACTCAACATGACCAAAATTTTCAAAGGTTTTAAATAAAAAGTAGAACATTTTCACACACTTGAGGGTATACGAAAATTCCTATCGCCCATGCATTTTTCACCGGGCTCCTGTCGTGCTCACGCACAAAAGGTGTGAAAAATTTGAAATTAATAACATTTTCGTACATTTGACATGAAGCAACGGTGCCATTCTAACACACACACATAAAGCTTTACGCGCTGCCACCCCCTTAGCACTCCCCTCACACCACCATTCAGTCCAGCAAGAGTTCATCACCTTTCAACCCCTCACTTTGCAGGTAATGTTTCGACAATCTCTGGGCGTTTTGATTGCCCTTCATCTACCTGGTGGCACAGGTTCTGTTGCTTCAATATACCGGTGAGATGCTGTTTTTTCCCCACTTACATTTCACTGAAGTACTTGTGTGTGTGTGTGTGTGTATTAACTCCCTCGGTTTTTTTTAGCCCCTTGTCGAATTTGTTGTTGTTAGCAAGCAAAGCATGTCCGGGCGCTGCCTTCTTTAAAATTCAAATTAAATTTGATTCTCCTCCACTTTTTTCAGCTGGCTGGTGTGTGCTTAGGTTGTTCTTTCAGATTTTTTTTTGTAAATTTGTAGCTCTTATTTGGCATGAATTCCATGAATTCTTTTTACTGCATGCCAAAGTAGCCATACAACATTTTGCAGACGCTTATTGGAGGGTGAACAAATTATAAGAAATGGTTTTGTAGCTCAAGCTACTTGCATATTAACAAGCAAGAGAAATTCCATTTAAGAATATCGCCTTATTGAAAATGGGAAATGCAACTAAAAAAGTTCTTCAAAGGTATTAAACTTTTAAATAGTTTTTCCACTTCCATTCCAAAAAACAAACAAACAAACAAGAAAACAACCATTTCGTTAGAAGCTTACGAAAAGATTTCCGTTTGAAGCATTCACACAAAAATAAGGAAAATGCACACGAAGTGGGTGGAAAGGAAAAGTTGCCGTCTGACTCACCTATTTCCAAATACTTTTGGTGCAGCGGATCATAATTTTCCCAAGTGATGCTGCGGAAGCGGTTGCGTTCCTTTGAAACTGGTAGTGACGAGTCCTGGCGATGATGTTCATTCGGATTGCTGGAAATGGAAAGAAAATGTTCAGAAATTGCACTGTTAGGAAATCAATGAGAAATTTGTAATGAATATTATGCATTTCTTATCATTTTTAAACATAATAAAGTTGTTGAAAAAATCTTATTATAGATTTAACAAAATTTCCTCAAGTGTTTGACTAAACACAAACTTTAAATTCAGCCACCGAATATTGCAACAAACCTTTAGAGGCCATCTCAAAGTATCTCTTGTTGTTCTTGATTTTGTAGCCAACCTTTTCCCTCAGTGCATAAGTTAGTAAGACGTTTAAGTGGGACTTAAAAGTAGTGAACGGACAGCAGGTGTCCTAAGACTGCTCAGGAACACTTTTAGGCGTCCAAAGCTCCCACAACTTACCCGGTGCGTGCAAAGTTCGTCCAGAAAATCATCACCGCCTCGGAAAGAGCCGTCTCCGATTTGGTATAGTTTTGTGGAAAGTGACTAAAGCCGTCGACCAGTGGGGCACCGAAAATATAGGGCAAATCCTCGCCATGCACAGTGCCCATCCTTTGGGGGTAGTCACCGTCCTTTGTCTGGTAATCGAACACATAGAAATAGCAGCGACCGGAGGGTTGCGTTGAGCCCGCAGAGGTCGAGGCAGCTGCATTTCCACCTGCCGAGGCAGTTGGCGAGGATGAGCTAACCGGTGGTGGGGAATTGGCTGCCAGGATATCGCCAGCTCGGACAATCGGTGCCACAAACTGGGCATCAGACAGAGCGGCCACTGCCGTGTCCCGTGTATTGATCGGATGCTGCGAGGTGCGATCCCAATCCGTGTACTCGTTGACGATCTGGGGGGAGTAGATGGATTTCCATTTTAGATTTCGTCCGCAAATAAAGTTAGTACACTTTAAAAAATATGGGTAGCTAAACTTAAAAATATTTTAAACATTTTCCCATATATATAGTAAGAATGATTTGCATATTCTTATTAGATCTGTAGGACGGGATATAGTAGACATATTAAAATAAATCGAAATGATGTCTTATCATTTCAAAGGTTTAAACTACCTACCTAGGTATTTAAAATATTTAAACTCTACAGATTTACGAATCGAATGGATTGATTTCACATTTTTGATAAATTAACAAATTTTCAAATGCAACGATGATTTTTTCTTTCTTTTCGTTTTGCGTAGTGTGAAAGAGCGAGGGGAATTTTAGATTTGCATTGGCTGCATGTGTGCCAAGTCAAATCCTGGCTGGATTACAAGCGGATTGCAACTGTTTGTTGTCCTTGTTTGCGGTGGCCATTCGCCACCGCAGGACGAAGCAGGCGGCGCAGAAGCAGGAGGACTTGTTACCACCACAATGATTATTTCTACCCAGCATGTGTGCGAAAAATAAACGACCGCAAAATGCATCTGTAAAATCGATGTCATGCATAATTTAGAAACCCTATCATAAAAGAAGGAAACAAACAAACTGAAAAAAATGGATCAGAAACAGATTCTAAAAATTGTGTGTGGAATACATTTACATGGTTATTCGACTACCCAGGCTCTGCATATATATTTTCGGGTTAAATCATTGATTTTTTTGGTTTTTAGTAGGAAGTTTGTTTCCTTTTTTAAGTTTTTCTTTACCTTTTTTCATTATTAAAAGCATTTGATTAGTCATGATTAGCTTGTGGTTGACGATTGAAAGCTCTCAGATGCCAGTGCTAGTCATGCCTCTGAACTGTGACCTATATAAATTGAACTTTATGAAGTATAAAAAGCGGGGCTTGGGCTGCGGTTATACAAAAGTATAATGAAGTAAAATAAATAAGGACTTAAGCGCTATAATCGTGATATATGCCCCGGCAATTTACGACTTCTTGATAAATGTATATGTGCATCCCATTCACAGTGCGTGTGTGTTAATGCGGCGAATGGTGACCGAGGCTGAGGTTCAGATACAGATACAACTACGGATTCAGATACAGATACAGATACAGATACAGATACAGCTACGGATTCAGATTCAGATTCAGTTCCAGTTTCAGACGTCGACTGGTGACGGTTGTCGTTGGATGCTTTCTCCGCTGCTGTTTGCTGTGATTTGGGTTAAGTGCTGCTTGTGCGCTTTTAAGTTGGTACATGTGTGTCTGTATTTATATATATGCATGTACATATATAGAAGTATGTGGGTGTAAGGGTGTGTGTGCCTATGTCCTTGCACACATTTGCCAAATAAAGCGTGTTAATGTTTTGGCAGCAATGGCGTGTTAACTGCCTTCCATTTCGCTCGCTTGCACAAAACAAAAATAAAAACAAAAAGCCAGCAAGAGAGCATAAAATAAATATATACAACAGCCAAGCAATGTACCCCAAACAAAACGAACAAAAAAAAAAAAACGAAATATCCTTAAAAGTTGCAAATGCCCTTAAAACATGAAACAGACATTTACACAGTATATATGCATACACACTGTGTATCTGTTTGAGTGGCGAAATGTACCCATACGCAATGCGAAATTATAATTACACTCGCACACACTTAAACAGAGTACCAACATTTTAAATGACTTTTTTCCAGCTGCAATCGTTGTTGCTATTTAAGCTTTGGCTCTAGAAGTGTTTGCTTTCAGCCAATTACCCTAGAGAAAATATGAACTTTCCTACCGCCTCGAAAAAAACGGGGGCTTTTAATCATTTTAATGGATTAGAATTGAAGAGCACTTAAAGGAAGGTTACAAAAAATTATAGGTCAAATCTTAGTTAGGTTTTAAAGGGTAGAACAGAGACAATATATGCATCAAAGGGATCACTTTTTATCTTGTTTTAAATGCATTTAATAAGAAAGGAAGTCATGAAGACAGCCATTTATCATAAATATATAAGCAAGTGAATAAACTTTTTGAACCATTTTTCAGAAAAAAGGGCAAATGGAATTATATTTGCATAAGCATCCATAAGTCTAGTCAATGCTCAATTTGCATACAAAATTCAAAGCGAAAAGAAATGCCAAGAAAAATAGATGAGTCACTAGAACGAAACATATTTCTTTCATCCGCCAACTGTCTATAAAGTTTTCGAAGCGAAAACTTTTTAAGTTAAAAAGTAAACTCCAAGATAAAGGCAATAATTAAGCTTAAACTGATGGCAGACTACCAGACCACATAAAGTCATTAGTGAAGGGGAAATATATATCTATTGGACAAGATTTATGGCCCCAATTGCAGACTATGTATATAAGTTATAAATTTACTCACCGTATAGAATATCTCGTTGAGGTGATAATTGTAGGCATTGCGAACGTAGGTGCGGATAATTTTATCGCGTCTCTCGCCCTCGAAACCATTTTGTATATCGTGGGCACTGAAGCGCCAAATCGATTCGCCCGTAACGACGCCAAACAGGACGTCATAGTGACCGCCCATGTTTGCCGTTCCTGCCCCACCGCCGCCACCAAAATATCCACCGCCAAACGATGAACCGGAGCCACCGCCACCGGGTCCGCCTCCTGGTCCGCCACCACCACCTCCGGCGGACGATTGGAATCCGGAGTCCGCTGACGAACGCCTCGAGTTGCGCGCCATTAAATCATCGATATCGAGATTGGAATGTCCGGGTCGTATGACAACGCCATCAACCTAAATTGAAATCGAGGAAGGAGAAAGAGGGAAATCGCAAGTAAATGACAGGAGTAGTGGTCCAAGCTCAAGGAGCGGAGGGCGTAAGTAAGTAATAAAGTCCATTGAAGCGAGAACCGAACAAAAGGACCAAGTGCCACAAAAAGCCAAATCAATGGCTTTAAATGAGTCCTGCGATGGCTAAAGATTTTCAAAGATGCCTTTAAATTTGCTCGCATTTTCTTTTAAATTTAAAGTTATATGGTATTAATTTCAAACTCACCGAAGGCCCAAAGGATGTTAGAAAGTTGGGAGCCTGAATGTCAGCAGTGTACAGGTCCTCCAGCAGCACCTCCCTCAGACAGTCGACAATCTGCTCGTGATGCCGATTTATATCGTCGGGAATCGTACAATTAACCTCCTTGGCCAACTTAATGGCAAACAACACAGGATCCTCAACCAAGGCCCAGGATGAATAAGCAGAACCGGACATTAGGATGGCACGATGGAACAGACCGCGGACCATTGTGGGCGAAGTCATTAGGTAATTAATGCAAGCAGCTCCTGTTCCATGTCCCGCTAGCGTCACTGAGTTGGGATCTCCTCCAAACTTTTGGATATTCTGTTGGATCCAATGGAGAGCGGCCATCTGATCCATCAGTCCATAGTTGGCCACCCTGGCATGGGCGTGGGGGTTGGGATTGGCATTAAGGAAACCTGTCAAATGATAATTTAATTTTTAATATTTTTAAAATAAATCTTCTTCTTTAACATCAACGGATAGAAATATTTATATTATATACCATTTGTTAATAATATTATATAATATTCCATTACCCAATATTCCCAGCCTGTAGTTGAGTGTCACCACTACCACTTCTCCGTAGCTGGCGAGGACACTGCCATCGTAAGGATTTCCGCTACTCCACTCGAAGGATTCGCCGTGTATGAACACAATCACCGGCAATTTCTTCTCATTGGCTCCAGCTAACAAAAAAAAAACAGAAACAGTAAAAAAATTGAACAAAACTGTGTGTTAGTATATCAGTCGTTGTAGTCAAGATACAAACATATATTAGTTGTATTTCATTTTTTTTTCACTTGTAACCTGTGTGATATCGCGTTTTTCCCTTTCAACACACCGCCAAGTGCCCGAGAGCGCTCATGACCCATTAAACGTTTCCGTTTGCGTGCAAAGCGGATTTTGCCAGCACTTCGACGAAGGAATCGCTTCAGATTAGCGATTCCCCCGGATCCGGCTTGCCTGGTCGCTTCGGGATTGTGAGCTTAGTGGGGTGGCACTTGCGATAAGATTTGCGCAGTGGTTACGTGAGCTCTCTCGGTTTTCTTTTGCGTAGAAATTATTGGCATTACGTGGCGTACGATTAATCTTAATTAATTGAATTTAAATGAGATTTATGTCCAGCCTTTTGGTGTTCTTAAATTTTGCCTGGCCATTTGCTGGGGATTCTTAAAGTTTATTTATCATCTCTGTACTTACCATTAACTGGGGAGAAGACATTAAGGTAGAGACAATCCTCGGATTGGTTCTCTAGAAAAGGTAGCAGCCTCTTCAAGTACTCTAAGCGACCCTTGGGCATCTTCTCCAGGGCCGCCGTCTCATTTTGAATGTTGGGCAATCGCTGCGGACACACGGGACTGTATTTATCCGATATCCGGATGCCGTCCCAAGGCGCCGGTGCCCTCGTGGGACTAAACCTAGATAATACAAATTAAACTTTACTTTAAGCTTATGAATTATGTATGGGCAGAGAAGGCCGTTGGTGTAAATATAAAAGTAAAATGTTAATAATGAATGGAAATTAAAAGTAGATAAGGGGGAAAATGGACACACACAAAAGTATAAACTTATAAAAACTGGCTCGGAAATTTAAAATTATTTTTGAAAGATACTTTTCTTGTTATAATATTTATAGTTGTTCTATTCACTTTTCTGTAGACCAACTTACCGATTTTGTTTGGTGGGTGGCGTTGCATATGGCACACCGAAGAAAGACCTCCACGGATCGCAGGAAGCGAAAGCTGTCCAACGGCAGGATGAGTCCATGTAGTCGGCCATAGCGCGTTTGGACGATGCGGTGACCCAAACGGGCGCCCTTGTAGATGTCCGCCGTGGAGGCCTCAGCGCAGTTCATCCAGCCAATAAGGACTGTCGGTAGCAGCAGGAGCCGCAGTAAAAGCAGCAGCTGACTTTCCCCCATCCTGGCACAGTAGTTCTTCAAGTTGTGCGACCTGACCGAGCAGCTATTGTCTAACTGTCTTCACCTATTTCGATGTGACTCTGGATTGACGTGTTTTCTTTCTGGTCATTTAGACTATCTGTGCTGATGGGCTGGGATGACGAGACAAGCTGACAGATGATTGGAATTCATTTTGATCTGGAAAATGGGATAATAAGAGAAAGGGGAATTAGTGAGGTTCTTTGAGGAAAGCTAAAGGATGGGTTAATTGTAAAAACTTAAAATATTTATATTTGGTTTTTACTTTCTTTAAATGACATTGATTTTCTTGTTTTTAAATTATATTTCCATTGTACACAATTTGTTTAAAATATTAACTATTTAAGATATTATAGACTTATTATTTTTTAAGTCCGATTTATAGTAAAAAGACTAACTTGTTAATAATGGATAAGTTTCGAAACAAAGAAATAAATAATTTATCTGATAAAACCATCCATTCCTATAATCATCTTAAATCAACTTTAAATTAAAGCAGACATTTTCGATTGTGATTTTGCATGCCTCACTATGCGCCATAAATAAGGTTATATGAATTATTTATTTATAAAGAAATACAATCGTGATGGAAAAAACTACAGTGTCCATGTCCATGTGTCATTATAAAACCTTTTTTGTTTGGATTATAAATTCAGATCCCAACTGTTGACTAATTCAATCATCTTTTTTACCAATAGCCATGAAAACTAATTGGTCGTTTATTATCGTGAATGTGAAATGCAAGCATAATATATTTATTTTTCATATTAAAACAGCAGCTACATACTGCATACTATATATATGTATGTTAAAAAGGGAGAAAGTGTTAAATTTGAGTGCTGTTTTATTTTTATGTGAACACCGAGTTGGTCGGCCCCATGAATAAACAAGGTCGCCGGCACATTTTCCACATCTCCTGAACACTGAATGTGCATCTGCTACCCCCAAAGTGTATCTGTATTTGTGTATATATTTATGTAACTGTATGGTGTTTGCATGCCTCAAGGTTACTTTACACATCCTTAACTATGCCAGTGCAATTTGTGTGCATTTTTTAAGCTTTTTGCATAGCATTTGTATTCCTCTTTTTTTGACTTTACCCTGCTTATTTGTCTGCTGATATTTCGTTGTTTCTGGGCTGACAATTCAAGTACGCACAGCGAGTGGTGACTGCGAAAGTAGCTCATTTGGATATGTACATTTATTTGAGAAAAAATATATATCTTTTTATATACACCAGCATTTGCGAAATGTGAGCTGTTGCCAAGAGCTAACCGTAGGGAAAACAACATGATGCATTTCAAAGCAAACTAGCTGTGGAGGTAGTTGATTTCAAAATGTTTCTGTTGGATTCTTTAAAGTGTTAAATGTATTTTCAAACACCACGAATAAGGAGTGTAAACATTAATATGTAACTTTTAGTAAATCTACCTGATAAAATTACAGCGGATTTTCTACATTTTCTATCTCCCATCTCTAACTTATTTTTTACTTAATACTCTTACTTTTTAATCTTTTACAAAATACAGGCTTGTAAAAACTCATTATACCTTAGAAAAATACAACAAACTCTATAGGGACATATATTTTTTAAAACTGAATAACTTATACAGACAGTTCTTCCAAAATGAGACTTATGGTCAACTTTTTAGATGCCCTTCGGAAGGTGCGGCTTAAATTGTCCATGGAAAACGTAGTCTACACCAACCAGAATGCAACAAACTTAGCCTCCTCTAATTTAAGGGACGAGCGAGCCATTGTCGATGAAAATGACTATCAGGAGATCAACAGGTCTAACGCGATGGTTCGGATGTAAAGCAGAAATCCCTCAAAAGACACCAGCTGGGCCAGAGGTGCTGTGGCAGAATATAAAGAGGGTACTGCTCATGTGTGGAGGGCAGAAGAAACCCGGTGCGGTTGAGGACGAGAGAAGGAGCAAAGATTCCTGCAAGTTGGTTGATGTATTGGAGGCCCAGAGATTTGTTAGTCAGGTATTCGCTGCCATGAAGGTGCCCAAACAAGCGGCCAGTGAAATGGCAGATGCTTTGATAGCCGCCGATTATATGGGGCAGCATTCGATGGGCATCCATCGATTGCCAGCGATTGCAGCTGATCTATTGAATCGTACAGTTGTGGGTAATGCCAAACCAGAAATCGTCTCTGAAAAAAAAGCCATGGGCTTGGTAGATGGCCATAATGCTCCTGGACCCGTCGTGGCCAATTTTTGCATGGACCTGGCCCTCCAAAAGGCCAGAGAAGTGGGAATCGGTTGGGTTTCTGCCCGAAGCTCAAATTGCATTGGTTTCGCTTCTTGGTATGCCTGTCAAGCCTTGGAACAACGAATGATTGGCCTGTGTATGACGAATGGAGCTCCTACCCTGGTGCCTTCAGGAGGAATTGAGCCTATTCTGGGGGAAAATCCAATTGCCTGCGCCGCTTCCGGTGTCCATGAACAATTTCTGGCTGATTTTGGTATGGCTGCCCTTTCAGTGGAGGAACTAGAACTATCCTATTGCAATGGCTGGTCAAAGGAAGTGCCCAAATTAGTGGCTTTGGATAGGAATGGCAAGGAGACCACCTCCACGGAGGAGGCTTTGAAGGCTCAACGAATCCGAGCCTTTCAGCCGGAACACAAGGGTTTCGGCTTGGCTGCCATGGTGGATATTCTGTGTGGCGTGATGACTGGTGCAAGGTATGCAAATCAAATACCACGACGTGGTCTCTATAGTACTGAAAATGCACCAGCGGATCTGGGCCAAGTTTATGTGGCCATCGATCCGATGCGTTTTTGTCCTTCCTTCGAGGACCGACTGGGCGATTTTCACCGGCTGTTAAGACAAGCGATGCCAAGCAAGTTGGGAAAACCAGCGATGGTGCCGGGCGACAAGGAGATGCAACACATGCAAATGGTCGACGACCAGGGAGGACTAACAATGACAGCATGCACTTTGTGCGTTCTCGACGAACTGGCAACAAAGTTCCGTCTTGCCCCTTTAAAGATGAAGGGAAATGTGCCAAGAACTTCTGAGGGTCTTCAGGTGGCATAGGGGAAATAAGAAAGTATTTAAAAGCAAAAATATTTTCTTAATTTACTTTAAATATTTAATATTAATAAATAAAGTTATAGTTTACCGAAAATATATGTTAGGAACCAGAAGTGAGATAGCACAGGGTGAAATATTCTTAACAAATAATATTTCACCGTGTGCTGTCTCACAATCCTTCTGGTCATAAGTGCAAAGATCCTGGAAAATTGTGTTTAAATTTACTAAAGCCGATGAAGCATGACGAATCAAAAACAGGTAAACACCAATTAAAGTTTTATAAAAAGTAGATTAAACCATAAATATTTACTTTGGTAAAACATTGTATAAGCAAACGACAAACAAACAAGATCCGATAATTAAAATTATAAAACAGCTTGCTATTTAATTATAGAAATGTTATGGATAACTTTATAAAAAAAATGTTTAAACATCTGCAATTATACAAAAAAAAAGCGGTTAGAGATAAAAAGTTGGTCAACAATAGTAACTATTTTACATTAAAACATGTAAAAAGAAAAAATAGTTTTAAATTAATTGCCCTTCTGGTATCGGCTATAAAATTAAAGAGTTTGAATTTAAATTAAAGGTCAGACATCAGCATTTCCTTTGGGTGAAATAAAATGAAGCCAAAGTTCGCGGAAATAAATTTCAAAAGTTCCTTCAGCAAATGTTCACCTCCAATATAAAAGGGAAAGGGGAGATATTTTCAAGTGGTTTCCTTGCCCGTCGACTAATTATGTAGCGTTAAAATATTCAAAAGTTCAAAACAAGCTCGTCTTTCTTCGTCTGGCGGCGTTTATTTGCACACGGCCAAATGAAAAGGGGAAAAAATCTGCATAATTATTTGCGTTAATTTATGCACTCCCCGGAAACCGCCACCTTGTTTCACCTCGAGTCGGGAAAAACTGGTAGCCCAAACAGCTGGGCCAACTAAAAATAGCAGCAACTCAGGTATTTGTTGTGCGTGTCTGTCATAGCCAAGTAACCAAATCGATATGAAAAAGCCAGTAGAATAAAAAAATTGAAACGGCTGAAAGCGGAGAAGAAATCATCCCAATCATTGGCAGAATGATTAATATGATTTCCTTGCTCATCAGAGTCTGGCCGTGGGGGCGTATGAGTAATAAGCTGAAACTTTTTATGACAGGCACTGTGGTGGCGGGGTAAATTATGGCCCACCAGCAAGCTCAAGCTCTTATGATGTGTGCGTTGTCGTCGCCAGTCGATGGTCCTATTCTTAACCGTATTCCTTGGGATCCTGGGGACGCAACACCTGCGTCTCAAGGAGCTCCTGCGGCTGCTTTTACGCAACGCACGTGACTGCGACGTCCTTGTTGCGACTTGGATTTAGATTCATGACATTGTAATCGCTTATTACCGCTGCCAATCGCTAGTGAAAGTGGGGACGGAGCTAGGAAATTATCCTTGGGTCTATATATAGAGAAAAGCTCGACGTCTCGGTTTTCACTTTGAACTCATTTATCTTCATTGAATTGATTTTATTTTTGTTGACGCTGGGTAAATTAGGAAACAATGTGATTGATCTGAGCAGGAAACAGAATGCGTTGGGCAAATTTTCGTGATGGGTAAATCATTCGATGATCTCCCAGGGCAAGTGGACACGATTATTTATTTTCGACATATCTCAGCTTTGCGAAATTGACAACTTAAGCTTACGACCGTGCTGTGTGTTGTCCTTTCTGCTTGACTTACCTTTCGAAAAAAGTCACTGATCTATATACATGGATCCAAGTATATATATAACTGCTGCTTTTATGACTACTGGCAGTTTTATTGTTCTCTCTGATGGCAAAAATAATCCTCAACTTCGGCTTGGTCAGATGGGACAGTCGAAAGTCCGTGTGCTTGAAAAGCTCGCGTATCCTTTTTCCTCCTTTTTATTTGTTATTTTTTCGTTTTTTATATTATTTCTTCTGTAGGTGTTCACACAATTGCACACGCACTCACTTTCTGGTATATACATATATAAATATATATACTGAGGGGAAACCGTTCTGTTGATTTTTCATATATCCTGCACCGAAAAATATTTCATTTCATCATGTTTTCAAGCGAATTTCAATTGCTTTCACTTTTCACAGGATTCAGCATTTATTTGCCTTTGTTCGCTATTGTTGCCATCCGTTTTTCGTTAGATCTTTTGTTGAAAATTGATTCGTTTGCTCATTTTATTTGTTTTATTGATATTTTATTTAACAATTGGGGTTTCATTTATATTTAAAATTGCCACGTTGCGTTTATATTTTTTAAATGCGTTTTGTTTGGCTTCAAATAAATAAAAGTAAATTATTTTTAATTTATGTCTTTCAATTTGGCAGAATTGTTGACCTATCCAACATGCCTGTCAAAAATTCACTTCAGTTTTTGATGTTAACAGAGAGGAATTCTCGAAACTATTGAAACAACACACCATTTCTGTGTGTTTTTAAAACTTAGATTAGTTTTTGATTAAATATTTATAAGTAATGCCTGTCCCAGTTTTTAGCCAATGAAATAAGTAGAGCTTATTGTTAATCAATTTGTGGCTCTCAGAAGTGTATTATAAAAGATCAAGTCCCTGAAAAGTTGAAACTCTTCAAAAGTATATACTAACTGTGTTCCCCTTCTCAGCCTAGAAGTCTGTTGATTGTATTACGAAAGGAAAATAATAGCTAAGCAAATTTCTTAAAATAAATAAACATCAGTTTTCATAGCAAATAAATAATTGACAAACATAATTATTTTCCAATGGAATGTTATAGAATGAGAATGTTCATAACAAATTTAAAATTAAAATTAAACTAAATGCAATAAAATTGGTAGCCTTTAAAAATATATGTATGTTTATACATTATAACTTAAGTAAATATGTATTTAATCAATTAAATAATATTTGAACTTAGGTAATTACCTAAATCATATGTCAATTGAAATAAAACTTCCGCAGTTACAAAAAAATGCTATAAAATGAGTTACATTTAGCATAATATATATTAAAGACTTCTTAAAAACATAATCATTTACAATGAAACAAGCTAAATTAAGCAAAATGACTAAATTGTCAGCCAGAAGTGGTTAATAATCCCTGGCCTGGGCCAACTTGAACAGCCAGCAATTGAAACAATTTAGCTTGCCTACTTTTAGGGGTTACGATGTCGCTGGCGTTTGCCTGGCTTAATTATTCCATCCACGGCGATTAAACTTACAAGAGCCTAATTGCATGCAAGTCGTGCTGCGACCGAGCAAATAAAAGGCATCATGCAACCTATTCCCCTTCAAAAGACCAAAAAGAAAGTAAGCGTCAATGACCGTTAAGTGGAATGTGAGCGATGTGACCAACGTTATATTTCCATCAGAATTTTATTCCTCTCGTTATTTTTTTTTGATTCTGCAAACATTTCTTGGGCGCCTGAGCTACGCAACAAAAAAAAAAGTGCGAGACGAAGGAAGAAAAAAGCGTAAAATAAATAAAGATGGAGAAATGCCGCAAGACAGCAGACAAAGAAGGAGATGACGCGGCTCCGTATAACGGATTCTTAAGCCTTGGCATACATTTACATTTCACGCACACACAAACACACAGGCACGCACACAAAGCGTAGATGTGTTTGTCGATTCGCTTTAATTTCGCATAGATAAAAGGACAACTTCTGCCTGAAACACATTTTCAATTGCTCACATTTACAGCTTGCGATGATACACTCACACAGTCGCAAATCCGACACACATAAACACACACACGCACTGCGAGGAGGAGAGAGTAAAGAACTAAGTACCGTTTTGCCACGTGCAAATTTTCGGCGACAGAGCGTTTTTCAATTGTGACCACGACGCACGAGTGTATTCCAACGACTGAAGATGCCATTCGTTACTGGCCAGGCTTCAGACCTCCTCGGCAATGTGGGTTAAGCTCCAAACATCTCTACTCTCTTCTCTCTCTTCCACACTGGAGAGAGTAAGAATGACTGGAAGTGGAACTCATTCTAAGCTTTCTCTCTCTTAAACCAAATCAGCTGTTTGCTCCACCCGCTGAAAATCAACAAAAAAATAGAATAACGGGGAAAAAGCAAAACAACAATACGGAATTAAGTCAATTTGGTGGCTCTTCTCTTTTTGTTTTTCCACATCCCCACCCATCTCTTAAATTCTCTTGTTTTTTTCACTTTGATTTTCGTTTTCTACGAATTTTATGCCATCGTTATTGCTGTAGTCACATGGCGACAGGCCCACTCAGCTTTTATTGGGGCAGGTAATGGTTCCTCGATGTGGCATCGAGTTCCTATTGGAACAGATAACGGAGTTTTTATTCTCCATTTTAATGGCCAATACGGGAGTAAAACATCGCTATAAATAATTAAAGAACCGTTATAAATGAATGTGGACGTAAAAAATATTATAGTTAAACTTATTTATACGTCATTAGTAGAAGAAAAACAAAAATTATTAGTATGAACTTTTAGTTTTCTACCTGTGAGTACTAAAATCCTAAGAAGGATGATGTTAAAAAAGCAAAGGTGTTTTTTTTTATATATTTATATTAAGCTTTTTAAAAATAAGTATATCAGAGTTGGCTCGTCCAACAAAAGAGTTATTCATTAAAAGTTAAGAATGGCTTACATATTTTTGACATAATTCTTAAAAAATTGTATTTTGAAGAAAGAATTTAAGAAAATATTTAAAAATGGCACCGCACAAATTATTAAAAAAAAATATTTTGTAAAAATCGAATTTATTTTTCATTAATTTAACAAATAGATAATTTTTATTTCGTTTAGTATACGAAAAAATTTTACGCATTAACCACAATTTGTTTTTGGAAGAATAGACCATTTTTCAGATGTATTTTTCCTGAAATGGTGACAAACTTAAGCGCAAAAACTTTTTGATATATTTTTCCCCATAAATCCTAGCGCCGGAAATCTCACACATGTCGACGGCCAGAACGTTAACAAGACAAGTCAGCTTACCAACAGCAGCAGCAGATCCGCCAGCCAGGACCTCCTTTGTCATCATCAGAAATGCCGAGAAAATCGAAAAACCACCCCGAGAGCAACAATGACAACTTCAATGAATGGCGACAAATCAGTTAGCTAAATGTTGCCGAGCCAGGCGTGCGTGCGATTTGACCGCAGTTCGTGTGATTCCAGTGATTCCATCATCGAAAATCCATACACAAGACGAAGGACAACGGAATCCAGGACATAATTGAAAGCGAAAAGAGGCAAAAGGCGGCCTCTTGCTTGGGTGGAGCGATGAAAAACAAGTGGAAATAATTTTCCAGCATAAATCATGGCACGCCAAGTTATTACAGTAATTTCATGATAAATGTCCGATAAATAAATGTATAAATAAAAGTCTTTGGGGGCACAGAGATGCCTAATGAAGTAGCAACAGAGATCCTGCTGTGCCAGAACCGGCCACACTGCGTATGCGTGATCCTTGATGTCTCATGTCTAATTGGATTAATGAGAGGTTATTGCACTCATTTCACAAAAATCTCATTTGGTGTCTGCTTCGCCCATTTGCCCATTTGGTCGTAAATATTCAAAAATAACAATGGCTAATCAGCCAAAAGTGTGTATGTACACTGAAATGGTCTGCCCACAAGCATAAATCAAATTATTTTCTATTTAATTTTGGGATTTCTTGCGCTGACAAAAACCAAAAGCCGTGAAGCTTAGTTCTCGGCTTCTGAAATGTTGAGCCATGCTCCACCATGGACATCTGCCATGATTACGAGTGGCGCGTGCTAGTACCCCTGCTATATATATATATTTCTAAATGTATATAACAGAAAATATTAGCATGTGTGTCTGAGTTTAATTTATAGGCTTTATATGCAAAGCTTACTCGAAATTTCAGCTTGAAATGTTTTCACATTTTCGCAATGACAAAACCAAAGTTACTTTGTCGGAAACACATATTAGGCATGGCGAAAAATGTTTAAAAAATATGAACGGAATATGCCAAGTAATATCCAAAGGAATCTCAGACAGCATCTCAAGCAATTTATGTTACGCAAAATTCCAGACAGAGCGGCGTTAAACGGGTTTAGTAACAAATTTAATTTTTAATTAATGCCATTAATAACAACAAGATCCGCCGAGAGTGAGAGAGAGCTGGGCATGTTTTAATGGGTTAAGACTGGCAAAAACGACGACAGACGGCTGCGGGGTGATTTTTAACGCGCAATTGAAGTTTACAGCCGTCCGAAAATGGCGAAATGCCGGTCCTTGTTGTCTGTCTGCCCTGATGCGATGGAAAAGAACCGCAAAACAAAACTTTGCAATTTGCTGCGAGTACAAATTGGAAAATCTCCCTTCAGGCAGATGGACAAGGACGAAGAGGAGGATGGCAGCCCAGACACAATGCTCACTTAATGCGCGGCCACGAGCCGATCCGCACTTTAATTGTTGATTATACAAATTGTTTGATGCCCATACTGTACTCCGTGGTCCGTTGCAAGGCCATAAAATATTCAAGTTGAAGAGTTTTCCACGACGTGGGGCACGCACTAAAAACCACAAATGGTAGGCTACTGACGATGGTTTGAGAAGGATGGTGGTTGCGAATCCCTCTGTGTTCGGCCAACATTGCCGGGATGGTTGTTGTCATCCGAGCTGGCCACATAAAAGTGTAATTAAGTTCGCGTGTCGCACATTTAATTGTTTTTTAATGAATGAGGGAGCAAAAATCATTTTACACAGCAGCTGCATTTCATAGGCATCCGCCGTGGTGCCACAAGGAGCAAACCAGTTGGGAATGCACAGGACCAAGTGGGATGCATTTCCCTTTTTTTTTTGCTGCATGGCTCAGAACAGAATTCACTGCCACGGCAACGGTGCGAAAAATTGTATTTTTCCCGACGCCAAAAATTTAATTATTTCCGTTTCTCTGATTTGTTTGAGGCTCGAATCGGAAAAAAAATGTGCAGGGGCCATTTAAATATTCTGTGAGCCCGAACAATTCTTACAGCAAATATTCCACTTTTTTTTTGGTTCTGTCGTTCTGTTCACAAGTGAATTGATTTCACTGGCAAAGGGCTGCGGACATGAAAGATAAATTTAAAACAAAAAAAAGACATGTAAATGCTCGGATTTCGTACAAATAAAATAAAGCCGAATCAACATTTTGTTCGTTTCAATCAAGATATACAAATAACAAGAGGAGAGGGGGGTAGTCTTAGGGCCACACATCTAATTTTATTTCTAAACAGAGTCACCACTCTCATATATCACAAGACTTTGTGTTTGGCATTGAATTTATGGTTCAAGAAATGCAATAATGCATAAATAGAATATATTTATCGACAACCATTTCCAAACTATTAAAAATTCTGTCATAAATCAATAAAAAAAGTGCACACACAGAGGCAAATGTGATTTATACGATGCCAGCACTTGATGCTCGAATGTGTGTGTAATTCGCACAAAATATTTTATATATGTAAATTGAGGAGAAAGACGCAAGACGACCGTCGATTTCTGGCGACGCTATGTGAAATATCCAAAGAGTGTTTCGCTCAGTAAAAAAATATTGCATAAAAAAAAGGAAACAAAAAATAAAGGAAAAAAGTGTAATGCCAACCGGCGAAATGCCGACTGTCGAGCGTTGGTTTCTCCTTCTGCTTATTGGCGCACTTTGCTCCTTTTACGGTTGCATGAATTTTTGAGCAGCTTCACTTCCGGTTATAGTAGCCGGAAATTGCAACAAAAATACTTGCCACACACACACTTGATAGCATATATACGCAGAACGAGGCATATGTATGACATTTGTATGCAAATACTGAGTCGATGATTTTGCATATGTTTGCCCACGAAGTGCCACGGTGCGTATGCGTGATGTGCACAAGCGATGCTGCTGCTGCTGCTGCTGTTCTTCTTCCGCTTTATTTTTATTTCACAAGCAACAAGATTCACCTGCATCAACTTGCCTCTTCTTCTTCTGCATATTTCCTGCCTTAACCCTGGACAGACAGGACATCCTTGACTCCAGCCCTGGGGCACATTGATGGCTGGCAGTATTTATGAGTCGCATAAAAATGGCAAATTTGTGGCAGTCATTGAGTTATTTTCAGGTGTGTCTCTCTTCGCCGTCTCACTGGGGAAGAATTCTCGCTGAGAAAATGGAGCAAAACTACTACGGTGGGGCAACATTTTGCAAGCTAAGTGAGTCGGATTTGCATATTTTATATGGCAAGGATTTGTAGAATTTCCTCCGAATGTTGAGAATTCCGTAGCATTTCACATTTTTTCGACAGTTTACGATGCCAGGAAAGGGGGAAAATAGGAAAAAAAGAAAAGAGCTACGCTGTGAGTACACTTGTGGGCAGAGTAATTGAAATATTTATTAATGCTTCAGAAACTTCTTGATCTTGATGGGAATAAGATATACAATAAGATTATACAACATAAAAGATTAACAAAAGTATTTCAAAGTCTTTTGAATAATGGCATCTTGATTCGGAGAATTTATAGACAATTTATTTATTTATCTATGGTTTGCTGTGCTTAAAAGTTATAACAATGAGTTATAGAAATAACAAAATAGAAGAGATAATTATTCTTTTTATTTCATTTCGCCTTTTTCGTTTTCGCGCGTTCATAATAATAATCACTAAATATACAATACAACGAAGGATATGTTAACCATTTTATATAAATAGTTCATTCCGAAAACTAAACATACTTTCATATAAAAATAGGCATGACCCTTTTGTTGTATAAAACTAACTTCCTTATTAAAGAAGAAGATCTTAAGCTTTGCCAGCATAATAATTATTACAAAAGTTTTCACCGAAAGCGACAGGCTATAATTAAACTTTGGCCTCTTTATGGCGTTGGCCGTCAAGTTAACCGCGATTAACACACAATCAGCTTAAACGTTCGACCCTTTCCAGCCAGCTCGGGCACAGTCAGCCCTCAATTCCCTATCCTGTCATCCTGCCGCCCAGAACATCCAGGTCATCCCATCCAGCTTCATGGGACAATGCGCTGAATATTCGCGCTCTTTATGCTCAAAAGAAATTGACATAATTTTAAAATATAAGAACGCGGCGAAAAGGGCGACAAAGATGCCAAAATAAAAAGGCACCAGAGCACGGCACAGCACAGGACAGCAGTGGGCTAATAAGTGTCCTTGGCCCGACACCAGGGACGTCAATGGGGGACGCAAAAAAAAAAGAACGAAAAACAAAAAAAAATGGCAACAAAAGTAATTGAAGTGGAGGAGGCGACATCGATGTCGGCGTTGGCATCGTCAGCATAAAAGTTTTATTAAATGATTAAGTTAAAGCATCGGCCGAGGACCCTGGGCCTCAGAAAGTAGGCAACGAAATTTGTCAAATTTTAGCTTCCCGCTCGACGTCGGCTGCGGCGGCAGGACTTTTGAATTTTTGATAGTCATGCCCTTTGTGTCTGATTTCAGCTGCTGCCCAGTGCTATCGCAACGTCCCCTTCATGCCCCACCCACAGCTTATTAAATATAACACTATACTTTGCTTGCGCCGACGACATTCATGAATTATTCAGTGCGTAGTCCTTCTGCTTCGACCGCCCCGCCCACCACACAAGCCCCGCCTTTGTTTTATATTTATTTTTTCTCCTCTTCTTGTTGCTGTTAATTTTCGCACAGCAAGGGGGGCAACAAAAAAAAAAAACTGCACTGTAATTTATTTTAATAGGCTCTCTGCTTAAAAGGAAAGCGCGAAGCTTTCCGGTTTGTTTTCCTGCCCGCCTTTGTTTGCGCTCATAATCTTTGCATTACCTGCCTGTCGCCCGGAAAGCGTGCCTTTAAAATGCATTAAAAAATGTTATGAATGCCCCGTGCATACATGCATAAACATATATATGGTCATATATTTAGGTACCTTCACCCACAGCCGCCTCCTTGGCAAAGCCACACTTTATTCGAGCATTTGTTTTGTCTTTTCGCGGCGGCCTTGTTTGGCGTGACAAATGTTTAATTACCTTGAAAGCTTTTTAGACTTTTATATTAATGCCGAAACATAACTTTTATCATTAAATGAGTTTTGTATTTATTAGGGGTCTTAAAATTAATTAAATTATGCGGCCAATTTGAGAGGCACTTCTAATTTGAATAAATCGATTGTTGGGCGGAGAGGAAATTAAAAATTCAAATTTCGAGAAGGTGGGAGACATATCTCCCTTGAAATTCAGTACCATTTACGTTTTATACGAAACGAAATTAAAGGAAAGTGGTCCTTTTTATGTTAATTAAAATCAAAATAGAGTTCAAAAACTAAAAGGGTTTTATTGACGAAGTGAACTCTATTTGAGGAATATTGCTATTTGATTTGGTTTACTCAATTTAAATAAATCCAAAAATTGTAAAATCATACAAAAAAAGTTAATTTTAATGCAAAAGTTACTGTTGAAATAAATACAAAATAAATATAAAATTAAAAAATTATTTGCTGTAAAATTAAGTTGGAAAATATTTGCAAAGCTAAAAGAGCATAAATAAATGGTTTACATAAACATTGTGAAAATATGCATTTTGCAGGATTTCAACTTTAAATTGTGCCAAAGCTGCCAGGGCATGCCTAGAAATTTCTGTATTTTTCCATAAACTTGCCTGGCCGAAAAACTATTTTGAATGCAGAGCTGTTGTCTGGATGTGAGTTGGTCTTGTGTTTTCTGTTATTTTATGAGCTCAGCATTGTCTAAGCTTCATGTGTGTTTGAGTGTGTGTGCCTGCAATACCATTTACACACAGGCATACATACGCATTGAGAGGCCAGACATTTTGGACTCACCATAAATTTGGCGAGCATAAAACACGCCCAGCGAATTAGGACTGCTGAACGCAACGGCCTCGTTAGCAAAAGCGATGACTGAACAGAAATAATTCGGCAAACAAATTTCTAAAGCAGTCTAAACAATAAAGCTAAACAATAATTTCCGCCTGCGCGTTGAAACTTCCGTTTCCTGTCAGGCGTTGCCCATAAAAAGCCAAACCGGCAGAACAGCACAAAAACAACGAAAACAACATCAAGGCAAACTCAAGCTACTTAAGGGAAAACAAAGAACATGTGTGTGTGTTTGCGTGTGGGTGTTTTTGACAAGGGGTGGTGGAGGCTTATAGTAATGGTGTACTTTTTTTGACACTTAAACAAAAGGATAATGCAAAGGAAAGCATGTGGAAATGCAGCAGATTGCATTTTCGGTTCACTTTGGCGATGTCTGTCCGATAATTTATCGCGTTTATCTGGTGGCCCTGCTCATAATTTATGCAAAGGCTTTTGTGAGAGGGTTTGATCCCCTCCTACACCTCTAGCCAATCCTTTTGGCAGGCCATTTTACCCGCAAACTGTTAATTGTATTCAGAAAGCCAACCGGAAACGGAAATAGGTTCAAGTTGTGTATGTGTGTTTGTGTGTCTGCCTGAGCATTTCCAGTTCGTGCCTGTTTGTCGCGACCATTGCGGCTGTAATCTTGGCAAACGCAGCAGGAAGTGGAAGAGCAACACTAACAGGAGACGGAGATGGCGACAGGGACACACAAATGGAGGCAAATTCAGACGGATGGGGCAGCTGCGGATGCCGAGAGTTGTCCCAGTTGCGTTTCCGTCTTTGGTCAAAATCTTGGCAAAGTGTTCGCGCCTCATTCTGTTGTTGGCAACTTGTTAATTTAATACCCCCGAGGTTCCCATTCGAACCCTCATCAAGAACATATGTCTCCCTACATTTTGAGGAGTTTAAATGGAAAAAAAGAAGCTAAGCCTTTTGACTTACAAAAGTTATATTAAAAGTTCTTCAGGTTTAAGCTTATGTTTTCTTATAACTTTGTATTTTTTTTATAAAAATCTACTCGATTTGGTTGACAATAGCTTAATACATTTTTTAATTTCACTATTTTTCAAATATTTAATATCAAAAAAATCCTGAATTTCCCATAGACTACCAAAGCAACGCACTACCAAACGCACATCTGTAATTGGAAGATGCATGGATATTCTTACAGTGAAATCCTGACACCGGCAATTTGATTGTCGCTCAATTGGAAAGCTCATTTGCACGGACTTTAACCCAAATTAAATGCAATCAAAACGAAAAGTGCAACTGAAGATTCGTTGTCACTTCCCGTTGCCAGTGGCAGTTGCAATGGCAGTTGCACTTTCAGGATCGACAAGTAATCGTTCTCAGTCTTCCTAGGAGGCCAACTGAGAGAGTGGGTAAAAACCCAATGAACCGCACAGAGTATTCGGAGTTGTCGAACGCTTTAATTTGATTGCCCGAGCACTTGAGTGCAATGCAAATCGGGGAGGAAGCTGCAGATGACTGAGTGACTGGCAGGGCAATGTGCATAAAATTAATGAACTCGATGGGCCCTGCTTGGCTTTGGTCCTGCTTCTGGTTGTCCTTTTTTTTTGTGAGCCAAGAAAATGACTTAAATTCCGAATGCAGGCAGCTCGAAGGGCTCTCACTGCACTGGGCCAACTGCCCTGCAATTTAAACCATTTAAGAATTTATCAAAATATTTAGAGAACAAGGGTGGACAACTAGTAAAAAATAGATGAAAATAAATAAATATATAAGCAAGGCATTTCACTCTCTGGCATCAGTTGGGGCATTTCGTTTTCAATTTGTGTCGCGCTTTTCATTCTCCGCTTTTTTGTTGCTCCTAAGTGGACTTTGGACTTTGGACTGTGACTGTGCTTTGGCCCCTAAATGTGACAAGATGCCTGTCTACCAGCCGGTCCCGATCTTACTCCATCTCTGTCTGTCTGTCTGGCCAGCCCTGGAAATTGGCCCGTTTATTGTCGAGAAATTCTTCTCTTCCTTCGCGCAGTGCACGCTTGGTATTTTTCTTTAAATACCCTTTCAAGGGCTTAAGTTCTACTTTTAGGAAACTAACTAACTAATAGAAAGTACAAAGGCAGCTTTACTTAATTGCTAACATGAGTATTTACTACGTAAAACCTTTAACGATTTAACTAAATTGAGTAAAAACATTTTTCATTGCGAAATGGTAAAGTAATTTCTTTCTTTTCTGATTTTATGGTCTGTATCTTTTAGAATTAAAAACTAATCCCATTTTTATTTTTTCTCTGCTAAATAAAACTTTATCCCTTTGTCTTACAGATATTTGTAGCTTAAGTTGATATTTTGCCAGAGTAATATTAGTTCGTTTGGAAAAAGCTGTCCCTTTCTTGGTTTTCTTTATAGCTACTTTTCAGTTCTGCTGGCCGCGTTTCTTTATAGTCAGTCACTCAGTTTGGAAGGGCACAACAGGCTGGCAAAAAAGAAGCCAGAAATATATTTATAAAAGGAATAAGGAAGCGAGATATATATTTGCGGAATAAAGGACATCAAGACAGAGAAGGCAAAAAATAGGTAGACGAAGCAATGCAATCTTACAGCACTTGACATTCGACTCATTTTGTGTGTTTTTTTGTAGAGTTCTACTTTTTAAACTTTGACCGAAATAGTTTTATAAATTCTACGAAAAAGAAAACAATTAAGATAATACCCTTCTTAGTATGTAGCCCGACAAGATGCATGTGGCTTTAACCGAGTTTCGCTGAGATCACGCCGCCATGCCCGCAATTTATAACCCCAATATTATATATCAACAGCTTAGCCCACAAGCGATATATATAAATTAACCCAGTTACGCAGCCCGCTTATTCAATAGAACGAACAACATCAGTGGAAGCAAAACACAAATAATGGCGTTGATATTTGATGCACACATATACTATACGGGTATATCCTATATATCCACCCCATTTCCCCTTCTTATAAGGTATATAGGATACACATATCCATGTCCGCCTGTGTGCATTGGCCATTTGTATGGATGTGGATGCAGTGCGACGGTGTTGTATTGTGCATTGTGGAAACGCTTTACGGGATTTACCTGTGTTTTAGTAGAGGGGTAGCGGCGTGAGGGAGGGGGAGGCGAGCGTAAATTAAACACAGCAGCTGCTGACATGACACGATAGATTGGCAAGGGATTGAACCAGTGCAATGGTCCGAGAAGGCGGAGAGCTCTTTTTTATAGAGCCGTTCTGGCGGTGCTGGCAACATATGCCATTGGATAATTTATGCCAAAAACGCGTGACGACCTGCAGGTAAAACCATGGAACATGTACATATACTCGTATTCTCGTATATATATGCATTCGCATCGGTGTGTTGGTCAAAGACAAATGCAGCTTAAGGCCAATCATGGTGCCATCAGGTGGGAATCTGGGCGTGGAGCTAACCAGCAAACGAGACCCTGATTTGTTGGCTACGAGCTTTCAACTGGAATATGTAAATATTTTAAAAATTTATTTCCCTCAGGGGCGAAGCAGAGAAAAATGGGGTTTCCATTAAATCTAAAAATAAAGTACTTGCATTTTGGGGAAAGCGTTTGTTGTCTAAGCTTTATAGGAATAAAATTAAAAATAACCAATCACTGTTTCAGTTATGATTCAAATTGGTTTAAATCAAACTTGTATTAAAGTTCGTTAAATCTGGCTTAAATATTTAAAAAAGGGAGTCATTTAATCTCCTCTTGAGTATTTTGCACAAATAAAAATAATTTATTTAAATATTTAATATCTATAAACTGTCTTGTCTTATAGTTTTCCTGTGTGTCTTTGATCGGTTTCTGTATAAAACTGTACAAGCTTAGTGTTAAAACTTAAATATATAAGCTGCTATGTTATATTTTTAAAGTTTATTGATTTTAAAAGGAATCATAAAACATTTCATGTAAGCTGCTTTTCAGCTCTCTGTTAAACTTATGTCCCCAAAGACTTAATCCACTTTAATTCGAAAAATTCCCCCCTTTTCTCGATTCTATTCTATTACAGCCAATGCCGGTGGTCCTCCGATGGCGATTATAGAGCAAGCTCAGTCCCAATTGCTGTTGCATATCAATGAGCTTGCCCGGACTTGTAATACATCAAAATCCACATTGATAATCCTTAGACCTCAACCTAGAAACGAGGACAGCTGCACTGTACTACACTGCATCGCACACAGCAACGAATTGATGAAGGGCTTCTGGCCATTCCACATGCTCGATAGACTTTATACCAGTCGCAAAAATGTTGCAACGAAATTTATTGTGCATCGATTTTGTTGAACAGATTTACCCCCCATTGAAAGTTTTGTGCAACAAAATGTTCGAGGCTGCTCAGCCTCTTGCACATTGTTTCGAGATGTGAATACCATTGTTTTCCAGTGTGTATGTACGAGATGGTTCGTGTGTGTGTGTGTGCGTATCTTTCATTATGGGAAAAACAAAACAGAACAAAACACGCTTAAACATTTATGTTTTGGTGCCGCATGCAAAAGTAGTTTGCTGCAGGAGGAGCGGGCCAAATGATTTATGCATTTTGTACTTCCAATGTGCCACATTGTTGAAAGAGTTGAGTTGTGCATTGTCTGCGGCACAGCAATGCACATAACCGTACCCATATCGATAAGGACTCGTATTCGCACTCAAACATAAGAGTTTTGGCTGACCGAAAACGTGACTGACATGGTTGCCAATGTTACCTTTTACTCGAGTTGCAAATTTCGGACAGAGGAGATATTTTCCGAGTTTTTTTTTCACCTTTAAGGCCAATTAGAAATCATAACCAGCAAGCGCTAACAGAATTACCGGCTGCAAATTTGTAATTAAATCTTCTGATTTCAAAAAGGATATCTTGGCCTCGGGTGTTTCAGGATATGTTTGTTCTTACACTGAGAAAATCAGAGCGGAATAACTTTAAGAATGAGAAACTTTATTGAATTATAAAAAGTGAAATTTAAGTCATTTTTATAAATATTTATAAAGATTTTTGTTTATGATTTTTCTAATATAATTAATCTAAATAGAAAACGCTTGTAACATATTTTCTCAGTGTTTTTGTGTCTGGTTACATTGGGTGTGGTCTAGTTGTCAGTGCAAAATGCATTCGCAACCGAGGCAATCAAACAAACTAAGCGAGCGAGAGCAACAGAAACAACAACGGAAAACGCTGGAAACTGTGGCAAATTAAACGCGAACTGGCGAATCGTTTGCCATTTTAGCCCACGCCCATGGAATTTACCTCCTTTTATGAGACCCCCCTCCTCCAACAGTTTTAGCCGTGTTTGTTTTCAGGGTGGCTTGGCTTAAGACCAAATGAAATTAAAAGCGAATGTCAGGACATAAGCACTAAATTCAATTTATTTTGCTCAAACTGTATCCTTTCCTTGATTTTCTCCAGCCAAGCCAAAGGCAACAAAGATAGCAGAGTGAAAGCAGAGAAAATGATTTCCTTGAAAGTCCAGCTACTACGAAAGGCAAATGCTCTAGTGGAGTTTAGGGAATTGTTGATGTCTGGTAGTGTTAAAGTGTTGTCCATAAATTAATTTATGTCCATAGTTAAACTATCAGGAAAACTACTGCTGAATTTATGGGAAGGCCATTTAGTAAAGTTATTGTATGGAAAGTGGTCAACAAACAGCATTTCATTAACTCCAACAATACACTAAAGCTGACTATAAATACGGCTTAATTTGATTAAATAATGATGTTGGATTTTATTGTTTTGGGGCGACTAGTTTTTGTGAGATTACATTTTGGAATGTATAAATTTTAAATTAATTAGGTAAAACTACCAAACTGCCAAATTTATTTCCCTAAGGGGAAAATGTAATTAGATAGTAATTAAACAATTAATCAATGTTTTGATAAAAATAGTAAAACATTTAAATTAATGTAATAGTACTTTTGGTTTGGAATACTCTAAGTCAAAAATAATATGTTATTAGGGAACATTACAAAATTTTAGGCAAACATTTTTGGATAATAAATTAAACCACAATATCCAAACAAAGCTGAGTTCTATAATTTAATAATCACATTCAAATCGAAAATATATTTAAGTTTTAAATGATTTATATTAAAATACATATTCCCAAATATGCATTAAGCATAAAATTTCCCATTATAAAATTCACTCCTTTGAGGTCAGAGTATAACTAAAGCAACTTAAGCAACCACAACAACAGGGCCGCCATTTGCCCTTAGTCTGAACTGAACTTCCATTTGGTGTTTATGCTTTTGGCAGGCAGCAACATGGACTCCCTGAACCAGCTGTCCAAGGCCCACAAATGCCCTCTCCACCCTTACTTTTCAGATTGGGTCGGAAGTTGCACTGCCAGACACTGTCCGCCATTTTGCACGAAGCGAAACGAAACGAAACGTAAAAACGTTTTCATCTACATAATGGGATCAATTCAATTATAAAACGAGTTTACTCCGCAGAGCTTCACGTCCGAAGCTGAGGGACCACTACCCATTCCTATTTCAAATCCCCCAGAACCCGGATCCCAGAGCCGTTCTATTCCGATGTTTCCCCCCACCAAAATCTACATGCTGCTAATGCTGATGTTGTTGTTGCGACTGGATGTGGCTTTCGCCTGGCGCGCGGTTGGCCAGCAAAAGCGCTGACATTTGATGAATAGCTTTGAAATGGATTTGATTCATTTAACTGTTGCTGCTGCTGCTGCTACTGGTGCTCCTGCTGCCATAGTCCGCCTTCCGTTTTCTGGAATACTGCTGGTGCTGGTGCTCCTGTTTTCACTGCTGCACCGACTGCCGTACACAATTTGTATGGAGTAAATCACATCGTGCATAGCAGCAACGCCAGAAATGGGCCACGGACAAAGTCGGTTGCCCAGGAAAAGCCGAGCCATGGGCCAGGACTTAAATGAAAAGTGACACAGATGCCGGGGGTTATACGATGACAGCCGACGTAAATTTAGGAAATTCAACGTTCTGCAGAATGCTTGAAAGTCTTTATCCGCCGCGTTAAACTCAAATTTCTATCTGTATCTTACATTTTTATTTGGTTTTTATTATGATATTATGGTTAATGGAGCAGAGAATTCTTTTGGAACTTAATTCGGAAAGGCATTTGTAAGAAGTAAATTTTCAGTGTGTATTTTATTGTACTTTCTAGCCCTTTCCGTTATAATAATACAGTTATAAATCATACTTCATTATATAAATTAAGTTAATTGAGTTTACATTTTATGCTTAGCTAGAACTAAACGCCAGAATCCTTTTATATGGCTTAGTTATATCATGATAAATAGTTTCATCGTCATTGAATCCATCGATCATAATTATTTGGCTAACATTTCAGTTAATTATGATACCTAAGTATACATAAGGATACATATTCTATTTAGGAGACATACTTAATTTAATGCCTTTTAAATATTCCGTTTACTTCAACGACTTCCTTATATTTGTGATTGATTTCATTTCGGGTCCAACGAACTGCTCTGTGCCTTATTTCTGAATCTGTTTTGCGCACATTTTATTGAAAATTCAATTTAACTTATTGGCAGTGCTTGCATGCGGTGCGTATGATTAATTAACTTAGCATTCGACTGCGCGTTGCGCATACGCCATGTCGCCTACGGCAGCAATTTGCTTTCAAACATGTTTGTCCACAATTAAGGGCGCAAATATAGTGGCGAGTTTTAAATCAAGTAAATTGTAATAATTACAACGTTATTGGTTTATTTTAAGAAATTTTTTTTAATTATTTTATATAAATCTTTAAAGTTTTTGCTTTAATTTTTATTGAATGTTTTATTTTTTAAGAGATAGCTTTTATAATTTCAGCTAGAACTGTATGCAAACACATATGAGTGCCTGGATTTATTGATAGTCATCTTCACGTCAGCCTGGAAAATACTTCAGCAGCAGGGGTTGCATTTTGAACTTTCTGCCCCAGATGCCATTCAACTTTGGCTGACTGATTGTACGGTGGTGGAATCCGAGGAGTCCGGGCAATCGGGGTCTTTGGGCTTGGGTTCTGGAGGAGCGACTGCTGGCAACTATCAAAACTGTCTGCCGCAGCAACAGCAACTACAGAAACAACTTTAAGCTCGGCTGGGCGAGTGGGGAATTGTTGCTTCAACTTTGAACCCATACCATTACCCATTCCTTGCCCCACTCCAAAGTTTCTTTCCGTGCGGTTGTTGAGTCAACAACTAGTAAGAGAATAACCACACCAGAAACAACTACCACACACACCGACTGCTTAGAAGGAGTTCTCAAGTCAAGCTGCCATTTTAATTGATATTTTTGTGCCTTTGTTGCTGCTTTTTGGAGGTGGGTAGGGTGGGGCTTAGTGGGTGGATTTTCCACAAACCTGTCCTAACAGTCACATACACAATGTCGCCAGGTTGGTGTGCGTGCTTTTGATTGCCGACTTGTTTATTATATTTCTTTTTATTCTCTTCCTGCAGACTAAAGTTGAAAATTAATTTTGAAAGTTTCTGACCACTCTGGTTTGTCTGTAGGTGTGTGTGTGTGTGTGCGGGGGCGTGGTCCAGGACCTCCTCCTCCTTCTTCCTTTTGATGGCCTGAGCCTACCTTCTTCAGTGATTTGTTGCTTTTACTTCGTTTAGCATGTTTTCACTTTTTTTTTGTTCGGCTGCTAACTTTTCATTTTTCTCACACAAATTGCTTTCTTTTGGCTTTTGGCCTTCTTTCTTTGCATGTTTCGAATTGTGTGTTTCATTTTAATTAGAAAACATTTCGGGTTGTTTTGCTACATTCGTTTTATTTTCATTCTTTTCTTATTCCTTCTTTTTTTCCGCATTCGGTTTAATTAGAAAATTTTTGCTCCTTGGGGCGTAATTTTTCCGTTTTTCGTTAAGAAGGCGATGGCGAAATTCTTATTCCGATGGCAAATAATAAATAATCGCCGGGCGGACTTTTATATTTGTCGCTTAATTAGAGTTTCATGTCCTCGGCATGCGTGCCAGCGACTTGAGCAGAGGACCCAAGCCCGGGAATCCTGGTCTGATGCCATCTCGTTGGACACCCATAAACAAGAAAGCCAAACTATTAAATTGGCTAATTAAGCAAGCATGTGTCGGGCTTCTGCTCGTCACACACTCGACACTCGCACACTCGCATCCCCCATTATGCAAACACGCATCCCCCGAAGATGATGAGTTGATGCGCTGTCTGGTCCTGGGGATCCACTCTGGCCATGCATATTTAATGCGGGGTTACTCTCTCATCTACTGCCGTACCAAATTGCGTATGCAGCCCCCACTCAAGAGCTTTAATGCATAAGGGGAAGGAGCCGGCTTAAAGGACGACCCAAAAAACGTATAGACGGCCCGGAAATAAAGCTTAGAACTTAGATCTTGGTTTTCGCACTTTTGTTTGCTTTTTTCCTGAATGCTTCCGAGTTTTCCGTTTCTATATTCTCCGGCTTTCGCTCTTCCGTCACCATCGCAGCTGATGCCAACACTTAAGTCCGAAGCAGCTGCTAAACGCTAAAGCCAGCGGGCAAACTATCAAATCAGCAATCCTAAAAAAATAAAAACAGTCTATAAAAAAATGTTAACCATGAAATACTCTTCAAATTGTATATTTAAATGAATTTGCGCACTAATTTGTTCGGCAGAATCTTAAAAATAGTTTTCCATTCAATGTTTTTCACAATCTGTTTAGCTTCGTTTCAGTATAAACATTTAACTAAAATAATAAAAATGATAACTGTTTTTGAGCAAACTTCACGTGACACTGACTAGGGAACCGTTTTCCATTCTTTTTCTATTCGTTCTATATTATTGTTTAATATATTTTTTTATGTAAATCAACATACCCCATTAATAGGGTATAAAAACCCAGAGCATATAAGACGGAGGCTGGGCCAAAAATTGATTTCGTAGTAACAAGGAAGTTGGCCGCAGGTCACTTGTGTTCCGGGGCATGGTTCCATTCAGTCCGTTGTAGCGCCCAAAGGCCGAAACACGACAACACAAAAATTGTTTCATACATGGCAATTAGCGTGTGCTGTCGCGGCTCAGCCTGGAGTTCCTTTTTACGTCCCGTCCCCCCGCAAAACAATCGAAACAACGCCTGTGACATGCGGCAAATGCGAAAAATTGCCAGAGGGTATTATCAGGCTGGCACGCAGGTACGAAGTTTGGCAAGGATGGGCACCCTGCGTGCTCTATTTCTACCACTCCGCGCCCCCTCTTATACCCATCAAAAAAGGTTAAACGTCAGACACCGGCACGGTAAAGTCAGGTGAAAGGACGAACCAATATGCCTGACCTCACCTGAACCTCCTCATTCTCTCATTTTTTCCCTGCACCGCAGTAGCTGCTTTCGGTTCGTTGTGCACAATTGTTGCACAATCAATGGGCACCCTCTCTCCACTCCCCCCGTTTTTCTATGGAAAACTCCGACGCGGAAAAATGCGGGTCGCAGTAGGGCTTCCCTTAACCCACATATTACCCTCCTCCTGCCAACTCCTGCCTAAAATAAACCAATTTGAAGGTGGGCAAAGGAAAGTGACGTAATTGCCTAGTCTAATGTGCCGGCTTCCAAAGGGAAATCGTGTTCATATGTGGCAAGAAACCTCCCAAAAACTCCCATTTCGGATTGCTTTTGGTGGGAGAATTTTGGTATTATTTGTATTGTGGGGAGAGTCTACTCAGGTGATAAAGTGGATAAACAAATTATAGTTGTAAGGCTTACATAAGCTATTAACCTAATCTAATAAAACTGTTTTTCCAAAACCACAAATAATCATATTTGTTAAGGGGTCTCTCTTTTTGAACACAAGTTCTTATTAACTCCTTATTAATTAGCTGTATTTGGTTTCCAGAATTGTTGATCTGTTCAAATGTAAGTTAACCTGTCCAGCCTCTAATCTGTCTATCTTCTCCAAACTTTCTCAGAGAAACCTTTCCATGAACCCAATCCACATGCCATCTTCTCGGGATACAGCCACCTGACCTTTCTCAACTTTACTTGGCTTTTATATATCCGTCGAGAACAACCGAAAACTTTTTCCTAATGCACCGAAATGCATTCAGAAATATTATAGCCAAGTTCGGTGGAGTGAGAAATGGCTTCTTTCGACACACTGCTTGTGGGTTGGGAAAATGCCAATATGGGCGCCACTCGAAAACAAAGTGACCTCCGCAAACCTCAATTTTTCGGTTTGCCTAACGAAGCCAATCGTTGCGTTAGTTAACCCCAACGCCAACAGCTCTCCTGAGACCTTTCACTCCCATCCGCAAGCTACCTCAATCGGCTCCACCTGCAGCTGGCACTGGCCAAATAAGAGGGAAAACTCGAACGTGGGATGCAAACTGTGAGTCTCTGGTTCCCTGATGACTCCATGCATATGCACAGGGAGAAAATGTTAGGTGCTTTTGAGGGAAATAAAAATCTAAAAACTTTTAAAGGATAAAATAATAGTCATTAATTCCTGAATTTATTGAAAATAAAGACAATTTACTTTGCGTTTTGACCAGACCAATAAAAAGTTTACATTAGATCTTTGTAAAAAATAAGTTTAACTTTTCTTTAATGTAAAAAGAGACACTGTGATTTGTTGAAGAAAATCATGATAGTTTGTTCTGCAACCTTGTAGAATTTTTGTTTCTGTAAAAAAAAAGTGGAAAGGTGCCGAAGGAGTGCTTGCAACTGCAGCTTTTGTCGACATTGTTTGATGCCGGCTCTGTGGCACACCTTGCCAGTTGATTTTGATTAATTTGTTTGCTTTCACTAAGCAATTTGGACCAGGTACAAGCCGGTGGTGACCTGAAAACCCAACTGCAGATAGCCCAGATATCGCCAGATATCGCCACAGATAGCACAGATAGAATTATAGTCAGGCGATGGCAATGGACCAGAAACAACGTCGCACTGTATGCTCAACACATTTGCCCGACTGCAATGCGTATGTTTGCATTTTGCGTGTTGAGGCGAGGAAAGTGGAGTCGAGTTTTCGCTGGCTTGGGATGACGGGGGGCGGGCACAGTTTGACTAAGTTTGGCTTGGGGAGTGAAGTGGAGTGGAGTGGAGTTCAGTTCAGCTCCGTGTTTGCTCTGAATCGGCGCTGGGATTGCAGGCGGGGTTTTAGTGGCCGGGATACGGATGTGCGCACATTTGTTAGCTGCCAGGGGATTATACAACAAACGCCCGAGTATTTACCGCTGCTCCAGTTGCAGGCGCCATCTCCTTCCAATCCCCCCAACCTTCCTCCGCTGATGTTTGCCATTCGAGGCAACTTTGCCATGGGGGATTTGGATTGGGGTCTGGCTACGACTATGGCCATGGCTATGTGGAACCGTAAATTGTAATGCGTTGCATGTCCTTGCCAGCGGGTTGCAGCACAAACCCACCCTACCACCCACCAGTTACCAGTTACTACCACCACCATCCTTGTTAAACAATTGTTAACGAATTTCACAAACGAAACCGCCGAATTGTTGTCGTCCCGTGGATTTGCCTTTTGTGCAATCTGTCAAACTGAAAGGCACAACTTTTTAACCAGCCAGTCATCCAGCCAGCCAGCCGACAAACTAATTAATAATTCAAACAAATGCCGGCAAGTGCTCTAAAGTGGCTGCTAAACTTCTGTAAAACCCCAAAATTTTTACAACTCATAGGTGGCCAGCAACCAACCAGCGGGGCAGTTACCGAAAAAAAATGTTTATCGATAAAGTTAATTACAGCAAGAGTTGGAAATGCCAAAAAAAAAAAAACCGAATTAAATTCAGGGAAAGTTGGCCAACAACTTTCAAAGCGAATCTGCACGTGAAAAAGTTCTAAACAAATCTGGTTTACACGGAAAACAGAAAGAAAAAAAAAACAGGGGACAACAACATTTTTGGGGCGTGCCGACCGACTGGCTCCAAAAATGCCACTCAATTAATTTTCTGGCCATCAATTAGAAGCAAACACCTTTTCTATGTAAAGTTCAAGAGAAAAAATAAAACAGGGAGGGTCCAAAAGTTTGACAAGAAACGAAAAACAATTTGCCTGGCGGCTCAATTTCACTCCAAAGATGGTTAAAATTTATATCTTCTTACAGTTAATTAAATATATTTTGTTTCGGGGTCTTAGAATTTATTAAATTAGCCTTAGTTAAGTGAAAAATAATTGCAACAGGGTATAATAAATAATAAATGGGGGATTCTTGAGGTAAAGCAATATAATGAGGCCACTTTGAACAAGCCGACAAACCGCGTGAAAGGTGTCCGGGGAGCGTTACAATTTCGCTCGCTTGGAACGCAACAAATCGAGCCCTAAAATCAATGCAATCAATAAAAATTGCTCCGCATTCGCATGACCAAAGCACTGCCACACCCCCTTTGCCTTTTTTCTCTGCAGCTGCTTGACTACACGTGTCATGTGCGCCGTTTTGTTGTATGCGAGTCACTGCCGCCCCATCTCCCCCCTTTTGCCAGCCTTCCCCTCTATTGCATCGCAATGCCAATCATGTGTGGCATATACAATTTCTACACAGCTCGGCTAATTTTCGGAGAGGTGGGATGTCTTTACACTAAGCCAAGAATATTTTGTTTGAAACTCTAAATATTGTTAGGACTTTTTAACTTATTATTTTTATAAAATATTCATAATTATCAATTAAACAGTTCTTAAATATTAAATATTGATAAATAAATATATAATTTTGGATCTTTCTTGTCATTATTGATTATTGTTACGAGCCCAGTTTTAAGTCTACTTTAAAGTCGTTTATTTTTCTGTGTATCATATGGCATCGACATCGGCTTGCCTACGGCTGACAAAGGCAACGAACTTTCTGCGGCTCCTTTCGTATTTCGTATATCGTGCCCCGAGCAGCTCAAACTCTATTATAAATGCAGGTGAGACCCGAAGCCAAGTTTCTGGAAAAAAGAGAGGTAGAGAGGGAGGTGTGCGTGTAAAATACACACACGAGACAAATTTTCGGGGTAAATACACTCCAGTTTGGCCGACATAAAGGCCGTTAGCAGGGTCTGAGGCACATGCCAAGGACACGTGAAGGATTCGATGGCGAGAACGCCATTAGCAGTCTTGCCTATAAGCCTCAACTGGTTGCTTCCCTAACATCCCTTACCCTATCACGAAAAATCTCCCACCTGAACCTGCAGCGGGTCCTAAATTAAGATAAATGTATGTGGTGGCCCACAAAAAAAAAAAAAAAAAAAAAAATGAAGCTAGCGTGAAATATTTGATGCCAATTTTTCTCGCCACCATCGTCGTCGTCCTCACATTGCCATGGCAATGTAAATGTTGTCTATTTGCAGCGTAATTTGTTTTGCGGGCCAACAGACTACCTGGCACAGCCAACCAGCATCCTCCAGTACCAGGAATCAAGCATGCCCTTGTGCAATCCTGAAGCCATCCTGTTCCGCCATCCAGCAATGTCTGCTTAAATTTCATTCAATTTGCATTTTGCGGTCTATAGATTATTTAAATAAATGTGAAGCTGCTGGTAAGATAACACACTTATTTTGCATGGAATATTTTGCCATACAGAAGAATTCTGGTTAGTTAAATAGTTTTTTAGATATGTTTTTTGAATAAAAATGATGTCTTATGTAGTGTTTTGCATCTTTCAACACTGTGTACTCTTTGTAGAGCAAATTGATAGGTTTAACTATTGAGACTATTGAGAATGCCAAATTAAGCACTAGACCATTTAGCCCCTTAGTGTCTTGCTAAACCATATTATCAGCTAATGTCATTAGTCACAAATGGTCTAAGTACTTGTATAGCTAAGAGCTTAATTTGCTTAAGCACTTGTAGGTGAACTTCACCCCTACTATCACTCATTTTACCAGGACAAACTCAATCGTTTACCTTGTTACTGTATGGAGATCCAAATTCATTTAATAGGTACTATCACTTACAGATCTACTTCAATCGCAATAACCCTCAAAGCTCCTCAACGACAAAATCCCATTTTACGACAATGGACATTGTTCTGGCTTAGTTTTTGTTTTATTGTTTTTTTTTTTAGTAAGGGAACTGCACTTTCTTTTCCCCAAAGTACCAGTATCGTCCATTTTTCGTCCTGTTTAAAACTGAAAAGACTTGCGGCGAACGAAGCATGTGTTCTGGCATCTCTCAAGGCGGAGACATTGAATTGACTTTTGCTAGGGCTTTGGCACTCGGCACATGGCACTTGGCATGCAGCTCGCCTGCGATCCCGAATCCGCATCCGGATGCCAACCAGGACCTTGGCACGTGAGCTGGTCAGGCAATGGGTTCTATGGGATCCAGGATGCCGGTACGTGATACGTGCATGTATATGTTTTGTTTGCGGAATGCAATTTTGAAATGTTTTGCATATTCTTAAGTAATTGCAAAAATGGTTTTGAGTGGGCGTGAGTATGTGTGGCTGTGATGGACACTGCGGGTATTTGCCATCGAACAGATTGAACCGCAGAGGCAGCCTTTTGTGTTCGATTTCGATTTTCGTTATAGTCCTGCAAAAAAACACTTCCCCCCTACATATCCACCAATCAATGTCAGGCTTTTCTGCCGCACCTCTATGTTCCCCAAAAAACTCGCTTCGCCTTGACAGTCAACATGCAAATTGGATATGGGTGTGAATACGAAACTAGAGACAATTCTGGTACCAACACCTATATACATACATATGGCCACTTATTCATGCAGTTAGCAGCATACATAGGTAGTGGAATTTTCGGCATGCCAAACGACTTATTCCCAGCAATTTTGACAGCTGTCATTGCCCGAGACGTCTGCGTGGCGTGGCAAGTCCCCTGCTGATGTGTTGCTGCTGTTGCTGTTGCTGCCAACGTTGTTGTTGTTGTTGCCCTGTCTCAAGACTCAGACAATTCATTTAAGTCCATGTCCATTCATCTTCCACTCGACGCGGTTTGTGAGAGTGTGTGTGCTCGTTTGAGTCTGTGATAAGGGGAATAGCCTGACACGCCTGAAAGACTCCCCGGTGACTTTAAACTTTAACTTATTTCACTCAGTTAGTTTGTCAGTAGTAAATGGCTGAAAATGTGTCCATAAGCTCAAAGAACTTTAAGCTAATTGGAATTTATTCTAGCTATTCCTTAAGCTTTGATTATGGCTTTCATAAAGGCTTTTCCGAATCAGCGCCAAAGATCCCCGTTTTATGGGTTACCTTAAAGCCAGGTCATCAACTCGGACGGGCTATCAAAACTGAAGAAAAATCTAGTTTTGTGTAAAAAGAATTAAATTCCATATAATTATATTTAAAAATATTTTTATGACGGCTTTTACGTAGCTTACTTAGCTCTTCGAAACTTAATGCTAATAGAAAAGCTTAAAAACTTAACTAACTTATTTGATCTAGCGCTGGCTGCAGGTTCTTGAGCTTAATCTCAGTTAAAATAAATAGTCTTGATCGAGCTTAACAAATATTTAAAGTTGCAGTTCAAATGAATATCTTAAATTATATCCTTACCTTAGTTAAACTGCTAATTTTTTATAGTGTACCTGAGGATATCGGGACAAAAAGGTACTACCAGTTAGCTTAGTTTTCATTGGGTGATTTTTTTTTTCCAAGGGGTTGGGTTGGAGCAATCTGCATAGCCCGCCGGCAACATCCACCGCTGCATTGCCAACTCAATAATCGCGCTGCATCATCAACGCGCATCGCAATTATGATCAAAAGCTGGTGAAACGCGAGCGAAAGTGTTCTTCGCTTGAAGACCGCATAATGGCAGCCACAACTCCCTTCAACTCGCTGGGGAAAACCGATTGGAGGTGGGGATTTCGAGGGAGACGAGTGCTCAGGGAACTCATTTCATTTTCTGTACGCGAATATTTTCGCTGATTTTGCGCGTTTGCACCTGGCAAAGTTTTGACCTCAGCACTGCAATTGAACAGAAACACACACCAGCACACACACACACACCCAGGTACATAAACCGTGGCAAACACATTAGAAAACATTCTCCTGGGCCATCGGGCCAACGATGGTGCGAAAATATCTTTAACGGAATCATTATCGCCGCTTTTGGTATGCGCCTGGCGTTCGAAAATAGTTTCACAAGTGCTGGCAAAAAAAAAAAAATAGTATAAAAAGTTAAATCCAGTGGTAAAACTTCAGCATAGTTTCAGATGCGATTTAAGGTGATTATTGTGCTTCCAACCAGCTGGCACAGATAATCAAGAATGACTACACAGAAAAAATTATCCAACTTGGTTGGTTGATATGATAGTTGCGGTTTAATTAAAAAGGACAAACATTTTTGCTATTTAACGGACTTATTATTAGTTTCGAGTGTGACGTTGATGTGCGAAAAAAGACGAATAAATTCAGTTTGGTATTTCATTAAATTTTCGGTTGTTTGCCTGCCCAAAAAATAATAACAAATAAAAAATTGTATAGAAATGCAGTCAACGCGTAGCAGTAATCTGTGGCTGGAGAGTGAATAAAGAGTAATTGAAATTATTCAGGAAAAATGTCCATAGATATGGTAACAAACGCTTGAGGGAGCGCTTTGGCATACAAAATTTGCATTTAGCATTTAATCAAATAAACGGCAATTCAATTAACAAAAGCCATTCTATTCAGAGTTTGCAGCTGCAGGATAGTGCAAACAAAAAGCGACGCTAAATAAATAGGCAGACGAAGGGAAATTTAATTATCCAAAATTTAGTGAATCCATTAGAAAGAAAAAGCGAGGCTGAAGCACGGAAATGCTCATTTCGAGGGACTTGGCATGGAATTTCCATCAGGTTCCATGGCAAATGATACTTAAATATTCATTAGCTGCAGCGATATATTTGAAATGCTCTCTCGCTCTTTTTCCTGCTTCTATACTAACACATTAACAATTACCGACTAATACAGAGGCACCTTGGCACTTGGCGCTGTGTTGACAGGCGACGAAAGCCGTTGGCGCATTGACATTCAATGGGAATCCCTTTCAAAAGCCCCACTTAAATCCGCACTAACACACACACACACAGTAACATCCTTGAATGTCGCAAATGCAATTACAATTAGAATATATGTATATCGGGTAGTGCTGGCCACGCCCACACAACTGGCTGGCGAATAGACCGGCGCTCGAGCGCTAATTGCAAATTTATTGACTGCAATAAATGTCAGCACAGTTTCAGGCAGCATTAAAATGATGCAGTTACGGGGATTACCAGCCGTTTACAGCCATCTGGTCGAGGATTCAATTTAAATGCCAACAGAGCCCGTCGCTACAAAATGTATAGTGTCCGCTGTGTCCTTTTGATTGATCAGTCATAATCTTGGCAGGAAATCCCCAAAACATCCCAAAGGTATTTGCCATTAAAATTGCCGAAATCATTTCAAACAGACTCAAAATTGGAATGCCTGGAAGGTAATCAAAAGGAGCATTAGTTAAAAAATAATAAGTGCCCAAATTCATTAAAAGAGCCCTTCATAACATCAACAAGTACCAATATTTGTTATAAAAAAAACCCAAAGAACTGCTGAAAATAGGAAATGAAAACCATTTTAATAAAAATTTTTTTTTCGGCCACCCCTCAAAATTAAAATTCTTGTTAATTGGCCGCAAATTTATGAACGTTTACAAAACTCCCCAAATAATATTTATACTAAAAAACGATGTTAGCACTCACTGCATTTCATTTCGGGCAACTCAATAGCTTTGGAAAAAGTCAATTAAAAATACTCTTATACAGACTCTATTTAAAAAGTACTGACTGTGGGGCTTCTTTGATTTAAAATTGATTTAAAAAATAGTGTAAAAAATGTTAAAATCACATAGCTCACTCATTGTACTTTTGACAGGTCTGATAAAACCTATTAATTACCTTTTACAGCTGTTGTTAAGAAAATAAATTTATTTTTTTATTTATTTTATTTATTTTAAATTCTAACTTAACTAATAAATATTACTAATTAAAGGCATCACATTCTTCCAATATTTATTTAATAACATAATTGAAGAGCATAGCCTATGGGCCATAACCTATTTTTGGCCCCATCATGAAAGACTATTTGGCTTAATAATTTGAAAAATGTTGGCGCAGCGCTCTTTGATGGCTTTCGTAGGGTGATTTGCAGCGATTTCGGAAACTTTTTGTAAGGACGGGGTGGCCGAGAGAAGGCTTTTTTGACTGCCACAATTTTTGGTGCGCATAAATTTTAACACCAATTAAATCGATAACTTTTTGTGCAGGCAGGCATCGAAAAATTCAGATTACGTATACGCCGCGTTGCGTCGGTTCGCATGGCTGCTAAACGGTGAAAGGCAGCTCGAGGGGAAAAGTGCATCATAGTTCATAGAGCTGCGTTGGGGTCTCTTCAGAATTTAATTAGTTGGTTTTATTCGCCGAATATATGTAAATTATTTTTGCGAAATTTTTGTGCAGAGTCCTAGTTCTGTATGGTAATTAATTATAATTGGTTTCCTTTTTTTTTGCCCATATAATTTGCCCATAAATTATATCAGCAGGGTTAAAATCCTCGAATAGCCAACGGACTCCATATCAATTATTCTGTGGTCAATTGCATAATCCTTAGATATTACTCTGGGAATAAGAGAATATATTCCCCGACCAAAAACTGACACATGTGGAAGACAGAAAAATGCCAACGATAAATGCGGTAAGCATCTTACCGTGGGGTTATTGAAAAAAAAACCCACGCCATGCATAAATCAAGTCAGCAACTGTCTTTCGGTTATTAATATGCCCAACCAAAAGTATTTCATGATTTATGGCTTGCGGCAGAGCTGGGCAAACCAAAGCCCTGCAGAAAACTCGAACTGGGATTAGCTGTGGCTAAGTGTTGCAGGTGGGTGGAGAAAAAACCAGAACCAGAGTCACGGCCAAAAGCTGATTACAAACCCGCACAGGCACTCAACTGAGTACCGCTCCATTCCCCGTGCCAAAATGTGGGTATTCCCGCAGTGGCAGGTGAATTTTTGTGCGCTTTGTAACAAGTCAATTTGTACTGTGAGTTCACGCAGTTTATGCTCGGCACAAATCATTTTCCACTGCATCCTCCGGCGGCCAACGGAGGAGAAGAAGCAGGAGCAGAGAGAGAGCTACGGAGGATCCTGCATCTTAATGACCGCCGCCCGGAGCAACTATCCGCATAAATATGAAGTAAGCTCCCAAGCAGCGCGTGTGTGTGTTTAGCGCAAGCAATCGAGCAGCTGCACTAAGTCTGTTAGCTTGTTTGTAATTCAGGACTTACATACCCTGTAAAGGAAACTTAGACATGAAGTATGGCTGGTTGACACTTTTCGAGAGGTTTTTTAGGATTTTTTTCATGTACTTTAGAAAATATCTTAAAACTAAATAGACAAGTAAACGAATTCCTTTTTTGTGGTTACACGTTGTGGTTACAAATTAAAGTTCGCAAGAAAAGTACTTACAGAAATTTTTTGTTTAAAAACCAAAAGTAATCCAACAATTTGTAATAGTTACCTTAAGACTTTAAAGTTTCCATCAAATTCCTGCTTATCCTGCTTAATACCTCTAAAACTACAGAGAACCAAATATTCTATGCATAATTTACCATTTGTTATTCGGTTAGCTGCTGTCCGGTTTTGGGGCTTTGTTATTACGCCTCTCAACTGGCATTTGTCGGAGTCTGCTTTGCCGTGCTCCGCTTGGTTTCGTTTCGTTTACGGATTCGGATTCGGGATCCGATGCTGTTTCTGTTGCTGCTTTGGCTTGTTTATGATTGCAGCAAGCGGTTTGGCAGCAATTATTGTTTTCCGAGGGGAACAGAGAGGGCAGTCCGGCACTCGGAAGGAGAAACGAAGACCTAATGCGCTTGGTTTTAGTGTCATTTGCCACGATGCTTTGTTTACTGTCGCTCTGTTCTCCCAGCTCCCAGCTCTGTGAATTTGAGCATGAAATATGCTTGAAGTGACCGAAAAGTTGGACTTCCGAAAACGAGCGGAACTCGCTCAAGAGCCCCAGGCACACCTTGAATGTTTTGGGTTCACCTTCAGCCATTTGAGAAATTTATGCCCAATATCAACTCTTTCATTTAGTTACTTAACCGCAGTCAGTTGAGGGGACGGACGATAGCCTGGCGAATCCAGCCACTGCAATGCAGCTATAAATTGTTGCAAAGTTTCAGCAATTAGGTAGAAATATGTTGTACAACTTGGCCCGGTGAAACCGAACTAAAACGAAGCTAAACTTGGCCGACAGCAAAATAAATGCGCTTGCATGTTCAGGCCAAATAATAATAAAGAAAATCGTAGCTACCGCTGTTGAAATGCACTCTATTCCCATGGCTTTTTGATTTAAAGGAAGCTATTGTACATAATTAGGATAAATTAGTTGTAGTATAATTTTAAATATTAAATAAATATTAAACAGACAAAACCAACCTCAGATATCCTCGAAATAATATTTTACTAAAGAGAATCATTTGGAATTCAAATCATTGGCCACCAAAAATGCTAAAGAAATCAAATAATGAATCATAAAATCACAAAAAGCAAAAATAACATAATTGATATTATGAAATATAATCGCATTCCATTTACGAGCAATTACACAAATTAGAGGGCAAAAAATGAGAGGGAAAACATAGAAATCATTTCTATTGGGTCGCAAAATAAATAATAATCCTAATACCTATTCAGGGAAAAATCGCGGCCAAGGGAAAATAAGGAACAAAAAAAAAACGTAGAATGCGGAATAAGAAAGCATTCAGCCAGCTATAAATACAAATGACAATAAATTGTCATTTTGACCACAATAAATATAAATTAAATAAATTCAATGAAACAGGAACAACAACAAAAAACACACAAATAAGGTACCCACCCACCCAATGGAATGCATAAGCTGCAGAAAAACCCAAAACCAAAATGAAATAAAGAGACAAGAACAGCAAACGACTAAAAAGGGAAAGTCAACAATTGTCATTGTCAACTGTGCTTGTATGGTTGCCAATAAATTGCATTATTAGAGTATACTTTTCTGCTGAAGCGTGTCAGTGTGGGTGTGCTGTATGCTCATGTGGGCTGCAAAAGTATTTGTAATACAATCAGCATTGCTGAAAGGGAATTTCCCCCTGTTTCTATGACCATGGCCCCTAGTTCGCAGTGGGTATGCTGACATGCGTGTTTGTTACAGCAATTGTCAACATAAATAAAATTAAATTAATGGAGTAAGGAACGCACACGCATAAACACCAAACACACACACACACACACACACTCACGCATATGCTCAGTCTGGCTGTCAGTTGACTGTCAAAGTGACCATTTCATTTAATACTAACACACTGGCAGCAGTCGCTTTGTCTGGCCTTTGTGTTTTTGTTTTTGTGCCCTCGACAAGTGGAAATTAAACACGCACCCAACATACATACACCCGCACATACACCCACACCATCTAACGTACCATTTCCGTTTTGGCTGATCATTGGCATAAGCAAACACACACGCAAATATTCAGAAATATAAACACACTCACACACACACACGGCTGTACAGTAAGCCATTCTCCATTTTGACTGTCTGTCTGATAAGTTTTTCTTTCTTTTTTTTTTGAATGTTTGTTCGCTGGCCATCATTATATTCGCAGTTCGTTTCCTGTGGTTTTCACCGATTTTCGTCTGCCTTCTTTTATTTCTTCTTTATTTTGTGCTGCTCTTTTGTCCGTATCATGGCCAAGGAGAGATAAACGTTTGTCCTGGTTGCAGCTTATAGGTACCGAAGGTAACGATTACACTGACAGTAATATATGAAGCTTTAAATCAGTTTTTACAAATTTACATATGACAATGTCCACTTTTCTGCAATTTGTTAGATTCAATTTGAAAAGAAAGTATTGAAAGAAATCCTGAGAAATGTCTTATGATTATCTCCCCAGTTTTCCTAAGTGTATAAAAAATCAAACAGCCTTCCAAGGCTTTTTTCCCTGCTCACCTGGTTCTTTGTCTCTAAGTCTCTATAGACATACACACACATACACTTTCTCGCACAGATAGAAATACAAATGGCCTTGACATTTCTTATGCTTATCGCTGTCAGTGCAGGCGTTGAAATTGTAATTTGTGTAATCTCAGGTGGACCAGGCATGGTGGAAAAGCAACAGCCTAGGCATTCGAGGGAGCTACTATGTACATCCTCCATTGGCAGAGAAATAAAGGTGTCTCATGCGAGGTGAGCTGGAAATGGCCCCCCTTCCTTTCCTTTTGGAATGGTTGAATGGGGAGGAGGGTAAACCACTTAAACCGCTCGACTAACTGCCGACAGTCGCACAACTTGGCCCGCTAATTAACAACAACATAATGCTAATCCACGCACAGACTGTGGGGGAGGAACGGGAAACAACAACTTGACATTTATATTAAAATTAATTAATTTATTTGTTTCATATTATATAAATTACATTTAGAGCTTGGCACTGCTTAAATCATACGCCAGAACGCACGAGATACAAAATCCATTTTTTTGGTTTGGTTTGAACTAATTAGATTTCGGTGTTTTGTGTGTGTGTGTGTATGAGAGTGTTGTGTTTTCCTTTCCTAGGATTTATTTTTGTATGTTGTGTTTGGGGGGTGGTGCTATCTCGTCTTACATGTGACGGGTGTTGCTGAAACCACCGTGTCCGGCCTGGGAGGCGCCCTTGTTGAAGCCCATCTGCAGGTTCAGTTCACCCTCGTGGGCGCGCAGCTGCTCCTCGGTAAAGGTGCGCTCGTTCTTCTCGGCCATCTTGGGTCCCAGGGTGGGGCCGGTGAATTCTGGGTGCTTTTGCGTCTTTTGAAGAGGAAACAATTATTAGGGAGGCTAATTTGAAGTACTATAATCTTAATCTAGAAATCTTAAATCTCATTTTGACATGTTTTTCCTAAAAGCTCAGGATGAACTGGTAAGTTATCTGAATTATTCTTTTAAAAAATACTTACGATGCGTCCAAGGGCGTAGAGGGAGAGGGTGACCTGGGGGATGTTGCGACGCTCGAACAGATCAGCCGTCTGGAAGATCTCCTCCTCGGGGACACCGTACTTTTTGACTGCTGCCTGGAAGCGCTGGATGTTCTCCATCAGCTGGAAGTTAGTGCCGCGCTCCTGGATCTTCTTCACCGAACCGGGGGCCAACTTATTGGCCAGCTTGCACAGCCAGATGCCGTCCTTAAGGATATCTTCATACTGTCCGCTGGGAACCTTCTCACCAAGGACGGCGAACACCCAGTTAAGGACTTCCTGTTCCTGTTCCTTGTTGCGTGGCTACCAAAGGAAAATGGGAAAAAGTAGATGTAGGCGGTTGAAATAGGATAGCTGCTGTTAAGTGCCAGGCAAATCAATTTGCTGTAATCGTAGACAATTGCAGGACAAACAAGGCCAGCCGACGGGTCATGAAATTGTCTTAAGAACAAATAGGCTAAATCCCCGGCACAGATTGCCCGAGAGTTCAAAGGTCAAAGGGCATGAGGGTGAAGGGAGCTTAGGGCCTTGCGTGTGATTCCATTTGGAAAATGTCCCAAATCAAAGAAGATAGCAGTATGGAACTCCTGAAGGGGCCTGTAGGCCCTCGAAATAGATTCATTTTCCAATTAATTAATTTTGATTCCAACACCGCGAGTCCAGTCGAGCATTTTATGGGACAGTTGACAGGAAAGCCACTAACTGTTTTAATTGGAATTTACGTGAAGGCAATAAATTTAGTCTTGGGTCAATTGCCATCCCGCAGTTCATTCAACCAAACTGAATTGTGGGCTTTAAATTTGATTAGTGCTAAAGAAAAATCACCCAACTTCCGACTCATTGACGCCCTCCCCACGCAAATACACGCACAGAGAAATCTAATTGACCCGTGGAACAAGTATTGCTAATTAAAAACAATGCTAAATCTGCGCATAAAATATTCATTCGATGTTTTTAGCGGCAGTTGCTTATACGCAACAACTGCCCAACTGAAATATTTTCGTAATTGAAATCCGATGCTTATATGCATCCTAGGCTCATTAATATTTCGCGCATTTCTGCTAATTTATCGTGCATTGTTCATGCTGATTTTTATTTTATTTTTACTGCTTTGCTGGCCAATTGCGGCTTTTTGTTTGTACATTTTAAGCTGTCATTTGATTTGTGGCCGCCCGTTCAGGATTTTTTTTTTTTTTTTGCTTTTTTTTTATTTTTTGGTCGAAAACCGAAATGCCCGCAAAATGTCAAATTGCACACAAAGTGCAAGCATTAAAAAATAATAACATTCAATACCAAGAACATAAAGAAGGGGTGGCTATATTTTGTTGCCGAACATATAATTTTTAACAATTTAATTTTGCCAACATTGTATTTGTCTTTTTACCACTGAAGGGTAAAAGGGTATTATAGTTTTTGGATTAATAAATTTCCAAGTATTTATGAGTCAAAGAAAAATGTAAAAAAAAACCTTTTGGCAAAAATATTTATTTTTAGAAAATTATTTTAGTAACACCTATGTAATAAAATTAAAACGGAGCTCCACAAAAATATTATTTGCCATAAAGACTTTTCTTGTGTTAAAAATACTCCTAAAATTGTCCTGAATTTCTCCTAGTTCAAATCATAATGCCAGGGTATTAACTCTTTCATTTTTTAACTATCCAACTTGATATTTTGTTACTTTTGCAATTTTATTAGCTGTTTATTTATTGTTATTGTTTGAGTGCAACACAACAGTCTGTTGCACACGCACACTCATGGCCACCGCTGCATTTTCATATTTCGAGTAGGGAAATTATTTATTTATTTAAAGTATGTATTTATGCGTAAATATATGCGTATATTTATGGATAAAAATTGAGCTTGGAGCTGCAACCGAGCCAACGGCACGCTTTAATGGCAACCAATGAGCCGAGGGGATTTTAATGAATTGTACGTCAATTTGCATTCGCAATTGCTTCAATTCCAATTCGATTTCGTAGCCGAGTTTATTTCTCCTCTTCTGCTCTTTTTTTATTATATTTTTCATTTTATTTTCAGGTGTTTTTTTTAATTGAATGTACAAACAAACCAGGAATTGTTGTTATAGTTGTTGTTGATCTTCTGATAGAATTGCATTTCACGTTTGGCTCTTGGCTCTGTTTTCTCATTATTAATTGGTTTATCTGGTTGGCCGCTTGACAGTTGGTTTTTCTCTCTGTATTCTGGCCGTTCTCAGTGCGCTGCATTAAAAAATCATTTTATAGGTGATGAACAGCTAAGTGATATCGATTGTGGTCAGCCAGTTTCAATGCTGGCAGTTAATTTCAGTCTGACGCTCTGCAAATGAAATGCGGCTAAGGGAAATAATTCGGAGTTCTTTAAAAAGTTAAAGAAGAAAAATTCGGAGAATGTATATGGATAATGAAATTCCTGAAGAAATTAATTTTTAAAAACTTCATGGCCTTAAAAATGTTTAATAAATAGTATAAGTTTTAAGTCCGTTCTGTAGTGGTTTATTTTATAAACCAAATCATTAAGGTTAAATAAGCCCTTAAAGTTTAATCAAACTTTCGATTTCGATTGTTAGATTCTAAAAAATTTTTTTCATTTTCCATAATTATTTCATATTTTTTACTATATTCTTGCACCCTTAAATTTAAATTCATAAATCATTTAATCAAAATTATTTCCAAGCATATTTTTTTGCGTTTCCCTGACCTTCAAATAACCCTCAACTTTGGTGGTTATGATTTTTGTTGTTTGTTTGTCCGAATTGCGGCGCCCTCTTTTTAGTTTGTTTTGCCTTTTTCCGGCTGCTGGCATAAATAAAAATTTTCATTTGCACATAAAGATAAACGCTCATTTTTGCTGCTGTTATTTCAATTTGTCATTTGGCCGGCTGCCAATTGGCGGATGTTGGCCAGCAACATTAACCAAAAAAGCAAGTGAAATGTACATTGTGCCCAAACACACAAGGGGGCTGACAATCACTTGGTTTTTTATATCATTTATTCTTTTTGTACTTCTTGTAAAAAGTTTATATTTTCTTACAGAGGCCGCCATTGTGGCCTTGAAGGGGATTGTAAAAAGCCAGGCTAAGCAATGCAAAAGTGCATTAAAATTTCCCTTGGACTTTATGGTTATGGCCTTTGCATTGTTGCCAAGAAAACGGCAGACGCGCGTCAACAATTTGTTTGGGTTTTTGCCTGATTATTTTTTCGGCGATATTTCGGCTCAACAGCTTGCTTCTCCGCAGCAGCAGACAATCAACGTTGAATTTGTTTGAAAAATATTCCAAATTCTGTTTAAAGCATGAAGTCATCCTTACAGAATTGTTCCATTAAAAATGCAATAAATCAAAACCCGCAAATAGGCATGCATTAATTAAAATATGTCATGCCTTTACCGACAGAAAAAAGGTCACGACTCTTTTTTTTAACAATGCATTGAGTTTTAAATATATAATAAACATATGGCGTTTATTAAGACTAAAAGAAAAAAGTCGAAACTGCTCATATTAAATGCACATTTGCACCATTGAAAGAATTTATCACATGTTAATTTGTAAACACAAATTGAAAAGTTTTTATAGCAAAACTTGTCACCAAGTCAGTGGGAATTAATTATAACTTAACAAAAAAAAAGAACTCAAATGTATCAAAGTGCAAAGGAGAAAAAACACGGTGATGCCCCTAAAGACAAAGTTCATCATCACCCATAATTCAACAAATAATTCACTTTAATTAAGAACAAAGTTATGCCCCAGCGGCTGTGAATGTCTGTCGCAAAAACTTGCCAGCCTTTATATATTGAGAGACAAATGTCAACAGCGGAAAATTTGCAAATTAATTATGAATCGAAAGTGCAAAAGGAATACCGAATGTGCCAAATAATAAAATAATAGCTTATGCATGAAAAGTGTAATTTGTTTGTATTCAAATTTGTTAAGTCCTGTGCGCTGAGTGATTTGCGACCGAATTGAGGTCGATTTCGGTGGAAACACATATATAGCTGGTTAACTACTGGCCAGGCAGCAGGGCCCAAGGGCATTTTTTGTCATCCCTCGGCCAGACTGTCAACTAAGTGATTTTTTATTTTAATATATACAGAAACAAAAACAACGGGGCGTGGTGGAAAATAAATGGCACAAATACACGATATATGAGAGAATGAATTATGATCTGGCAGCTGCTGTGAGTGGGCGTAGTTGAAAAAAAAATATATATTCGGCCCGGAAAATTCTATAAAGGCCCTCTGGCAGGATCTGGTGATTATGGTCGCCATACACAATACTTGTCTCTCGGCCAACTGTTAATTGACTATTTAAATATTTAATCAATTTAAGAAATTTTTAATTAAATCGCCCGCGCTGTTTGCAATTAAATATTTTGTCTTTTAATTGCTTATTTAATTATAAATACATATAAACATTGATTGCTTTATGTATGCTGATTGGTTGATACACATGAGTACTATATATAAATATATATATATATTATATATATATATACTGACATAAATCAACTGGAAATTTATTGTTTTAATAAGCAGTTTCACATTAAATGAATATGCTGATATTTTTCACTTTTTCCAAAAATATATTTCATATTTATTTAGCACTTTTTATTCGCTTCACTTTAATTTGTTGATTTCCTCTTTTGTTTCATTTTATTTGATACCAAAGCGCCAATTAATTGATTGAGTATATTCATCAGTACGTGACTTTTTGTACTTGCCAGGATTTCATAATTTTGCTTTATAAACAATAATAATTTATTTGTTCTCTTTTTCTTTAAAACTGCCACACATTCGTGCTCTTTTCACTTTGGAAATGTAATCGGATACGGAAAATTCAAGTTCAGGGAAATGTGTTAGAGTGATACTTGTTTTAGGGAAAGATTAAAATATTAACTACAAATAAAATCTAGCCAGGACTTCCTTGTTTATCCTTGAAACTTACAGCCATTGTGTTATTTATTTGGTTTGGTTTGGGAAATGCAAATTAGTGTGTGGCGCGTTTGAAACACAAATTTCAACTGACGCAGGTTTGTTGAAACAGTTTTCCATTTAGCCTAAGAGCCGCAAGATAATTTACGAAAATGCTGAAAATGTTTTTAGGTTAGGCTAATGCCGCTGCCGCTGCCTACGTCGACGTCGACGTCAGCAGACAGATATAGATTTGCCCGATGCCAAAATCGCCCGAAATAAACGACCAGTGTGGGAACAGGATAGAGGGGGCGGGCAATAACAAATTTAGATGCCAAACAGCGACGGCGGAAACACTCTGTGACGTCACTTAGGGGTAAGTTGGAGGGAAAGCAAAAGGGGAAAAAAAACTGAAAATGATCTCAGACAGAAGTGTGCCAGATATCTACTATTGAAGTCATTTCCCTTTCGCTTTCATGGTTGGCAGAACAAATTTCAAGCAATTTGCCAGCAATTATGCTAAGTCAAAAGCTCATACTTGTATCTTAAAGATACATATTTGCGTGGGCTGCTTGCATACCTCAAACTAATTCCATTGGGTAATTAGCGCAGATCACTTGCTATTTTTAGACTTTTCCATCGTTTTTTTCCTATTTTTTTCCTTCAGATGAAAATACCCTTGAAACTAAAATCAATTTGTAATCACATTTAAAACTTTTACTCATATGACAAAGTTTTGTACGCAAATAATTTGGCTAAAAGCAAACGCCACACACAACACAACAAAGTTGAAGCTTTCATTTGTTTATTATTCGCTGCACTATGCCAAAGAGTAATTAAATTACCTAGCCAAACGTTGGGCCAAGTTCAAGTTTAAGTTTTCACAGGCAAGGTGGTTGGCTGGTGCCTCCTGAAATCTCTTCAAAATAAACATAAACAAATTTTAGATATATCTTTTCACACCTGAAGAACATAAATCTGTGAAATGCTGACATTTGTGGCTGGGCGTGACTATCTCTAAGTTTTATTAAGTTGCTCTGTAAAATCTGTACATTTGATTGATTTTATAAAATTCGAATTATTTGCTTCAAATCATAAATTCACTTTGGTTTAATTAATTGCATTTTATATATATAAACGAGTAAATCAAATGGGAAATAGAAATCTTTGAAAAACCTCAGCCTTGTGGCATATTCACGCTTCATCTAAAACCGCTCAATGAATTTTTCTCACCCAACCGAATAAATAATTTTCGTATTTATTTATTTCACACACGCAGCAGTTAAACAAAATGCTTGAATTTGAAAATTTATGGATAAACGAACTTCACCATGAACTGTGCATGGCTTGTGTGTGTGTCTATGGAAAGTCCTCGATGAAAAGTGTGAAGGCAGTGGCGGTGGTGGCGGCAGTACAAACAAAACACCTACGGGAAATAAGCAAAAACAGCTGCCAAGGCTGCAATCAAAATTAATTGAGCAACTCAGAGCTCAGTGTCAAGATGTGCGTGTGATTGTGATTGTGGACATCTATTTATTTGTGCCTGTGTGGTTGTATGGCACTGAGTCTATGTCAAAGTGAAGGCATTGGCGTGGGCGTCCATCCCCACCGAAACGAACACATCGACCTACAAAAAGTGGCCCAAAGTCTTAGCATTTGCTGCCAAGATCTGGCAATCGAAATCGTTTTGTGTAAAAAGCATCCGAATTATGAGAACATGAAGAGGGAGTGGGCATTCTCTATGGTAGGATTACAAGATCGAATTGGAAATTCCCTTCTTTCCTTATCTTCTTTGTTAATTTTGTTTATTATAAACTTCTTTTTTATGATATAAATACATTCAAGAATAATGCACAAATATTGTATTATTATTAACAATTTATTTTGTCAAAAAATGATTCATCTTTTTTCTAAAAGCTTTTTAGCAAACTCAAACATTTGCAATGCAACTTACGAAACTACTTAATAATTTCCATCTACTTGTTTCCATCAACTTGTTTAAAAAACACCTTTAAATCAACTTAGCAAACATTCAATAAAATAAATAATTAGGTTTATGAAAATATTTTCTCCTATATTGTATAAAACTTTGTTTACGATTTTCGTTTTGTAAAATTTCCAATCATTTTGTTATTGTTTTTCTTTCATCGCGGTCCCAAGTCAATAAAATGAAATACTTCTGGTGGCCGCAAAGGGCATCAAAGACTAGGCGGCTGGCTATCACTTTTGTTTTTTAGCCAAGACAACGGGCCAACTGTTGCGCATAAATAAGCAACAGAGAATGGGCTTTAAAGAAAAACAGTTTGAATATCTGAAAGAAAAACAGAGCTAAGAAGCTTTGTGGCTGGAAGAATACTTGTCGATAATTATGTTCAAGGCAGACAACATACAACTGGAGGTCAATATTGTATATATATATATACAGTGTATATCTGGACACATCCCGTAATTCTTATTAGCCAAAAGATTGGATTTCAGACCAACATCCTTTGTCCATTCACTCTCTTTGCTTTTTATCCCCAACCACTTAACTGGGCTAATTAATTCTTTGCGCTTGGTTTGTTCAGAATTTCTTTTATTTATTCACGGAATTTTCCGATAATTTTCCCATAGACATGGGATTCCTTTGAATTAAAGCAAATATTAAATTTTATCTGTCAGAAATTTAAAGGTTTGCTTGCGCTCAATATATTACACTTTTAAATTGAATTACGGGAAAACGAGCAATTTAATTAAATTGATTGGCGTACTGTGAGCAGTGGCAGTAGTTGTTAGTCTGCCATTAGCTTTAGTTTCGGTTGAACAAAGTGAAAACAATTTTACGATAATTAGAAACAAACATGCAGTGAATAAAATGAAGTAATTAATTATGCATATTGCCATTAAGGGTGCAACGATGCTTGGTGGCAAGCACAATGAAAAATATATATATATAATAAAGTTTCCACTTATCTGCATCCCACCCCAGTTGATATATAAGGAGTGCTTATTCTTTGTTTCTGAAAAATGCCAACAACTGAAAACCCCAAAGCTCAACATTTTCCATTTGCTTTATCTCGGGACAGGGTCGTAAATGAATTTTATATGCAAAATAAGTGAAATGTACATTTGGTTTTGCAGCATTTTGTATTACACATTTCGAGTTTTTTTGGTTTGGGTTTCTTGGTCTCAAGTTATCCATATCCCTTATCCCACAAAGATTGCTGTTTACAAGGAGTCAACAGACATGTAGAAACGATTATTCCTGCTTTATGTGCCATCGAGGCCATTAAAAGATTGAAGTTTCAAGTTGGAGCTTCATGGATAAGCCATAAATGAATTTCGCCCCCCTTGCCAGCTGTAAAATAAAAATAAATTCTTTCGTTCAAAAAGGTTGATTGTCCTAGTTGCTCGACTCCAAAGATTATTCTCGTGCATCTTTTGTTTATGGTATAAAAAATAAAACTATATATATTCCCCTCGTTTCCCATGCAGCTAGAAATTTATCTTTGGCCGGCGCCAACGAATGCTAAACAAACAATTTTCAATTTAAATAATTCTTTTTGCATATCTTGAACACTGTTTGCCACATCTTCTTCTAGGATAGATGAATAGATATTAAAAAAAGTTAAAAGAAAACGAAAATATGGCAACGGACGAAAGGAAATGTGAAAAAATATTCTAGCCGCGGGCATTAAAAGGCAACACGCAAACAATTTGCGATATAAACTCATAAAAATGCACAAATTTATATACAAAAAAAATACTCAGAGTTTATTTCCACTACATGCAGTGTTGTTCAGCTGATATTATTTTTTTTGCTATTCGGTTGCTATCTTTACGGAGCAGCATATTTTACCCCAGGCCTGTTTACTAATAAGCCAGCCCACTAGCAACCAACCCGCCCACCAATTGCCTCCCAATTTGAATTGTAGATTCAGCTCACATTTGGTGTGCAACGTGTGCAGCGTGTAAACAGTTTGTGGATATCTGTTTCTCCTATTAGTAAACATTTGTATTTCTCTATTCTCAGTTCAGAGTATTTTCCCATCGAATTTGCCACTCATTTCCGGTAGGCGTTTTTGTTCGTATATATATGTGTGGGTGTGGGATCTGGCCAAGTCTTCGTCAGCCTGGCTAGGACCTATTATTATTTTTTTCTAGATTTTTTTTGTATTGTATTCTGGCACAAATTTAATGACAGCCAACATGTGTTGCGCATCGACTTTGGGCTCATTGAATGCCTTCTATTTCTGAATAAAAGTGGGGATGTGTGGTGTGTTTTTTGTGTTGTGCATATTTTATATGTGGCTAATTTTTCCAACAGTTTGTTATGTGTTTTGTTTTTTTTTTTTTTTGACATTTTACGTTCTCTGACTTTTTCGACATTTATTGTGTTGAACTGTCTAGATGATATTTTTAAGAGGTGGTTTATTTATTATTCTACTGGTGTTGATCCGAAAGCAAATAAAGTCACTAAAAAAATATATTGTATCAACTTTAATGGGTGTGTTTAATATTTTTATAAATTTGTAAGAAAAAATATAAAATATTTCATTTTAAAAGGAAAGTTTTAACTCTGATTTATGTGTATTTCTTTTGTTTTTGATTTATTCTTTTGTTTACATTTAAACATAAATTTCTTTAATTTTGAAAAGATTTAGTTCAACATGAAACAAAGTTTCGTCTGTGTTTACTGACAAAATATTTTCAGCCAATAAAAAAGACTATAAAATTGTTTATATGGTAAATTGAATGGGAAATTTTGGGGTTTTGTTAATGGTTTTACGTATCTATAGATTTTCATTATTTTCATCTAAACAAGTTTTAATATCTGTGTAAATATGTGATGACCTCAAAATACTTAAAAAAAGTATTAATATTTAATGCAAATTTCTTTAGTTTTCCTTTAAGATTTATCCTCAATTCCGAAAACGTTTAATTTTGCGTAAAATATATCTCAGATGCTGTTTGGGTTTGTGTTTATAGCAGAGTGTATAAATATTTGGGAGGAAAATCAACTAACACGAGTGCATACAAACAAATCGAAAAGGACTGACACATACACTTACAAACGCTGGATGGTAATGCGTTTGTTTGTATGTAAATGCAAATGAAATTTTCTTGTCTTCCTTGCAAGCAAGTGCATTAAAACATGCATGAGCCATCTTTTCCACCTCCAGCATCTTGTGTGTGTTTGAGTGTGTATCTTTGTAATCACTTTATTTTGCATATGTGAACTGAGTTAAGTGTATGAGGGAGCACATGTGTGCCTCTCTTGTTCATGTGTGTGTGTGTGTGAGTAAATAAATTGCAAAAATATTTTAAAGGTTGCCACAGCCACGTCGCTCTCAGATTCTCTGGGCAAACACACACACGCAGTGTACCTAGAGAGGAAAGGTTGTCAGTAAATGAAATAAAACTAAAGCAGAAAGGCGGGAAATTGAGGAAAACTCGGGCACAAGACGTTGAGCGGCATAAACTTGCTCAAGGATTTGTAAAATTTATCGTAGACATCATTATGCGACAATTTCTCTAGCTTACACCCACGCTTCACGATGTCCTGCAGCTGATGTTGCTCCTGTCCTGGCAACATCCTGGCAACAGCAGCTGCAACATGAGAGCGCTGCTCGTGTGTTTGAGCTGGAATTTTTGCATTTCACGTTTTACATTGGCAAAATCGCTTTTAAAATGCAAAAAATCCAACAAAATGGCATAGAAAAAATAACGAAAACATAGGGATATATCCAACTAAATTATTCAAAACACAAGCAAGCCATGATGTATGGCAAAAGACAAGAAACTAAAAAGCGAAATTGCTGCCGGAGAACGGAGTGTCCCTGGCAGATTACATTATTCCCCTAATTGATTGTGCTGGATTAAACTTTAGCCAGCAAATTGCAGTCTGCACTGCTTGCATGTTGCCCGAACTGCTTGCACGGCAAATACGGCATGATTGACTTTCAAATTGCTTGCATACTTTCAGGCACTCGAAGCAATTTTGAACGCTATGTAAGCAAAAAGCTTAAAATTGTTTAATTTCAAAATAAATATTTTTAGTTTGTTTAATGAGTTTAAAGTAAATTTAAACTAAAATATGAATATGGTTTTAACTAAATATGAACGTTTAATAATTTCATATAATATTAAAGAGACGCTGTAAAGGTAAAATTATCCTATATTGAAAGGTAAAAAAAATTAAGATTAAAAATGAACTTTAATATAAACTGCAAATACTTAATACTTACGTAAGGCAAATAATTCATTAAATAAAATCGATTTAAATAATAATAAGATTATAATAACTTTACACTTTTAAGCCTGTAGAAAAATAAGATTACTGCAAATCCACCGAAAACTGATTATTTGAGTTTGTTGTTAATAAAATCCATCAGAAAAATTTGAAACTTTTTCAGCCATATATGACAACCTCTTACTTATTTAACTTGAAACATTCGGAAGGCCCATTAGAGCAATTACGGAGATAATTTGCGAACATATCAATAACCATCCAGAGCAGACTCCAGACTTCACCTACTTTTTTGAGGGGAGAAAGCAGAGAAAGCCATTAAGCAAATAAAGTTCCGTAGAGTGAATACGGATGGCAGACAAACCGCACAACATTATCCGATGGTCCTTCGGTGGGATCCCTACTCAGCCCATGACAGCCATAAAAACGTGCAAAATGAATCATTATAAATAACAATAAACGGGACGTAAGCCATATTTTAGGCATAATAGCTAATAAAACACACACCAAAGTGGCCAGCCGACCGAAGAGGAGGGCAATCCAAGTCCAGGTCTACAAGTCCTGGTCCAATTCCAAGTCCAAGAATGCCTTGGAATCATGCAAGCCTAACAGAAACGACGTGTCCATGTCCGACTACATTTAAAATGATAAAGGCAGGCCGAAAACAGACAGTTGGTAAGGGAGGAATAAATAAAAAAACAACAAAAAAAGGTTGCCTTGCTTCAACCATAAAGCCAAAAGAGTCCACCAAAATGGAAAACAAAAGCTGAGGAAAACGAAAAGCAGGCCTGATTCTCGGGCTCATTCAGGCGGCGAATTCTGCACCTTTCACCTTCATGGACAGATAGACGAAGAAAAGCGAAAAGCCGAAGGGGCTGGGGAAAGCAGAGGAAAAGCAGAGAGAGAGGCGGTCAGCGGCTGTTTGCTCGTATATTTCACGCTCGAACGTCTTTGGGGTCACACAAATCCGATTTACATGCAAATAAATAAAATTCATGTCGAACTTCGAGTTGCAGACAATAAATTTTTGAGTGCGCTTCACTTGCCGGAGCAAAAAGCATGAAAGGAATCGCAAAAAAGGAGAAATGTAACCGAATGAAATGCTGAAACTGAAACGGAGTGAAACAGACCAACCGCTTGAGAATCGCCTTTTAGTGTATGTGTGTGTGTGTGTGTGTGTATTCCCATCAAGCTGATTTTTCGCTCCCCTTTTTTTTTTGCCTTGAATTTTTCCTGCAAGGACTACGCGCTGTGAAATTGTATTTATAATGAATCCAATGTGATATGCCGATTTTCCACTTCTCTGGCTTACAAGCCGAGCACTTGACATTCGTGGAAATGAAACACGAAAAATTGCGCCAGGCATTCCTAGACTTCAATTTAAACTTTTGCCGTTGGCTGCAATTTATGCAAAACCATTTCAATAAACTCATCAAATTCCCTGGACGGCATCCCGAATTGATGCGCTTAATTTTACGGTAATAAAATGCATAGCCAAGGCAGATGTAATAAAATCATAAAAATGTCAAATGCGAAGAAACTACAGCAACTAATAATAAAAGCAAATAACGGACAGAGTCTTCATGTCCACAAAAAGCGATTACATTTTGATACCCCTTTATGTGCATGTTATAGTTACTTTACAGATTTTCTTAACTACACACTAAAGTGTTTGTTTTCATTTAAGGTGTCTAAATGAAGTGAAAGTTTATCTATCATCTTTGCTTTTAGGGTATAGCCTCGTCGTTGCCTGAATGCATTGACATACTTTATGGTTGTTTTATTATTTTAAAACCTTCTGAGTCACTGGGAGCAACGAAGGAGAAATTTCTCCGCTGTCATTTGTTGTTGCCGCTGCTCTTGTATAGGTGAGCTGTGCGCCCCGCCCACTGCCCATTGCCTCCCCCGCAATGTTGTGATGAGAATGTAAATTACCCGGAAAATGCGACATATATACGTTTACAGCAACAGTAACAGCAACAACATCAGCATCGGCAAGGACAACTAGCAAGGCTACACTTTTCAAATGAAAATCGTCCTGAAAATTTATAGATTCCAGGTATATTTAATGATTTTTTTTTATAAGCAATACTTTTAATTTATTTCCAAATCATTCTTCTAAAACTATCAAATTCAGTTTACTGCTACTACCATGACTTAAAAATTGTCTTATTTATTATAAGTAAAAAATTAACTTTTTTCTCTCTGTAGCAGAAAAGAAAAAGGATGGGTGATGGGGAGGTAAATTCGGGGCGTGGTTGTTGCCACAAATGGCTCCCGCTGTCAACTAAAGTGTAAAAAAATGGCAAGTTGAGCGTTGAAAGCAGCGGAAGCCGTCCCCACAATGCAAGTGGAGCAGATGCCATGGGACGTAAGTGGGTGAAGCATGCTGCAGGGGAGGAGAAGAAGCTGGGCGTGGTTGAAGGCTGATGCGGGGGATTGGGGTATTGTCGTGGGGTTGAAGAAGCAGAAAGCAGGCGGAGGTCGAGGTCCTGGTCTTGGCTCCTGGTCGTTGCTCACCATCCTGACAGCAGACAACAATGTAACATAATGGCGGTAACATTGAGTGCCTACATAAGTCCTTTTAATTTGAATATTTTACGGTGGCAACTTAGGTGCCTGCCACACTCTCCCTTCCCCTTACATCCTTCTACTTTTCCCCAAAACGAACACACACACACAGCCAGGTGTGTGTCAAATTCATGTGCTTGTGTGTGATTTAAGGAGCCATTGAAGAAAACTTGCCGACTGAATTGTGCCTAAAATGTGAGAGAGAGAAAGAGCGAAAAATAAAGAAAAGACATGAAGAAAAAAAAATCCCTCAGCACGTGTTGTAATTGTCGAGTGTCAACGCGGAAGTGTACGTGTGTCACCATCAGCCGGAAACGGAAATGGCAACAATATGCCCTGCTACCGAAATGAAAAATTAAAGTTATCGCCGTGTCATTAATGGCAATGTCAGCCAGGATTTTTCCAGGCTTTCTTTCTATGCCAACCGTACGATACGGTTTTATCGCGGGTTTATCCGTGTGACCCTTGACACCGCTGACTGTTAAGCCTCGTGTTTGTCTAGGCTGTTAACGCGATAGATAGGCATGTCTTGCAGCCTGTCGAAGCGGGCTTAACATTTCCCAGGAGGGCCAAGTCAACTTACAAGCCGCAATTTAGAAGTTCAACACCACAACCTGGCGGCCATAAAGCTTCCCCTGACTTAGTATGTGACATGTGAGCAATAGGGTAGAATTTTTATTTTAAAAGAAAAATGTTGGGTTTTCTGTATTTTCAAAAATTATTTTCATGTGAGCGAATGTTCGTTTAAATTTTAATTTTTAAATACAAAATATTGTATTTATGTTTTGATGGCATTTGACTTTAGTCATGCAAATTCTGGTATTCGATTAAAATATTATAAAATATTGAAACGTTAATTCCACAAGTTTTCTCTTTGCTGAAGAAAAAACAAAACTTAACAAATATTTAAAGACATTAGTAAATAAAAATATAAATTTTAGCTCTCTTGAAGCAAACATGTCTTTCCAGCTCATTACTTTAGTTTTCCTTTATGTTGACTTTCTCCAAAATCTTAACAAACAAAAATAAAAATAAAACTTTATAGAAATATAAAAATACTTTGAAGAATATTGACTTTATGCCAGTAATAACTATATAAGCTAATGAGGCTTAGATTGTTTATCATTCCAGTCTTGAGATTGCACTTGAGTTTTCCACGTTTTGCACGGACTTATTTGCGGAATTAGTTTTCATTTGTAACTATGCCGACTGGCGATTCTGTTTTCGCAATTGTTGACAAGGCCTTTTGTGCGTTTTTAATGCCACTTTAAAGCAGAGTCGTCGAATCTAACAAGCTATTCAAGAATAACAGCCCACCTTCGTACACGTGTAGCGTATGTGCCTTTGTGCTTGTGCTTTTTGCTAGCCGAAAACTCAATAAGCCAATACTACCACATTTGCAGACACGTCGAGGTTAGGCAAACATGAGAATTGGGTATGAGAATGCTTGGCAACCGATAGACGTGTTCATCATACGCCACGTGAACCGGATATAATAATAAAACGCACCCAGGCTGAACACTGAAAAAGTGAACACGAACCAAAATACGCTATATAAAGAAAACATTAAAAAGTCAGGTAAAAAAAAAAACAGGCAAACAAACGGAACGACACGATCCAACGTCTTTTGTCGCTTCGAGCCAAGAAGCTGCCTCATTTTGGCCTTTTATCCTCCGGCGTTTATTTTCGACTACTGCGTCTCCGGCGCAAATGCAAACTGTGTAATAAAACGTGTCGCACAAAGACTGCGATGTATTTCATTAGCTGAAATTTGTCCGGGGCCAATAATAATAATAATAATAAAGTTGATCTTGAGCAGTTGATGGTTAAAGGCGTTTGTTTACCTATCGAATCAGGATGTGATATATATATATATTTCGCTTAATAACTTTTTGCTGGCATCGATACATCAAATGGCGACAGTGGCAGGTGGCAGCTTCCGCTGGAAAATCCAGGTAAATTAATCATTTCTGTGCGAATTCAATTAAGAATCGAGTGCCGAGTGTGTCAAAGTTTTTGAATCAGAATTCGAAACTCAATTGGATTTTTTCCCCTCCATCTGCTGATTTTCCCACCACATCTTCACTGGCATCCACTCACTTCTTCCTGCCAAGTTTAACGCCTCAATGGAGGCCATTTGGTGTTTCAAGTGCTCTAGCAGGCAGACTGTATGTGCTGTTGGAAAATCGAACAAAAAGCATTCCAATCGCATTTGAATGCCACGTCTGGCCATTTCTGTTGGTTCTCATTCCCATTCGTCCAGCTTTCTAGTGAGTCTTATTTTGGAATCTGATTCCTTATGGCCTAAAGATGGCTTCAATTTCATCCCTGTTGGCCATGTACAATGGCCAAAACAAAAAGGCATAGTTCTTAGCCAGAAATACTAATGAATTAAGTCGAAGCATTTTCATTTTGGCTCGATTTTTCGATTGTTTTGTTCTATTTTTGGAGAGCACTAGGCGTATACGTAACTTAATTCTCTCCATATGGGTTTTCTAATATTATCACATACGAAATTTTATTAAATGCCAATCAAGCTTAGTAATATTTGACACTTTTTGTTTTATTTTTTAAACAAATACTTTAGGAGCTAATTTTAATATTTCTTGAGTAAACATTTGGATTGATTTTAGTCTAATATTTCAATATTAAATTTAATCTTTGAAAAAATTACCTCTTCTTTCTTTCAACAAATGCATTTTTGCACCGGCATCTGTTTTCCGATTATGTGGCAACATCTGGCCAATGAAATTGCATCTCTTTTTTCACAGGAAGGCACTCGCACGCATATTTGCACATCAATGGATAGCTAATACGCCTGGTTAGCTCAGCGTTTTATTGTTGCACCTGCTGTTGCATTTCCGCAGTGCATTGTGGTAGAAGTAGAAGGTTCAGAATGTCAAATTGGGCGTTTAGACAGATAGCTGTGAAAGTAATTTTAGTTTCTTAGAATATTCTTGGCCCGGCTAAGTACACACTTGACGGCAGCAATTGTGGAAGTGCCGTGGGTAGCGGAGACCAAAGTGAGATGTCCTGAATCTTAAACAACTTTGAAAAGTACAATTGAAAGGCAGCGCGGACGTGGTCCTAGATGAAATGAAACCCGAATAAAAGCAGAGGAAAAGTGTAATTTAATGACCGACAAAGGAATACTTTCACCTAGCCAAAGTGAAATGGGGGAAACAATGCCAAGTCAGCTGCAACATCTTTCTCCGAACCCGAAGCGCCTGCACCAAATTGCATTTTTCTCGTTATATCCCGCTCGGTTTTTTTTTTTTTGCCACGAAACAAAAAACAAAGAAAAACGAGGAAAAACGTACAAAGTTTTCTTTCGCAATTTGTTTTGTTTGCTTCTTGCTTCGCTCATTCTGTAAACAGCATGGAAAATTGCACAAAACTTTGGCCGGCAAAAACGGAAAGTTAAAGGTGCTTCCATGGATTGGATAAATCAGGGCAATGAGCAGGAGCTCGAGGTTCCTGGGGGTTCCTAGCCAGCCAGACAAAACTCCAGTCCTAGCCTTGGCAACAGCTGTTGGCTGCCCGGGTTGATAGACAAACAGACCAAGTGACCGATGCAGCTGCTTTTCAATGGAATTGGCCAAGACAGACGAGTCCTGAGTCCTGAGTCCTGCATCCTTCATCCTACACCCTGCGTTCTGCGAACTGTCCAGCTCACAGCTGGCGGTTGTTGATACACGAGAAACATTTCCGAGCACAGATTCGAGCGTAAGAAATTGGATTTTTCAAATGGAAATTGACTTTTCTTTTTGGCTTTCGAATGCTAGCAAAAACAACGAGGGAAAATGCAAACAAAGGTGGGACCACTGAGGATGCCTTTAATGTGAAAATTACGGTCTTAGATTGATCTTCCTTGGGGTTAATTGAGATTTTTAATTTGTTTTCCTGATTTATAAGCAACTTTGGAAATTTTCGAAACAAGAAAGGTTTTGATCGAAATGTTTTGATCAAATTGAGTTTGAATCTTTTATAATTCATCTCAGACTATCATCACATTCCCATTGCCACCATTCAAGATTCTGTAAGGGAATGAGTTTAATGGATTTTCTCTCCAGCTTTTCAATAAAAATTCCGTCACATTTTTATAGTAATCAGTCAAGTGCACACTCCCCCTTATTATCCGGCGACATTGGTAGAAGAGGCGTGGCACTTAAGCCTTTATCTGCCTACAGCTTCGATACTTTGCAGACTCATTCCAGGAATCGTCTTTTACTTTGTAATGGTTTCCTGAAACATAAAGAGGAACGCAAATTGTTCACCTTAAACACCCAATTATATCAAAAAGAAAAGGAAAATGAAAATGTTCCATTTAACGCAATCAAGTTGATAAGAAGGAAGGAGAATTTCCCAGCTGCCAGGAGGCATAGGCAAAAAAGAAAAAGTACAGGTAAGGACAGGTAAGAGTCGCCCTTTATTACGCCACAATAATGAAGGCGCTTAAGTGAGAGAAAAAAAAAAAAAGAGAGGAGCGACAGCAGATGGCAACAAGAAAAATCCCTCAATATGCAATTTACCATAAATTTGTAATTTACTGTCAAATTATTTTCATAAGCCATTTGCATTTATATGGCCCAAACAGCCAGGCGTCTTTCGGGGGAGAAAAGCATATGTGGTGAAAATAAGCAACCACAATCCCCTTTTTCCATTTTCCCTTCTCAGCAACTTAAGCACTTAGCAGAGCTTTCACTTTCGCAGCAATTTCCTTTGACATCGTTACCCGCCTTTTGTCTTTTTATGCGTAAAAATGTGACACCAGGAGAATGTCGCCTCATAAAATATTAAAAATTGATTTTCCATCCAGTCATTAACTTGTTTAGAGCAATTTTCCCTCTTGTGTTTCGTTTTTGTAGCGGAAACTTGCTGTCAAATTCATTAGGAAATGGTTCTGGAAATTGTTCAATTGTACGTGAAATTTAAAAACATGTCAGAGACAGCAAATGAATTCAATAAAAACTGAAGTCATAAAACGCATTAGAGTTTTTTTTTTATGAAATTTACATTAAACTGCAATTTGAGTCTTATTTTCAAACAATCAAAGCCAAAACTGTTTATGATTTCCCCAGTGACAAGAAAAACTGTTCATTATTGCAGTAAAAAATATAAGCATTTCGGTAAATTAAATTTGCAAAAAATAAAAATCAAATAAATCGCAACACTCTGGTAAATAAAACGTAAATTTTCTAGCTATACACAAAGGAATTGATAAACGAAAAATGCTCTAGGAAAATAAAATCAAACTAAATTCATGTGTTTGTGTGAATCCCCTGGGTTCGACCAGGACACCCCAAAAAAATATATATATAGTAGAAAGAGGAAAAAGCATTTAGCAAATGGAAATAAAAGTTGGCCAAAAAGTTTATTTTAGGAGATGGAATATATATATATGGGAAATAGAAATGAAAGAGGGGAAATAAAGCAAACGATTCTTGTGATTTGGCTGATTACCCAATCTCTCACATATCACATCCAATTACACTCCTTTTCGTCCACAAATTATGGCTTAATTTGTAACCCTATACAAGGCCAGAGCTTTTCTTTCCAGGAGTATGAATTCCTCCGAATGTCTTTTTTTGGCCCACTAAATTAGCGACGTTCGCTAATTTGATGGCCATGGCTTCGCCACCGTTGATTACACGACTGGATTGTGGGTGGCAAGGGTAAAGCAGCTGCTGCCTACGCCTTCATTAAGGCCATTTGCAAAAATCATGGCCAACAGGAGGGAACAGAAGAGTCCGTTTGAAGAAATATGCAAGTTGGATTGGGCCAAAAGGGAGACGGTGAAAAGGAAATGAAAATCATTGGAACGATAAATTTAAATTAACATACTTAATTTTACACAGCACACTCACCCACACAATCGAAAGAGAAAAGCGAAAAGGGAGATGGTGGCTGGGTGCTGGCGCAACGGAAGCCTGGGCTCAAAATGAATTGCGACAATTGATTTCCAACTAATTAGCATCCCCGCACCTCAGGCAATACTGGTGCTGCCAATTCCAGAGCGGCAACCGGGTCGGCAACATTTGCAAGGAAGTGCGTTAAATTTTACGAAAATTGCCCTTAATGAAAATGCCAGAAAGTAAATAGTTTCAATTACAGGACAACTTTTTGGGTTGCACGCGGCGTATACATGATTTCGGGCAGCTGTCGTCTCAAACACACGGCTCACTCTCGCTCTGTAGTTCCTTTGAAGTTATTATTTTTGGAACAGCCCAGAAGAAACTCTTGGCTGATAAATCTATTTTATGCTCTGAGTCGAAGACGGGAGGGGCTATATCCACTTAGACAAGTCGAGATTGATTGTGCGGTTACTGCGGTTTCGGGATTTGAGCGGCTCCTTAATTATAGACGCCTTTGTGTGTGTGCACTGGGAAAATCAGGTATATTTATATGCTGTGTATACCTTGCTTATTTAAATATAATTAATAATAATTAAGATATATATATCATCTTAATGTTGATCAAAAAATATATACAAAAGGCCTGAAATTGGCCAACAAATTACAAACTGCTACTTAAGTTTTCTGCTGCTTAAACAGATTTGCTGAAGTAAGAATAATGAGAAAAAGTTGATATAATACCTGATTTAAAGTCTTATATAATGTTTATTAATACTATAAAACCAACTTACCATAAGAGACTCTTAACAGAAAACTTTGAAATGTCAATGGTCCTCAGACAGCTTTATTTCGCTATAATTTCTATATTAAATCCTATTTTTTTGACTGCATGAATTCGGGGATTTTTTGTTTATTCCATTTGGCTGCGTCCTTGAAGCCGTATGATAATGACAATAATGTTGCTTGTTGAACATGTGGATGGATATAGAATCGTGAAAGTACGCTGCGTGTGTGTTTGTTGCTCAAATGAATGTCATGAGCAGACATTTGCACTCTCATCCCTCCATTAACATTATAATCCACTCCATGAACACACACACACTAGCACACACATACAATCACCGTCGAAACAATTTCACGTAGTCCAGTGAAAGGGGAAAACGGAAAGTGGAAAGGGGAATGAGCGTGAACGGGATACTTCAATGGCACTTGTTCACGCCACTGACAGTTGGCGTTAGCTAAACGCAACTCACATGTTGCCGCCACACACAGTCTAACCTGCCACGCCTTCATATGCCCCTCACCACCGGTGCCCCTTTCGGCAGTGTCAAAGTGCACTTGTCGGCCTCTGTATCATAGGTGGCGCTAGTATAGTACAGTGGCAGTATAGTTGTAGTTGTTGTAGTTATTTCCCCTGTTTCTGCTATTAGCAGCTCTCATTTGGACAGATGATGAGTTGAGCTGCGATTCCTGCTATTTGGAGTATCAAATATTTGTAATGCATATTCAAAGGGAACCGAAACAAACAGGTAATCGATTCAGCGTTGTTGGCTTTGAGCAAGCATTTATAATTGGAATGTCACTTTAAGTTTAATTAAGTTCAAATTTGGTTAGGTGTTAAGGAGAAAGTTTTTGCATGGTGTTTAAAGTTAAAATTTTAAATGCTTTGAACTTATTATATTTAAACCTAAAAATGTATAAATTATAAATAATTAACTTTTATACAAACAAAAATAAAAACCTTTTGGCAAACAACTTTTAAATTAATTCCCATTAAAATAAACAACTTTACGCACAGAGAGATGAAGAACCCCATTCAGGATGTTAGTTATCTAGCACATGCAAAGTGCTAGAGGCAATTTAGCAAATCTTAATTGCATGCTGCAAAGCTCTGGGAGCAATCTGCAGCTAACATCAAACCAAAAAAAGCCCCCCTGGTGCCGCAAGGTGTTAAAAATGCACATTTGTCAAAGGTCTTATCGGCCGCCATTCCGCCAAACAAAATCCAGGAATTCACCTGCCCGGATACCCATCCCATTGCCATTGTTGCCACCGCTTCGTTACGGGTTATCTTCGGTGTCATCATTAACCGCAATCAGCGAGCATTTTATGCCAAATGACAGCAACAATATAAAATGCTTTATGCCTTGTGTGCATACCTAAATATTACCAGGGGAATTAACAGCAACCAGAAAAACAGGCAACACACTGGAATGATAGGGGAAAGCAGAAAATCCTGGAAAAAACTTTCATTTAATCTGTTGATCTGCTCGTGTGACAGCCCTGGTCCAAAAGGAGACCAGCAAGTTTTTTCCCACTTTCACACAACTTTTCTGCTGAAATTTTAAGACAGCTTTGAGATTTTTCCACACAAGCCTCCGAAAACAAGTAAAAAAAGAAGTCACAAGTAAGCGGGGGGAAAGAGCAGAAAAGTTTATAATATTTAAGGGATATGACAAGGATTATACCCTTTATAAGGGGCTTGCAAACTTCTTTAACAACATTTATTAGTAGGTTTAAGACTAAAGTGTCAGATTTATTTATGTTGGAAGAGAAAATAAATTAATTTATTTTGCTCTATTTAAAACGAATATAAATTCAAATTATGTTTTTTTGAATTCAAAGAAAAATAAATAATCAAAGACACAATTTTGGAATATTTTGTGTTGCTTTTTATATTTCTGTGGAAAAAGAAATTGAAGGCTTTTAACTTTTTGAAAAATGTGTCTACAAAATTTAAGGTTAAAACAACAACATAAGTGACAAGAGCACGGAAAAACTTCCGAAGTCAATTTATAAAATAGAAGCAAATCAAAGAGTTTTAATGACTTTTAAAGTTTCCGAAAAATTGGCCTTTCCGAGTTGCAGTTCTTTTCCAATTACCTTCAGTTTCCAAAGGGTATTTTTGGTAGGGACACTCTTAGTTTCTGTTATGGGTTGCAAAGTGCGCCAAAGGCTTTAGACGGTTTCAGGACCCTGTCTCCGCTCACCTTTTTTACCCGGTGCCTTTCCACGCGCATTAGGAACCCGGCTTGGAAAGTTGTCGGGAGGAAAACAGCCAGCGGCGGACAGGAAAAACTTTTTCGGGCTTGTTGCGAGAAACCTACGCGGCGTGTTAAAATCTTATCAACAAATGCAGGCAACTTGGTGTGTGTAGGTGTTTGTGATGATGTGTATGTGTGTGTCTGTGTGGGCTTGAGGGAAATTAAAAGGAAAATGCGTTAATCATGAGCAGCGTGGAGTGGAGTTTTCCTGCACAACAGAAATTTAATTTGCGTTAAACGAGCGCACGCCGCTGATTAAAGACGATGAGGCAGCTGCTTCCATCCCAAAGTCCTTTCTCTCGAATCCCGCTACCGCGCCTAGTTTTATGCAACAAAAACTTTTACACGCGTCGTCGCCTCACATGTGTGAAAAGCCTTAGCGAGTCTGTGTGCATGTGTATGTAAGGTAACTTTTTTTGGGGAGGCCAAAGTTCAGTGGCAACTTCCTCGTCTTGGGTGCGCCCAATGCCAAACAAAAGGCCAAATGAGCATTCGAGGATACGCACTTAATCCGGGATGACAGGCTCACGTAACGACAGGCAACAAGCAAGAGATAAGCAAACTGCAAGTTTCACTGCTAAACCTTTTCTCCAAACGGCTTACCCTGGAAGTAAGTAACGATGAAAGATTGTAGCTAGTGTGCTATGTGAAAGGAATTTGAATGAATTAAACTATGGCTTGTGATTTAATTTAACCCAATCTGAGTTTCATTTTATAGAATTTAAAAACAGATTATATGCCATTTGTTAGGCAATAGTGTAAGCCACTATTAACAAAGATTATAAATTTATAAGATATGAAGGTAAAAACAAAGGTGGGATGTCCAAACTATTAACTTCATGAGATTTCGTTGCTATAAGGATAGCCTAAGGATACTTAAAAATAAAAAATAATAAAGGTTTTTGGTATATTATCAGTTTTAAAATTTCACCCAGTTTTCTGTACATTATTTTCAAATACCTAAATTTCAGATAAAATTAGCATTTAAAACCTAATCAAATCTGAACTGCCAACCAACTGGTTTATAGTCGCCCGTAGGCAATTGGATTGCCATTTTCAGCCGCCTTACTGCACACAAAGTTAACTGTGCGAAAATTGTTGTCTATTTACACTGCACTGCAATGGTTTAATGTCAACGCATTTGAATGCAACTTCCTGCGCGAGAGGTTTCTATTTCGGTTTTAATTTGGTGACACCGTGTGTGTGGGCATGAGTGAGTGTGACCCGCCATTTCACCTACCATTTTGAGGGATTTTTTGTTCATTGCCTGCCTTTATTTCAAATGTGATGAGGTTTTTTAGGCAGCCAACTCGGGACAACTTCAATGCTCCAGCTGCAGTTGCAGTTGCCATAGAACTCTGAACCCTTTGGAGCCCTCCTAGCATATAGTATATGTATATATGTTTACCTTTATGGCAGGGCGACAAAGCAAACGACGGAACGACACATATACATATTATTTACACTTTTAAACGCGCAACGTTGCGTCACGTTGAGTTTTTCAGTTTGCAACGCATTTGCGCTGAGCATTTTATGAATTCATTTCCGTTCATTTACGCCTGATGTGTCAGCTAGAACGGTGGAAAGCGCCAGTTAGCAGAGGCTGTAATTAAGTTAAACTGTCTGCTTTGGCAATGGAGGGTTTGGACTTTCCAAGTCGGGTTCCAAAGTGGTGCCTACTTTGGGGTAGATTGGGCCCTCAAGTGGGATAGGTTGCACTTGAAGATAAGTACTGCATACGTGGCAAAGTCAATTTCAAACTCGAAATGGGTTTAATTTCTTGCTCAATAGGATGTAGGATGGGAATGAGTATAAAATTAAACACATTAGACACCCAAAGAGCCACACAAGTCACACAGATTTCTCATCTTAATCTTCGGTGGAAATGATGCCCATTAAAAGAAAGCCATTTCCAGAATTCCTAATCCCTTTGCTGCCACCTTTAGGTCGTCGTCTAATTCGCTTCAAAAGCAAACGCAAGACAAAGTGCTTTTTTAATTTATAACTTAATTTGGAAGCCATGAGATATATAAAAATGGATTGCGGGCATGTCACGATTAAAACAAGCCGAACAGCACGAAAGCGCCTTAAGCTGTATGCACACACATGCTGGTTTATGTGTATTAGGGTGGCTCATTAAAGGCGAAAACTTTCCTTAGATAGCAAGGGAAATTTACCAAAAATTAACTTTAAATTTAAAACTCAAGGTGACGATAGATTAAACAATGAATTAAACTCATAATATACGAAAACTAAATCAATAGTGCTTTAAAATCCCTTAAAATATATATCAAAGAGTATGAAATAAAACATAAGAGAGTTGATTTTCAAATGGTTTAATCATAGTTTGTAAATTAAAATATATTTTGTACACCTTAACAGGCTTAATAGTTTGCCCTTTCACAACAGTAACATAAAAGTTGCTGCTAAGCAAAATGAAACACTGAATTGTAAAATTTAAGTTTATAATTTTATATATATTTTCCAAAATTTCTATATTTCTTGAATTAAGCAGCTTGAACTTAAAATTTCTCCGAAAACAAAGGTACACCCTAGGCGCCATATCTGTGTGTGCTCTGTATAGTGACAAACACAATGAGCGACGTCAGACTTGAGGCGCTATAACGAAAAATGGCAAGTAATCCGCAGAGGGGGCGCGGCATTGGAACCTCGGCGAACCACACGAGATGAGGAAAATGGCGAGAGGAAATCGCGTCACACATGCGCCATTATTAAACCCGTCGTCTCTGGTTGTATAAGTGTGTGTATGTGTGTGAGTGTGGTGAACAGAATATTAATTAATTTCTTTAACACGCTCTCCACGCCATCCACGCCACAACAATGAATGAGACAATGCGCTGGTTATGTAGCAGCTCCTAGAATTATGCTATAAATATTTAACTTGCCATATTAATGAGAAGCCGGCGACGAGGACGAAAAGGACGCCATGTTAATGAATTTCAATATGGCGTCGGGCGGCGTTTGCGTGTCAGTGTCGGTGTGTGTTTTTTGTCTTTGAGTGCGGTGACGCTGATGCCTTGCAAGATCCTTGAAATCCTTGCACTTGATGGCTGTTAATTAAAAGACGCTTAGAAAAGTTGTCGTCGCGCAGAGTGACAAAAATGCTACGTTACGAAAACCGGGACTTGCCAACTTTTAAGTGGCATCAGGTTCTTATGCATTTCAAATGGAAATCTTATCGCCACCACGCGACAACAACCCCAACCCATACAAAAACTCCCCTCCGTTTCAGCAGCATGCAGAAACCCTCTCAAATTATGAGTCCTGACTCGCAGACATTGGGATACAAGTTACATGTTGACAAGAAAGTTGGCAAAACAAACAAGACACAGAAGAAGAAAAATCATCTAAAAAAAGTTGTGTCAGTCATTTCAATTGGTGCCTGGAGAATTTTCCTACCATTAAAGTGAAAACATGCGAGTTGACACTTTCCTTTCATGTATTTCAGCCATTGGGGATAATATACTCGTACATAAATATATAAGCGCATTGATTTATTCATGGTGTTTTGGAAACAGGAATCCCTTGTAGATTGCCAAGGCTTTGATTCCGAACTTCTAAATTCAACTTTGACCTGGCCTTTACACTCAGATTTTTGGAATATTCTTTCATTATGAATTTCCTAAAAAATGTTCGTACTTATTGGAAGACAAAAATACGCGGAAGTCGACATGAAGAGCCACTGCAATCAGCAAATCAAAACATGGAGCAATCCAGATCGGAGATTTACTTTCATCCAACGGATGCACTGGAGTCTCTCCAACGGGATTTCAATGCCGAATCGGTTGAAGACAACCAGCATCAACATTGTGGATTAGAGAAGTTTTAACATTAAAATTTGTCTTTTATTTTTGTGTATTTTATTGAATATTTTATCGAGTTTTAACATATTTCTAGCTCAAAAAATACTTCGAATGTAAATTATATTTGTATCTAAGGAGGAAATTATATCTATAGGACCCTTAGATTTTATTCAATCAAAAAGCTAAAAGAAAGAAAATAATCAAATCAAGCCAAAAACGGTATTTAATTTACTTCTGACTACTTTTCAGGAAAAACTAAATTGTAGAATTGTAAACTCAACTCTCGTTCGCTGTTCACTATTTTCCCCATTATCCTATCAACGAGTTCCCTAACCAACCATAAACTCCCAATCTGATTGGAATAAGCCCAACCCTTGAGCCTACTTTAAAGAGGAATATCGTGGAACAGGCCTTAAGCCAGCGGATGGCCGCAGGAAATTCAAGCTCTCTCACTGCATGGTGCCAAATAAAAAGAGCCACAAAATCCATTAAGACACAGCCAGCGGCAGTGGCAGTGGTAGTTGGAGAGGGAGGTGGTAGCGCTCCTCGCATCCTGCCACCCACTTGCATCACGCCCCCATGGACGAAAACCCTTTTTAAGGCCGCGCATAAAAGTTACATCCGTTGCTTGGTGGCGGCCGAGAAAAAGGGCTAACAAAACTATTAAAATGCCGGCGACACCATACATTATTTATTTCTTTTTTCCAAACTCCAACTACCCCGCTGCATCTCCTCTCTCCTATTTGTTTATGGGTTTTATTTATTTTTTCTTGTCTTTTTCGTAGAGAAGGAGATGGTAGCCTGTCTGGCCGAGGGCCTGGCGGAAATAGAAATCCTTAAACAGAAAATTGCAAAATAAAATTTTCACTTTAGCCGAACAGTTTCATGTTTGTCCACATCCAAAAGCGGGGGTGGGTTGCAGATGGGTGGCCCTCAGCTGGCCTTGCAACTCAGCCGTGCATGTTGCCCTAATGACGTGCAACGCCTGCTGTTCCTGTTCCTCCCCTTAGCCGAGAATTTTATTTCACTTCTGGTTTGTTTTGTTTTGTTTCTTAGTTTTTGTGCTTTTTGTTATTTTTTGCTTTGGATTGTTGCTGCAGACCCTCCAACTAAATGAGCATGTGGCCAGGACGAGGTCCTGGGCTGGCCCAAAGGCTTTCCCGGCTCTGTGACAACTTTATTTCAGTTCAGTTTCCACTGCGGCTGGTGGCATTAAGTCGCCTTTTTGTATTTATTTGTTGCATTTCCGCTCTTTGCCTTTGGCCGGGCTTAGTCATTAGCCCGCCGGCATTGTGAAGGGTATTTAAACGGCTACTAAATTTGTAAAAGGGATTAGTGCGAAGCAAAAGGAAATTTGGTTAACACAAAAACCCAAGATTATGGCAATCAAACAGAGTTAATTGAGAGTCAGTTGCAGAAATGAATTACCTGCAAATTCTTATCCTCCCACTATATTTTATATATATAGGTATTCCCTTTTGAGAAATTGTTGTACCCGTAGGTAAAATATTTTTGCAATGTAATATTAAATTTCTTGTTAGTTCGTTTCTCTTTCTTTCTATTTGTACAGTAGACGACGGAGACCATCAAAATATTTCATTTAAATTTTTTCCCCTTAATGAAAAAAATTATAACGAGAAGGGAATGAAATGGAAGCAAAAGGCAAAGAACACAGAACGAAGAGAGCTCACAAGGACAAGGACCGACAATCACCTGGGGGAAGATGACAAGCGGCTGGCACTTAATTTAGCAGATTTACATAAAAGTGCCCAGCCAAGCAGCCCCGAAACTTGCCTATCGAGGCATGTGGCTGCAGGTGCAAGTCAGCCCCCATCACCGCGAGCTATGCCACCTCCGGCTAAAACTTTCCACGGTGACAAAGTTCCCTACTTTACGGTAAAATAAAAAAAGAAACGAAAAAAATTGTTGGGCATATGTTTCGGGTATGGTCTCGGTCTGGGTCTCTCATTTTAATAAAAACAGGAAATGCGCTTAAGCTATTAAAAAAGTATTTAGAAAGTATTTTCAAGGCAGCCGACGCCTGGGGGGAGACAAGTTCTTTTTTCTTCTTATTCCCTGCAGGTGGGTGGTGTGGAACTCATCAAGTTTCCCGGGAAAATAAAAAGCCAGTGCCAAGATAAATTACAAGTCCGCATGATTAATGATCGCAAATGGGCCACTGTCCTTGTCCCCATGAACTTTGCTTTCGCTTACAGGTATTTATAGAACTTCTCTGGCGCAGCATTTTCGTTGAATTTGGGGGAATCCTCTGGAAATTGCATGGAAGTGGTCCTGACAATTAAATCTAATTGTTTTAATGCGCTTGCGGAAAAGAATTTAAGTGAACTTTGATTGAGTATCTAAAGCACCAGCTTACAAGTCAGTTTTTCATAAAATATAAGTACTTAGGTAGTCATAATTAGAAAATTAAAAAGTGAAAACTTAAACAGGCCTTGAAGTACGTGGTATATCAGGAGGATGGTACATACTATTTGGATTATAAGTTATCCTTTTAAACTAGATAATAAGCGAGAATAATCCTTAAAAAAGAAATATCTTAAGACTTAGTATTCGACTCTTAAAGCTATTGAAAAAATCTTTAGATACCCCACTAATTATAGCTTTAAATGCCAATATTTGTCATTACCAAGAGCAAATATATGTTTGTAAAATATATTTGGTCTATGCCAGTCCAAATGGCTATATTGCATTGACACAAAAAATTGTAGAACGAAAACAAATGCAAACAAAGCCAACGACACAGTCGCAAACTGAGAACCGTGCCAGTTACAAGAAGAGCAAACGAAACTCTAGAGGGGGCGAAATTCTGGGCAAATGGGGAAAAATGGGGGTAAGGCAAATGACAACAAAGGAATTTTTCAATATTGCAGTGCGTTGCGTATACGCGCCGTCGGCCAAAACAAATAAAATTAAACAAAAGTGACAGCGAAGCGAACGTGAGGGACGGACAGGGACAGAGGAGTCCTCTCGAGATGGGGAGTGCACTGAAGTGGAGAGGGGTGTTGGTGGGTGGTCTACGGGTCGGTGGTAGCCAAGGATGTTGCGACAGAGAGACTGTGGCAGAATTTGGCCATTTTCGGCAGGGAAACGGAAACAAAGCGCAGGCGGAAGCAATTCATTTGTGTATATATGCTACGTGTGTGTGTCTATATGTACTTTAAGCTAGTGCTATGTAAATTCGAAACAGAAATTTGCACAACATCTACACCAAATTTTTAGGCCACTCGGCCACCCTTTCAGAGTGGGACAGAAACTTAAATTTTACTCGAAATTTAGAGTCCTTAGACTACAGCAGTTTGAGAATTGTAATGGAATCTACTTGGAAGTACATTTCAAGAATTGTTTTCTTTTAAGTTCATAAACAACACTGTAAAGTACCTTGAAGAGGTAAGAAATTTTTGAAATAATTTGTAACACGTATTCAGGAAAATTAACTGTAGAAATGAGTTCATTTCTTCTATAGAAATCATTACAAATTTACCACCGAATCAAAATAAATACATAACTAAAACATATAACTAAGTAACCTGAACAAAATCATTCAAAATAAATTTTATAATGCACATGAGGAACATCTAACTAAGTTCAAATAAAACCTTTTGCCCACATTGTTTTTATTTATGCTTCATAGGGAAGCAAAGGCCGCACTTGTGACCATGAAACTTAATTAACCAACAATTATTTAGCCGCAATTATAATTAACCAGATATTGCAAATGATGCAAAATTTGTTGTCGAAATTTATTTAATATTATTAAGATAGAAAGCGTATACATGGCATATTTGTGTGTAGCAGTTGGAAACCAAAGTATTTTTAATTTCAAATTGCGCATTATGGCAGAAAATTGTTCGGTGCGTGCCAAATGAGCCCAAAATTGCGGTGCATATTCTCAACCCATTCGAAATATGATTTTTGCCAATTATACATATATATTTTGGCCGAAAATGCCTGCCGAAAACTTTTTTAGTTTCCGTATGTGTGTTTGTGCTTATATGTTTAAATTTGATTAGATTTTGTGTACTGCCATTTAATTAGCCAGAAAACATTTGGCAAAAGAGCTCTCCTGTCATTGCACAAATCGTACTTGTATTTAATTTTAGTTTTATGAAAATATTTTCGTTACCTTTTTGGTTTGGTTGGCAGCATAATAACATTTTACCTTTCCCACCAGCTGCCAAAGTTCGCATTCTTATAATTGCACTAGCTTTTCGCATGTTTTTCCAATTACTTTTCCAGCCAGCACACATGCTCAATGTGTTCTGGTAATTTGGCTTGTTGGTCGGAGTTTTTACCTTTACCTTTTAAAGTTGTATTATTCGAAATGTTTAGCACCTGTGTTGGGGTTTAATGACTTTCCTTGCCCTCTCAAAAGTTTACCTTTGTCCATGAAATGTTTGATATTATTTAGACCCATAGGATAGTGCACATGTCATTTATTTAAAGGGGGTCAATTTTTAATAGCCTCAATTTAGGCCATAACGGCACTGAAAAACTCAATCGTAGAGGTCATAAACAACTTCACAGCTAATCAAACGAAACGTGGAAAACAACCAGGAAAACAGCAAGCAAACACAAAAAACTGCAATCCACAAATAGCTATAGTTTTGCCAACAAACTGAAATCAAACTGGAAACGAGGGATGGTCAGTATAGAGAGGCGGTACAGTAAAGGGGCGGTGGAAAAGCAGCCACTATGATTGATATCACTTGTCAATAATCCATAAAATGTTGATTTGTTCATTTTATTGTTTACATGCATCACAATTGTTGGCCACACCACCCTCACCCACAACAAACCCTCCACAAAACATGGAAAACTTTTGCTGTTTTCCATTTGCTGCTGTTTTTCCTTTTTTTTCTTTGCTGTCAGCGGCAAAGCACAAATACACAAACAGATTTGTGCCTCCATCTTTGATTATCAAATCGCATGCAAGGCAATTTTTTTCACACACACACACAAAAAATTCACCGCCTCTCTATCGATGGCGACGCATTCATCAATTTAACAGCAGGACATTGGCAGCAAAAACCAGCTCTGATTATGTTTTTGCAGAGAGTTTTTAGCATAAGGCTTGATAGGTATCCGCCCGGATTGGAGTTTTTTCTGTAACATTTTCATTTACTGAAAAATTACTTTGACTTCAGTTTATTAAAAATATCTCTCCCCCATTTGTTTTTTAAATTTAATTTGCGTGCAATACTTTTAAGCACGAAGAAACTCATTATAGGGAAAAACCAGCAGATGGCTGACAATTAAAATAAGAGACATTTTTATATGCGTCAGGGAAATAAAGGATACTTTTCACTATCCCATCCTTCACTCGCGCTCCCCCTTTTTTCGTTACAATGTGACCACACCCACTCTTAAAGGGTTGGGAGGGAGGTGGTGCGAAAAACCCGCAGAGAAGAGAGAAAAACTCTCGGGGAAAAATAGGAGAAAAAAAGAGTGTGGCACAAAATTACGCATACGCCCCGTGGAGTGCAGCATCTGGCACATATGGAGCTCGTTTTCCCCCCTTTTTGCCTGTGCTCCACGTGCGTCTCAAAGTTGCCAAAAGATAAATACAAATAGCAAAGTTTTGTAGGGCAATTACAGTAAACCAAGAGAGTGAGAGAAAATAGGAAGGGAAAACTCGAAGGCGGGGCATTCCGTTTTAAGGAAGAAATGTTTTTGGGTTTCAGTTTCATGCATAAAGCAAATGCTAATTGAATTCCTTGATAAACGTAAAATGAACTTTTCTCCACTCCGGAAATGTGTGTTGAGGTGGAGTTTGATGGGAAATAACCCTATCCTAGATGTCCTGGCCACAAGAACATTTCTCGACCGCAGCCGCAAACATTAGAAGAGCTGGCGATACACATCATCGCATTGCCTTGCATGGCAGCTCCATTTGTTGCGCTTTTTGTGACCATTTATCCTGGCAGGATTCTGCTTCGAATGCTTCTAGTACACAGAAATGGAAATCTGTGGAGAACAATAGATTTCTTATACAAAATTATAGAAGTTACTGTTAGCTTCTAAAAACAAAATGACTTCTTAGGATAGTTTCTGCTATTTAAAAAGGTATTCAAAAATATTGTATTTATTTATTATACAAATTACTTTATGATTTTTTTCAGTGCGTTTGTATGTTTGTGGATGTGTTGTGTCAACGCCAATTTCATTTCGGTGCCAGGCCCTTTACCATCGCTCCATATCCAGTTTCATCTCCGTGGCCAACCCAGTATCTGGTATTGATGGTCAAGCATTTATACTTGTCGTTCAATGTCCAGGCAATGTATATCTTTGGTTCATCGGCTTGGGTTCGTCCTGGTTCGCCGTCCATGTCCTGCTCGGTTACATGCACTTGATGATGGCTTTTCAAACTCTGTTTGGCATTAAATCCTGCGTTGAATGCATCAACTTGGCGTTAAGTTATTTGAGTGTGGCCAAGCGAATCCGTAGCCTGCGACTAAGGATGGCCCCGTGATTTATAATTATATCCTTGGCCTGGTCTTTAAGTGGCCATCGGGTGAGTTATACGCTGGCTCTAGAATCTATTCGTTTTGCTCTAGTAACGGGCCATATAAATATTTCAAACCGCTGCCTGGCAAGGCTTAACTCTGTCTTTTTGTTTGTGTATTCAGTTGTCCTGTTTATTGTTGCATCGCTTGTTTTAGTGGTGACAGCCAAGCCGCTTATGTGTGTAATCCCGGCCAGCGGTTTATTTGAATTTTACCCCCACCTTCATGCTTATTCGACGGTTTGGTCAGGAAAAAATATTACCAACTCAATTGTTTTACTTTATTTTTAAGCCAAATTGTTTGCATTTGCTCGAGTTTTTGATTCGCTTTTGCATTGTTTTTTATTTGCATTGGTACCCTGTGTATTTGTTGCATAATTTATGCAAAAGTTGCATCTCATATCCATCTAGCATTCAGTCTAAAACTAAATTACAGGTTCCAGATAATGAGCTTTGCCCAAATAAACTTTTATTTTACTCTGGAGAGAGCAGAAATGGATTTACAAATAAATAAATCAGTCTACATTTCAGGTATCTTGCTATGAAATTAAAATTTAAGGAAAGAAAGGTAAAACCAAACTTTTTGTTTTCTGTACAAAAATATTTATATATGTAAGTTGGTTGTTATTTTAACAAAATCATCTTGTTTATTAAGAAAAACCAACTCTGCAAATTGTATTTCTTAACCTGAAAACCATTCATAATTTGTGAGAAATAACCAGTTCATTGATCATTGCATTTCAATGCCTTCAATCTGAATTTTCCAACTTCTTTTCCATCCATTTTCCGTCCATTTCTCCAGCTTTGATTAAAGTTACTTGTAGTTTTGTGTGTGCTTCTCCCTTGTTTGCCCTTTGCCATCTTTGCCAGAGTTGTGCATGTAATATTGCAGCAGCTTCATTGCATTGTTCTAATGAAAAATGGCCAGTGGCAACAATGTTGCTCAGCGGGTCATAAAACTTGTGCAGCAACAACCGGAACAGCGGCAACAACAATGGATAAATGAACAGCCCGCAAAATGTGCTAGATTGCACTTGCTTATCTATGCGCCGTCTATTTTCTTAATTTTTCTCAGCATCCCTCGGCGCCGGCGAAAATATATTCCTCACCCTAAAATCCCTCATCTCTGGACTCCATCCAACGACTGGCATCTTAATTTTGCCGCTTTGGCCATAAACCAGACCGGAATCTTTCCAAGCTTCGGTATTTCGCTTACTTCTTCACATTTTTCTTCTATTTTTGCTGTTTTTCGTAATTAACGCGCGTAATAAGATCACGATTAAGATTTTCCCTCTCAGCCAGCAATGGAAACATGCTTGGCAAAGGACTAGAGTCCTTGCCACAGTCTCATCTGTTGTTGTTTGTATTCCAGGTAATTGGGAAATCTAAGAGTATGCCATTGTTTTGGAAGTAAAGAAAATAAATACAAAAGTAAGAATAAAAGTTAAATTATTGTATTTTGAGTTCTTGAACTTTAAGTCTTAAGTCTTTAATATATATTTTAATCCCAAAAATGTTAAATAATTTCATGACGCTAAACTTCTAAATATGTTCATTAAATAAAATATTCAACAGATCGATATTTTCTTTCAATAATTTATTTCTTTATACAATAAACTACAAAGTTTAAAATTTATTTCTTATATAAATTTACTGAGTATTTTTTGTTCAATCAATTTTTCTTGTTACATTTTCTTTTGCCATTGTTGTTGCTGTCTCAACTTCATTAATTTTAATGCCACTTCTTTTTCGCCGTCTTTTTTTGTGTATTGCATAAAGAAATGAAAACTGTCCGACAATCTCTTGGCCATAGAGAAGGCGAAAATTAGCATAGATTATGAACAGCTAGTGTCAGGTTTTCATTCCCAACTCCCCCCTTATTGCATTCTGTTTGGCTTGTTTCCTGCTGGAGTCAAGTTGTTGACCATGATGAAGAGCTTGTTATGGTTGCAGCTGCTGCTCTTTTTATTGCTCTGGAAAAAGATTTCCAGCTTAAGTTTATTGGCTTGATTAAGTCGAGTTAATGCAGGTTTTTGATGTTTCCGTTAAGTAAGATAACTTTCACCCTTTTAAACACTTACTTAATGTAGATATAGCTGAAAAATACATTTTATTTGAAATTATAAAACAGATATTTTGTCTACTATTTTATTAAGTCCACTTTCTACTTTCTTACTAGTCAATAATTTTAAATTATTGAATATCTTATCAGCTCTACTAGTAAAGAAATGCCCTTACAGTAAGTTTACAATCGACGTCCACATAGAGCACAAATCCTTGAATATTCATGACCCAGCATACACGGCGTATGCTTGATATTAACCTAAGCACGCACTCTCATGGAACTGCACTCAGCGGCTTTGCTTTTGTGTGGTTTGGACAAATCTTACCCGGGTATCAAGTAATTCACATTAATTTCGCAGTCTGCATAATTTTTTTTCAATTAAGCTTTTCCATCTTACATCCTTCTATCCTCGTTTTTGCCGCACTGCACTCGTCCTGCATCCTTTGGTGGTTTTGTCGAATGTCTAGAGAAAAGCCAGTGCAGCGCAGACAAGGCAGATGAGATTGCCTTTTCATTAAGATCCGAGTTTTGGTCGCGGAATGTCTGCTCCCAAGTGCTTCATCTTTTTGTGCGTCTGTTACTCTGTCTCATTCGGCTGGCCTATATGCGTCTCTCTCAGTTGCTCTTGTTTGCTCGATGGCAAAGTTTTTGCATGGCGTTGATGGAGTTGGTCTACGGCTTCTGCACTTGTCTTGCTGATTGCCTCAAGAGCAGGCTCTTTTTCTTTTTCTGTTTTTTTTTTAAGGCACCGGATATGCCTTTCTCCCCAACCCCCTCTCTATGCACACACTTGATTATGTGCATTTACAGTGAAATTAATTTCTACTTTACAGTTGCTGGCAAACACGGTATGCGAAAAATAACCAAAAAAAAAGAAAGTAACTCGCAAAAAGAGGGAAAAGTTTTTATGCCCCTTGCGGCTTTGCACTGGCAATTAGCAAAACGAAAACAAAAGTTCGAAATGCACATGGAAAAGTTACTGAGCCACCCAAAAAAAGAAGAAAATTTAAAAAAAATGTGGGTTGGTAAATTGTCACAAATGCCCGTTTGTGACATCAGCAAAAGGGGGCGTGTCGTAAGCGGCTTATCAAAATACTTTTTTACCCGCTCTCCATTTTTATCATATTAGCTGTGCGTTCGAGTGCATAAAATTTATTTTCGACAAACTTTTAACGAGAATCGTCTTTTTCCCCTTCGCTGGCTTTAAATTTTTCGGTGCAGTCCAGTGAAGTTATTTTTTTTCCCATGCAAATGGCAAGGATTAATTACATGTGCGATTAATACGATTGCAATGGCCCGCAATTGAGACATTTAAGTCAAAATAATAAAATCAAGCATCAATTGATGGCTCACTTTACCACTAAAGGTTTAACTTCAGTGACCTTTGAATGATGAATGTAATATTCGGGGCAAATAAAGTACAAATTCGGTTTTTCGCCTTATTTACAACCTGTTACGGCGTCAATTCTAACACATACTTAAATGTAATTTTCCGTAAAACGGCCCGAAAAAACCGAAACCGAAAGCCAAAGCCGAGAAATGCCCAGACACACTCATATGAAATATAGCCCCCTCACAGATCCTGGCCAAAAGGATAAAGCGCGGTAACAACAACAACAAAGAAAGCGGCGATAAACAGAGTCGGCAAAATAAAAAAGAAAATAATGGGGGTCGATGGGCGGGTGGATGAGAGTGGGTGGCAAATAAAGCAGCCCGAAACCTTTTTATTGATGCTTTTTACATGTCATAAAATATTTTTATAACATACTTTCGGGCGCAGGCCAAAAACATTTTGTAAATGCTCGGCTAAAGAAGAAGCATTAAACACACACACCCACAGCCACACGCATCCATAGTGGCATTTGCATTTACATGATGAAAGGCAACCACGAATGAAATTTAAACAATTTAAGCTTCGGTCTTTTTTAGTTATGCAAAATAAAAAAAAAAACCTTCAACCCCGTCCATTAAATCAACTTGTCAATTTACAAAGCATAATTTCCGAGAGAGAGCGGAGAGAGAAAGATGAATTTGTCTCCGCCCATCCTGGAAACTTTCTGGTTTTTTGTTTAGCATACTTTGAGGCCCTCATTTGTAGCATATATGCTGGAGATGTCAATGAATATGCTCTGCTGCTTCGGAAAATATGCAAAGGTAGGCAGGGATTCCAAAAAAAAAGGTTGTATCTAGATTCAGATACATTTGTCAAATTCCGAATGCGGTAAAATGCAAATGTTTGTCAGACTTTTGACTTTTACCAACTTTTTTCCTACCACACACACAAAATGCTACTTTCGTTTATTATTGAAATTTGCTTAAATATTGCAGCATATAGTTGGTATGCCGGGGATTTGTGAAATGCTGGCTTTGATGTCGAATATTTACGATTCGAAAAGCTCTTTACCCACCTTTGCCAGCAATATGAGTGTTTAAAATTGACTGAGAGCAAAATACCAAGCTCCTTTTCTTATTTTGATTGGGCTTATGTCTATCCTACTTCTTATTATATTGAAATCTGCTTGTTCTTTCTGATCCAGCTTTAATTTTGGCATGGATATTTTTTTTGCTTTTGTAATACTTTAAGTGACTGACAGGAAACGTCATACGGGGCGTATGTTTAATACGCAAAATACGTGAGCCTGCTCCGAAATAAGCATAATAAATGTCAGAGTGGAAGGCTTCCGTCAAAAGGAGCCCAAAAGCCAGGAGGAAGTTAAAGGGTTGCCATGCATCGTGCATCAAAATGCCATAAAGAACATGTTGGCCGGCCAATAAAGCGTAGACAGAAGGACAAGGGGAAAAGGAAAGCAGGAAAAAGCTGGGAGAACATCTAAATGAACTTCGCAAGGGATGAAAAAAGAATTGGGCGCTTCGGCCGGGAAGGAGTCACGTTCTCAGGAAGGACGACATGCGACATGCAAAAGGCCACAGGACGATCGAGCGATAGCACAACACACACTCACTCTCACACACACATACACACACGTTTAGCTACGTGAGGTCATTTGGTAAATGTTTTAACAATTTAGATAAAGTTAACACATTTCGGTTTCTTGCCTTTTTCCTCTTCTTTTTTTGCACCGAAATTGTAAAGGACTTTTGCCGCCAGGCAGCGCTCTGCAAATGGGCATAAAATTAGTTGGGTCAGTCGAGGGATATGACCAGATCCTAAGTCGGATGCCCTTGACACAGCCACATACACACTCACTATGAACTTGGCCTTCAGCTGCCAGCGTTTATTATTCTGATAAGCAAAATATAGAAAAAATAGAAAAAGTGAACAAAAAAAAATACAAAGGCAAAAAACACTCAACTCATTTGTCCCAAATTTACTGCTCAAAGCTGTGACTGATAACCGTCGGAGAGAAGTGAACTCCAATACAGATATCCATCTATCACTTGTCATGCAGATGGGCGTCTTGGAAGTATAATTTAAGCAAATTTACACGAAATCATTCACTTTAACCAGTGGCCACTTAAAGCCTCGTCGAAAGTCAGTGTAGATTCCAACATTCAATGTTTGCAATTTGCATAATTCAAAGTGCTTTGCTTAACTTGATAAGGCAATAAGCGGCAAAGGCATAATATCCACGTTATTCCACCAATTAGTGAAGATTTGCTAACCAAATGATGGCTTACACTTGGAAAAATAAGTTAACAATATGTTGATATATCACATTTCATAATAAGAGGAAATTTATTACACTTTTAGGTTTTTACTTATATAAATTTGTATTTACCCCTCAATAAACATAAATTCACATTTTATATTTCAGAATAGTGAGTAACAACTTCCAATCTGTAGATATTTCTGAGGTTAAACACTTAAGCTCAATCCCCTTTGCTTACTAGCCTGGCCCTTAAAGTTTATTCAATAGACATTCCTTTACCAAAAATATGTATTCGCTTCCATCCTTCCTTCACGAAAGTGCCTTTCATGATGTTTCCGAATAATGCTCGCCCACAATATGCCCACAAATTGCGCTTTTATTTCGCATTGTAATCAACATGGCGGTGGCCAAAACAAGCAGTATAAAACGCAGCTGAAAAGGAAAATTAAACTGCAAAAACAAACCGCAGAGAGTTTGCCGGGCGAAAAAGGCTCTTAGACACATTCCCATTCATTATGCAGGCCATGTGCAAAGGGCAGAAGTCTTCGAGTGGGCCCGGGCCAAGTGATTCCGGGCCAGAAGCGAGGATGCACAGAACCGAAAATAGGAACGAGAAGAGCCTGCCGATGCTGCCCGATGCTTGCTGCCCACAGACATTAGCATCCAAGCGATTTAGACAAGCGAATCCGGGCATTGCTGCTTGGAGAGTGCTTAAAATATAATTTTATGTTTTTCTTTCTTTTTCTTCTTTTTGCCCGCCCAGCTTTTGCTCACTGCCTGTTAACATTTCGATTATACTTTTTAATGAAATTTCCAGACACTCTGAATACTGCTGCGCCATAACTGCATTCAATTATTAAACAGGCAAAACATCCAACAGCTCGTTCAATGACCCAGCTCTATATAAAAAATGGGAGCCCACTACTTCAAACGTTCAACTTCGATTGTTTGGGCGCGCTTTATTTTTCAGTATTTTATTTTATTTCATTTTTTTCGGTAAATGGGTTAAGTACATTCGCCGACTATTGAGCCACTCGATTCTTGTTGTTATTTTGCATCATCCCTTGGATTTTGTTTTTTCGGGTAACTATTCCTGCATCCATCAGCAGGAATTGAGGTCTCTGATCTCTGGTCTCTGACGTCCTGTCCGGTTCGGCTCTTCCTTCATTTTACATGAAGAGGCTGGCAGGTCGGGGGAAAACGGAGATAACAGAGAGTGGAACTGCCCAGAATCAACTGGGAAAACTAACTTTGCAAATCAACGAAAAAAATAATGCAGAATTTTCAGCTGTCATGGTCCGGAGCACTCGTTTCTTTTATTCTTGGTTTTTTAAAATACATTTCGATTTGGATTTCTTGTACAACATTTCAAGCCTTCCCTTATATTGATCCTCCCATTGGTCAGCAAATCAAAGTTGTATTGCAAATTAATACAGTTGATAGAGGAGTAAGTCATAAATTCATATGGAAACTTTTGACTTCCGTTTAGGCTAACCCAAACTCCAGTTCCTTCACTTGACTGGTCCTAATTCAAATTCAGTTAAGCTTTCAACTCTGTTTACCAATAGGATTCCCAAGCCTGATGTGCATGTGCAAAAGTCTAGATAGATGGACTGGCCAGACTAGCCATTTCCAAAGAGCAAAAAGGGAATACAAGCTTACTTTCCCTCGGGCGCAATTTCCGTTTGAACGGCATCAAAATCAACCTGACAGCTTAATTATTCATTATTTAACATTTGATTAGAAATTACGAATATGCTTGGCTAGCAGTTGATTATAATTATGATGATGAGCAGCTAGTTCAGTCATCAGTTAATAACAAGCAAACAGACTTTGAAGTCAACTTTATGTTGTCGGCTAAATTTTAAAATATTCTTGAATGTCATTGAGTTCTCTTTTATTATTGTCATCAAAGTTTTTATTGGGTGCTGTCTTCAGAGAAAGCGATTAATTATTTCATCAAGAGAAACGATTTTTGCAAATCGTATTATTTATAGTTATCTTGATTCACAAAATCTATACCAAACTCTCTCCCCGTTAGATAAATTTGATTGCAATCACATATTGAACGGCTTCAATTAACTCGTTTGCAATTTGCATTTCGTGGCCTATTTTTTTTTGGAAAGGAAAATGAAAATTTGCCACGCGCTTTCAATTTTGGGTTGTTTGACGAGTGGCGGCTGAGATTTTGGGTCCAGCCTGGGGACACAATTTTTGGATGCTAAATCACGGGACGGCAATTGGCGACGCGTGTCTCGGGCCTGTTGACATGGCATCATCGTCGTGATTGTGTCCTCATCACCATCATCATCACTGGACACCCGCATGCTGTAGCCGTTTTTCGTATTTCATAAGCCGCAGGTCAAGTCATTATGCATGTCCTTTGATGGCGGGTGGTCGAAAAATGAAGCTAATTTCGTTTGGCCAGAGAATGAGGGGACAAGTGGAATGGTCGGCGTTAGTATGGGCTTAGTGTCTGGCCAAACTACTTGAATTAATTTATCTTATCGCCGACTGCAGTGGAATTGGAATGTAGATGGTGGGGCGTTTCAAGGGAAAACGAATGGAAAATAGGACCATGACGAGGACCAGCATCATGCATTGTTGACGCTCAAGTTCCACTTATCAGCATCAGCAGCAATAAAAGCAACAGCGGCAGCAGCAGCAACAGCAGCAACAATGACGAGCTTCATTTGAGGGCATAAATTTTTATGCCATGCGCTTTTCACGCGACCCGTTTTTCTACGCCATTAGCCGTTCAAGTGGAGAGCTGGGAAAAAAGTGTTGCATACTTAGGCGCGCCGTTCGTCCTTCGGTTGAAATTCAATTTGCTCTCTTTAAGAATGGCTTCACATTGGCCCAAAGTCTCTGCTCGTGTGTGTATATGCGGCTAGCATGCCTCACATTGTGGCAAGTCAATTATTTTCTTGTTTAGCAAATTGCTACACATTCAGGTTTAGTGTAGACATTGTTGGGTCCTTGCTTTGTTCAACTTTGTTTTACCCCCCTAGTGTCTGTATGTGTGTGTGGGTGTGTATCCGAAGCATCCTTCTCATCACTATCATCATCATCGTCATCTCGGTTTTGTTAAAGTTCCGCCTTCATCGCATGATATTTTGGTTAACAGACACGTTTGCTAAGCATTATAAAAAAAGTAACCAACCATAGAAAATTCTAAAACAAAAGCGAAACATTTTTTTCTTCTTCGATGCTATGCATAGCGTCTGCAGTATGACATGCAACATGTTATCCTCAGTCAGATGAAAATCTCTGAACTTCCAATTAAAACTGATATCAACACATTTAGTTACTACACATGAAAGTCTGTCATTAGGGTGGGATAACAAAAGACTAAATCGGACTAAAGGGCTTATGAAGTTTGTTGGGACTTAGCTTGACTTTAATTTTTTGGTTACATTTAAAAGGCATAGACAAGGATTAACCCCTACATTTCAGTTGCACAGAGAGAAACTTAGCACTCTTTTTAAGTTATAATAATATATATTCATTGTTTAACTTTCTTCCTCATTGCTTTTAATTAGGACAAGGTTTTTAACCTTCAATCTAAGAAATATTTCTAAAAAAATTTTATTTTTACCAATTAGCTGCGTTTTTTGTACGTAGATAATGTCCAATATATCACCCTAATTTTCAAAAATGCCCTGCATTATGACCCATTTCTTTCAGATTTTCCCTCTGTATTCTGAAACCCGAAACGTGCCTGGATTGAACTTAAGGAGATTTGGTCAAAAGCCGAACTGTAATGCTTGATAGATGTCCTTGGCAAGTGCTTTGCCAGCTTATTTCCATTCCCATGCTCTGTGCACCAGTCAGGCTGGCAGAATGCAACTCGAACCCAACTCTGACAGCTGCAAGCCATTGATGGGCTGGCTGGGAAAGGCCACAGATTGAGCCTTAAAAAACGCTCAAGAATATCCCCTTTTTGGGGTCGCCAATGGGCCAAGAGAGGGCAACAAAATTGACCAATTAAGGCAGCTGGAACTGGGGAGCGAGGTTGGGTTTTTCGAAATAGTTTTAGGTTGTTAAGCTTTGCATAATTTTTATGCAAGCATGCGTTGTTATTTGCCTTGTTAACAGCTGCGTCAGCAGGAGTCGGGTTCAGAGTCCTCCTGGCCCATGCATACATAGCAACCTCAACGACAAAGTCAACGTCATTGTTCAAGTGCACCATGAAAAGGACACACACGCGCGCAGCAAGGAAGTAGATGGGCAGAGTAGAAGGACTGGGCCAGGCCAGGCCAGGCAGCAGAGTCATAATGCAAATATGCCATAAACTCAAAATGTCAGAGCAAAGTGCAACAAGAACAACGGAGAAGGAGAAGGACGGGCATGAACACAAGGATATACACATGGAAGGCAGAACGAGGGATGAGGACAGCAATGGCAACATCTCAACATGATGTGCCTTTGTTGCTATTGCTACTCAGAAGACCAGAAGGCTACCAGGCTAGCAGGATGGCCAGGGATCCAGGATGGTCCTGCGATTGATGGATGGCTGCAAAGGACAAGAATGAGACGGAAGAAACGACCAAGGAGATGCCACAATCAACGTCATTATCCGTTGGCATTGAGCGTGCTTAAATTGTCACCTCAAGGAAGTAAGGAACGAAGGCAGGCAGTCAGTCAGGCAGGTTGACCCAGGACAGGGCGAAGGAATTTCAATTAAACTCTACACAGCCGTTGGAAATATTTGCACATTTATTTTAAGTGTTTAAGTAAATAACACCAAATCTGTTTAATGAAACACAAAGGCAGCTTCGTCTAAATTAATCTTGCCAGCAAGGACAACGAAACCTGTTCGAAGGACAACGGTCTGTTGGACAGTTTTCCGTGTGCGTGTCAGCCTTAATTGGCTTAATACATTAAAAATACGTATGTAAATTGAGCCAAGGCAAAAAGGATCAGGTCTAAAATTTAATAAATCAAAATAAATTGTCCATGAAAATGATGGCATGCTTGAGCGAAATTTTCGTTTTGAAATTCCTCAGAAAACTCTGTGTACAATCAACGACACTAAATGAAACGTTTTCCGAAATGAAAATGAAACATTTTATGATCCCTGATGAACCCAATGAACCCAGGGATTACTTTGGCATGGAAAATGTGCTGGAAAAACCAAAACCAAATACATATAAACTCGTACACGTTAATTATGAAAAATTATCTATTGATGTGACTGGCCCGAGAGTCCAACTTCTGGCCAAATCACGTGGCGAAAGTTCATTTCCACAGCCATTAAAATGAGCAATGTGCCCCCTGACATCTGGACACACGGGCATATGGTGCGTTCCTCCATCATTTTGAGGCTTTACACATAATTATAGTTTATTAAGTGACTTCAGAGAATACGGAAAATATTTTGTTAATGTTCGCTATAGTGTTTCAAGAGTTGTCTACCTATTTAAGGTAAAGCTGTTAAACGTTATTTAAAATGTTTAATTTAGAGCACATTGATAATAATAATAATAGTTAAGTTTAAATACTTTTCATTTGCATTCTATACTGTGCTACGAAAGAGAGCCAAGTTGCAAGAGCTGATAAAATGATTAAAAATAATTCATTGGAAACATCACAGAGACCCAAAATGCAAACTCGGAATTGGCATAGATTTAGGTGGATATAAAATATCTCCAGCTGTAATTAAATTTAAGAAAAACAATTAAAGAAAAAATATTATATTCAAATCAACTAACCGTGGTTCGAAATTCCTTTAGATCACCGGCTTTGCCTATCTCCAAATTTGGCCTTCGAATGATCCTAAATTGGTTCAATGCTCCCTGAGCTGAAATGGTTAGCAAAAGTAGGTCCATTGTGTGTTTGATAATTAGTGTCCAGAAAACAATTCCACTGAAACTGAAATCGATAATCATTCTAATCCCAATCATGGCGACCAACACTACTTTATTTATCAATGTCAAAAATAGTGGCAGGACAAAGAGTCTCTGGAAAGAGATGCTGATATTATATATTTCTCTATACAAATATAGGCATTTGTCTAGGCGATTTTGCAGCTTTCTTATTTTTTGTTTGCTTGTAGAAATATCCAAATTATGCAGTTGGGTTGTCAAATGATCACGAACATATTTATTGACATCCGAATAGAGAACGCCCAGGCTGAGATAGGCCATAAAATTAATATGGATGAACATATTTGTACTGCCGACGACATAGGCATCGCACCACCAATTCAAAAAAAAGCTCCACGAAAGTTCTTCTTTTGTCGTAAACCACAGATATGTTAGCTCATGGATCAGACAAACAGAGCTTATTAGAATCAAAATCAGTTCTCTTCTACCGCCAAATCCAATTCTTTCTGGCTTAAATAATATCCTTACTTGCCAAAATAGGTGCAAAAACTTATTCACAAGTTCAATAATTTCTGGGCTTCGAAAAATCTGATATCCAGAAATAAACAAAACAATGGGAATGCTCAGAAAAAGTCGCGAAGCATGAAGAAATTGTGCAACTCGATGACTTGAGAAAAATTGATACGCCGAACCTGAATAGAAGAATCTACAGTAGGTCACAAGTCGATGGGTTAGACTAAGCCATTTCATCCATCTGCAAACTGATACTTTATCCCCTCCTTTGCTTTCTTTTTGAAGACAAAAAAATATCACTCCAATACATTGTCCATAGCGGAAAATCCATCGCAGAGTTCTGGCCGAAAATTTCGGAACACTCATCTGACGAAAGACCCCGAACATGTCCGCCTTGGGATTAATCTAAACTGGGAATGGGATTGGAAAATAATTGCTCTAAGCAAGAGAACAGACAGTGCATTTCGTTAATGAAAACTTAAGTCGATCCGCGATGATATCATATGGTGGCAGGTGACAAGATATGTCAGGTGGTTGCCTTCAAAATGCTTTAAGCTATAAGGATTGGGGTTAATTTTGTTAATGAAAATTTCTAGAGCTTTTGGACTCAATTAATTTGGTCAACAAAATCTCTTACCAAAGTATTTTAATAGTTTCAAATTTTGGAATCAAGTCTTAAATATTTTTTTATAGCAACATTTCGTTTCTAAGTTTACTATAAATTTCCTTTATTTTTCATATAAATATGTTACTTTGACTTATATAAGGATTTGTTTGAATTAATTTTGTAGATTATTATGATCTTAATTTTAAGACATATTGTATGATAAATATCATGTAGCTGGTTATAGCGCATACTATATAAACGAAAAGACGTGTTAGAAATATCAAAAAGGCCCATGAGATTAACTCTAAATTCATTTAGGTTAAGATACAAGACGAACAGTTCCACCTATAATGAGAAACAACTTTTAACTTAAATTTATATACGAAAAAATGACACTCACCGTGTTTTGCCAGTATTTACGGTCTATAATAAAGAAGATCTCCAGATTGAGTTCCCTAATATATCGAAATTGATTGATTGATTTTTGAATGACCAAACTAAAGCAAAGTAGTTCAGTTATGACTTTAACGAGCGTAAACAATACCCAAAATTGGCTAAATTTTAAGTCAATAATCATTTTATAAGACATAACAACTATATATGAAATTGATTTGACAAGGTTTAAAAATAAGTAAGCTGCAGAAATTTTCTGTAACGACAAGACCACATCAGAAATCTCCCTAAATATAGTCATTAGTTTCTTTAATCTTCGGATCCGAAAAGCCTGTCGATATAAGGGATTATTTCTACGAATAAATCTAAGGACATCACCTTGACCCCGTAATTCGAAGGATATGTTTTGGATTATCTCGGAATAGAGGACATTGAGGCTAAGGTAAAAAATGAAACTGCAACGCATTACCGCATTACTGGAAATTTCAATAAAGCTGTAGATACACCATCCGGTAATATTGTTTCTACCGATCCGATTGATTACCATCAAAAGATTTGCAATTTCTTGGAATTGGCAGAACAAAAATAAGGCTATCATATTTAATTCACGTGCATTTCCAAATCCTGTTTTTTTCATGACTGACAAGGATCTCACTTGTCGAAAAAGTTGAAGATATCGGTTGAGCAAATTGATAATGTCTTTGCCATAAAAAAATTGTAGAGCCATCATCGACATGTAGCAGGGAATCAGAATTATAAGACGTGACCAGTGCAGTAGTCTTTCGATAAAGTCATTTCTTTCCAAAATCCACGTGGCGTAAGTATACAATATTTGGAAAGAGAGGTATGAGTTTCAGTATTACTGCGATCCACCTTAGGCAGAAACTATTGCAGTAATTTTCCTCGATGATCAAAGCACCATTATTTTGGTTTTTAAGGCGAAAAAATATGGCTCCAATATATCTGCCATAGAATAAGAGGACACGTAGAATGGCGGCGGACACTTTTGGTGCAAACATTTTGGGAAACAAATAATGAACTTTCTTGCTTTGAAACTCGATCGAAATGAAAAAATTTACCGTTTTTCTGGCTTTTACTAAATTAATTTTCCTTATGACTATTTAACTTTTGTTAAGATCTAAAGTCCCTTGGCGATGATAACGACTGCACCCGGAGAATAAAGGCACAGCGACGTTTTAAATTGCCATTTGACAGATATGTCTGGCAACCATCAACATTATTGCTTTAAACTACAAAACTATCACTCAATTTTGCTAATGAAAATTTTGGATTATCTGATTTAAAATTGATTACGAAAAGACAAGTATAATTGTATTGTTCATTTGAATTAAATGTTTTCTCTTTTTATTTACATAAATGTTATATATTTAAAATGTTAGTTTCGTAACTGTATTACACATTGAATGATAAATACCAGGTAACTACTAATACAGGATACTGTATAAATGAAAAATTGATTGGAAATATCAAAGAGGCCCAAGAGGCCTACCTTGAACTTATTTAAATTCAGATACATAGCAAATAGTTCCACCTAAGAATAAAAATATTTTAAATATTAAATTGAATTGAATTTAAATACGTTTATGCTTACTCTCTTTTTCCAACCATTATTCTCTCCCAAAAAGAAAAGCTCCAAGTTTAGCTCCTGAATATATTTAAATTGATTGATAGATTTTTGAATAACCAAGCTTAAGCAAAGGACTTCTAGCACGATTTTAACAAATGTGGATAGAACCAAAAATTGTCGAACTCTTAAGTCGGCTATTATTTTGTAAGAGACCACAACTATGTAGGAAAGTGATTTGACCAAGTTGAAGAAGAGATAAGTACTAGATATGCCCTGCAACGATGTCACAACATATGAAATCTCTCTAACAATTTTCATTATTTTTTGTAATCTTATCATTCGATTGCTCTGACTATATAACTGAATACTACTGCGTTTAAGTATTAAGACCTCACCTTGAGATCGCAATTCCAAGCTGATGTTTTGGATTATCTCGGAATAGAGAACATTTAGGCTAAGGTAGAAAATAAAACTGCAACGTAAAGTCGCATTGCTGGCAACTTCTACGAAACTGTAGCTAAGCCAACTGATGTAATTAAATGGTGGCGGGAGCTCGTGCAACAATGTCGAAAGAATGTATATTTCATAAAACTGGCAACCCAAAAAAAAGAATATCATAAATAATTCACGTCTGCCTCCAAATCCTGTTTTTTTACTGGCCGATAACGATCTCACTCGATGGAAAAATTGAAGATATCGATTGACCAACTTTATCACATCTTTGCCGTGGAAAATATATAGCATTGTCATCGAAATATAGCATGGAATCATAATTAAGAATCGTGTCGCATGCAGATATATTTCGGTCCACTCCCCTCTCGCCGCGATCCATAAAGGTGTACTTATGCGAATGGATGAATAAAGGCAGGAGCTTCAGGATTACCAACATCCACTTTAAACTGGGATAATTTTCCTCTACGACCATAACACCACTTTTCTGGTTTTTGGGACGAAAAAATATTACACCAAGACATCTTCCGTATAGCAGAATTACTCTTAGGATTCTGGCAGATACTTTTGGTGCAGAAATTTTCCGAAACCGTTTATGACTTCCTTGCATTGCACTTCTGTAAAAATGAAGAAATAATCGCGTTATACCAGTTCCTACGGAATTAATTTTTCTAATGGCTTTTTAACTTTTGCTAAGATCTATAGTCTCCCTGGACAAGAGGAAATAAAATACCGTTCTTTATTTTTCAAATGTGTCATGTTAATAAAAAGTTAATGATTTAACAGCAAAATGTACAGCTTAACTAGAAAGTAAAGTAACTGCTACCATATTTGACAATTTTTCAATGGTTAAAGTAAGAAAATATATGTAGATTTATTGCAGAACTTTCGAAACTATTTCATTTGCATTTTGTATTGAATACAAATGGCAAAATAGCTGACAACGGCCGACATATATACCAAAAATAAGTTCTTAGATAGATTAAATAAACCAAGAGGACAGACTCGAAGCTCGTATACATTCAGATGAATATAGAACAATTCGCACTGTGAAAAGGGATATTCTGATTTATATTATTTAATTTTTGATTGATAACTCACCGTTTTATACCAATTTCTGACTTCACTGAGACGGTAACCATCCAGCATCAAATGACGAATTTCACGGGACTGGACCACAGCTCTTTGGGCAGTCAGAGTCAATAGAAATAAGTTTGAAATCTCAACCAGAGTCTTAAGAAATATGATTACAAAACTATTTTCGAATTCTAATAATAAATAAATATAACAGGAGGAAAACGCTAAGGCTATTCTCGCACAAACCGAAAAAAAGTGGTATGTCATAGACTTTTTTGAAAACGGATGTCAAGGAATGAAGGTCCCTGTAAAGTTCGAAACATGTTATCAACCTCTTTTGGATTTTTTTACATTTCCTTTTATTAGTCTGTAATTTTATGACCTCTAATTGGGATCTAATGTATTCGTTCAAGTCTGTATATAAAAGTCCTAAACTCAAATACCACAAGGATGCAATGTTTATAAGCATAATAATGCTAAAGGTAAGGTAAATGTCAGCCAGCCAACAAATAACTTCCAGTGGGTCCCAATGGTTATTAACTAATAGCAGCAGAGCGATTTCTGCCTGAATTAAGAGCACCAGTATAAAAACTAAAATTCCCAGTTCATAATTTCCTCCAAATCCATTTCGATTCCGGTTGCAAATGGTTTGAACTTTTCGATAAAGTTGTAGAAATCTATTGACCAGATAGGTGACCTCTGCCCCTTTAAATAGTTGCAGTCTTACAAAGGCCAAGCAATTGATAAAATGCAGCATTATTCGTATAATATGCATAAAAGTTTCGATCTTATCAGAAATCATCATAATCCATTTTATGTAGATTTTAAAAAATATTGTCATACATCCAAAGCGAAAAATGGTAACAATCCATTTCCACCAAAGAGCACTTTCTTCCATAATCACTTGATCATCATCACTGCTCTTAAATCTTAAGCAGACTGCACCAAAAATTCTGCAGACATGAAAAATCCAGCGCAGAATTCCGGCGGAAAGTTTTGGAACACTTAACTGCCAAGGCACTCGGAACATTTTGGGAGAGGTTTTAATTACGTTTGAATTGAAGAATAATGTGTGCCACTATTAATACCTGGCTCTAAAACATTTCCCTAATGAAAACTTGAACTATAATGTTGATCAGCTCCATGATGTCGAAAGGCATGACAAGTCCATCAGATATCCGCGTCTGTTTTGACGCTAAACGAACTCTACTGTTGAAAACGTCTTTCGAATAACACCGGAAAAAAATATCATAATAATATATCATTTTTAAATATTTAGTTTGATTTATAAAGTATTGATATTCAAGATGAAAAATACAAAAATATTACAAAAATGCACCATACTATGTCTAATAAATCCCAATTTAAACTAAGATAAGAAATTAAAACCCGAATTCAAGAGCTTTAAAGCTTTTCAATAACTGTGTGATAGAAATTGCACCCTAATGTATCAATTATTGCTATCAATTTCAACAATTAGTCAAATCAAGCAGATTTGCAATTTAGAGTTATGCATGTTTACGTGAATTATTTATTCAATGAATGCGGCTTTAATGATAAATGTGATCAACGAAAACCGCTTAAATGCATTTCGGATGTTTGTGTGTTTTTGTTAGGGTGGCTTGTCTGCCTGTTTCACATTAAGTGTAAAGTTATTTATGAACGTTAATGCATATTCAACTAATGACCCTAAAACACACACACACGCGCAAACACACATTCGATTTTAAGGCTCTTTACTGTGTGCAAACATGGGTATGGTAATGCCATTAATACCATCTCGCCCGTAAAATAGAATAAAATTAAATCGAATAATTTCGCTGGCTAAGCGTTCATTGATTTAAGTAAATATTAGTTCACACATACATATAGGCATGTCAAGTTTGTGCCATAATTGCCAATTGTTAATGAGAGACTGTGAAATTCTAACAACTGTCACAAACAGAGGCACCTCAATGGTCTCAAATCGCCCAAAGGGGTCAAAGTGCCCTTTTCCTCACTACTCCCCTCGAACTCTACTGCCCACCACCCCCTGTTCTAACTGCTAACCATTTTGCCACATTCGAGTATGTCACTAATTTTATAATGCAAGCCGCAAGACATAAAATCGACAAAGCCAAAGTGCTTAAGAATACAAGTCAAGTCTCTCAAGCTGGACATACATTCGCATAGGTACAGTGGGCTCCATAAAGGTAGGGTAATATAAGGGATAAATTAAAGAAACTTGACTTAAACTTATTTGTTGAATTCTTTTAAAAAAGGTAAAATAAATCCAATCACAAACGATATAAAAATGGAAAGATACATAGTTAAGTCAAAAAATAATTCAAAATTTTTAAAATGTTTTCCTTTTAGAAACTTTTTTTTAGATAAACTAAATAATTATTTCTTAAATTTGGTATTAATAGAATTATTTTGACTCGCACTGTACAATAGTTATCTTGGTGAATCGTTCTGTCTTGGTCAGCATTTAGGTTCGTTTTTGTGGTGGCTCGTTCCTTGTCTTTGTGGGAATGGATATATCTGGGGTTTTCAGTGCGGGTCCTGTCAAATTGCTGCGTTGACAACTGACATGTGCCTACTGCCAACTCGTCCTACCATCTGTTTTCCCGAGAAACGTTAGCTTTATTATAGCCTTTAATTACTGTTGGCCAGTTTCAGTTTTCCAGTTAGCCAGTTTGCCAGTTGTCACGGCCAGCAAACTTAATACCGCTTTCACTTGCTTGAATTTCAAAACCTTTCGTGTTTACGGCATTTGCTTGTAATTTTATTACATTCCTTTCTCGCTCTTGGACTCTCTACCTCCCTCTCTTTCTATCTCTCTCTCCTCTCCATTTCAGCCTGTCTCTTCATAAATAATTAATGCCTTTGAGGTATGTAAACTAACAGGATACGGTTGTTCAACGGTATATCCCTATGTGTGTGTGTGTGTGCGAAAACGAGTGTATACTTTATGTCCTGTAAATAAATTTGAGTGCGTAAGTGTAATTGTGTTTGCTTTGGCTAACAAGTATAACCCTGCTGCATATGTTTAATGGCTATAAAACCAAGACTTTCGGGTTAATGAGTGTATCTAGTTAACGGTTGTTAGTTGCCGAAATACTTCCTGTTTCATCAGACAGCGATAAAAATTTGATATGGGTCGATCATAAAAAGTTTGTTACGTATCATTTTATAAGATTATAATGAGGGCTTTTTTATTGAAGTATAATCCTTAAACTAATTAATTTTGAAGGATATTCGGTTTTTGGAAATTCATTTCTTATTAAATTTGTAGTATCAAAAGAAGTTTATCCGGTTTCGGTTAAGTCTATGTTAATAGGTAAAATAAATTTATAAAGTACACAAATTCTTGATCAGAATTATTAGACACTTCTATTTAAACGGGCAAATAGTATGTCTCTATAAATGCTTAGATCTCGAGAACTAAAAACGCTAGAATGTTGAAATTAAGTTAGGTTTTTGTTTAAGGTGGTCTTTAAAACAAGAGTTGAAAAACGTTTATAGTATTGGAGCAATATTAGTATAGATTGTCGTATACTCCTTAATTAAAAGACCACCACTAAGTAAACATAATTTTACGTCAATCCACATCACACACTTAATCTCATTTCCAAACATTCAATTGATAGAACACAAACAAGCATCTTGGTCGACACTTCGCAAGTTGCAGTTCTTTGATCAGCACTATCGACATAATTGCATTTTGAAAAGCTTAGTTAACATGCAAGGCCAAAAATGCTCTTGTACAAATTCAAGGTAGAACGACATATGATATTTATGACAATGGTGTGGAATTTAAATACGCCAGCTAGCTTAAATGAAAGAGCAGCCGACGGAGAAGAGGCCAAATTGCAACATTGCAGCAGGCGTAAATTGGTGTCTAATAAACACATAATCAAGGTTCATTTGCTGCAGGAGGCACTAAATTGCATTAGCACAAAGGATGACATGCCACCACCACCATCACCATCGACCAAAACCCACCCCCCACTTAGCCACCTTTCGCCCGCACAGTTTGCCAACTTGTCGACAAATATGTGTGCAAGATATTTGGCCTACGGGCGTGTCGTCGTATATGGCTGCTCGATTTTCCGCCCTGCCCGACCGAAAATCCGTGACAGTTTAGTTTATGGCCCAAAGCATGTTGGGGCGTATCTCAGTTACATTCGAATGCATTGCTACGACAAAGCCAACAACAAGGCCGGGTCATTGTAATGAGCTTATATGCCTTTGATGCAAAAGGAGCCTCGTCAGGATATATACGTAGCTCCCCTTGGCGTGCAAGCTCATAAGTTCCAAAAGCTCCTGATCAAATTGTACCGGTTAAATGAGCAAATACAAATCACACCATTCAGCCAAATAATGACTGAATGCATCCCAACGCCCCTTAAAAATCAATACTGCTGCTCCTTTAATGTTCATTAATAGAAATCAAAGCTTAAATTCTATGAAGATTGGTGGTAAGTGAATTGTTGTTAAGGGCTAAAGGAGAAACATATTTCCGACTTATTGTAAAGAAAATGTTTGTATTTTTGTTGCAATATTTTATCTTATATCCATGAACTTCATTAACGCATAAAAAATGTAACTAGTTCTTGGGCTTGATTAGCTAAATACCAAAGCATAGGCCGGGACAACTATAAAGAGAAGAATCCGGCTGAGCCGTTGACCCGAATCCATCCACTTACCGCCCCCTAATATCTGCACCACCCACATGCACCCAATCTTCCAAAAACACCCGGCAACAATCCAGTGCACCTAGCCACTAATTGCTTTGGGCGTTGGAATGCCGGCCAGTTTGGCAGTCGGACAATGGCATTCGGGTTAGAGTGCTCCTCGCTGCAATCACGACCCCATTGTGACCTTAAGCAATTTCTGTGCCAGCAACTAATGTGTGGTACAGTTGCCACGCCCACTAATTACGGCGATGGCCGCACGCCCATTGGGTTGGGGGAAAAGCGAGAAATTGTTAATTAATTATCAGCTAGAGCTTGTACTCTTTATTGTTGTTGGGGTAATGCATTATGTTTATTAGTCTCCAGCGCTCTCCAGCGTTTATTTTTAGAATTTAGTCTGAATCGGAATAGATCAACTGCTTGGGCTTGCGGTAGATGTTGCTGATCTGGATACTTTCATCAGAATCTGATCCGTTAACCTTTTTGATCTTAGAGTTGCTGCAACTAGGTTCGTCTAACAAATCATCATCATCCTCGGACATATCGATACTATCATCCTCTTCGTTCGATTCGCCTATATCTCCACCATTATCAACCTTCTCATCGCCTAGCTGTTGGTTTTGGGGGGTTATGCCTTGAGTGTTATTTGGCATGACTACAGACTCCGTATCGCTACGAGGTGGCTCGACATCCGTATCATCAGCGGTGCAGTGATAGATGGGCTGGACACGTGGCTTCCGGCGATTCAACTGGAATTCGCGACGCTTTTCACGCTCTTCCTTGCGTAGGTTGGCCATTTCCTCCTTTGCACGCCGCTCACGATCCTGCACAGGATTAGCACCCATGTCCATTAGTACCTTTAACGCAGCCCGTTTGTGGTTTATTCATGGCTCGATTACGCAATCCCTGAACATGTCTTTGGCCAAAGTTCGAGTCCAATTTTGGACGCAGTGTCATCTTGTCCTTGATAGTACCATGCGATTGGTACAAACTGTCCAGACGGACATATAAATGGTTATGGTCATCGGTTACCGGATGATGCATCACGTCGAAAACCTCGCCGCCCACATGGAAGGTCTCGCTGCCGTCGGACCAGCGAACAATCCTTGAATTCGACTCCATCCCTTTATTCGGGCCCTCTCGCCAACGTACGGTTGTCTTAAGACGACTTATAAAATCATTCCGAGACTGTTCATCCTTTAGATCTTCTGGAGTTATGAGATTCTCCAAGGATAGGGCATTGTAAGCCTTAGATTCCACGGGTATAAAGTGTGGCATCCTCAGGAACTGCGATGGTCCCTCAAGGATACCAAAACTTTCAGCCGGAATCGTGGCATTAAACTTCACCGTCAACTCGTTTCCAAATATTTTACGATAATGGTCATCAATGGACGGTACAGGTTTTATAACTTTAGTTATTCCTTCTCGGCTGTTATATGTGAATTCCGAATTAGATGATTTATTTTCGGCACTTGAAACTGATTTCTCATCCTCAGAGTTATTACCGGAACCGCCATTTAAACTAGGATCATCAGAAGAGGAAAACTCTAACTCAGACATGAGATGTGTCAAGGCAGTCTTTTCTTTGGGTTTGACGGCTTGGATTGCTTATCAGAATCCATTAAACTGAATTTCGGAGGCGGTGAACCGCATTGAGAGGCGATGATCAACCTTGTGGGAGATCCAAGTTCGGGCGATGAAATTGGAGAATATTGTGGGAAAAGCTTTGCTGGCAAAACTTCTTTCTTTTCATAACTCTTTTCATTGAGATTATTTCCTAAGATCAAATTTGAATTGTCGTTGGCTTCTTTTGGCAAAGGTGTTGGTTCTTCATTCTTATCACCCGTTCCACCTTCTGCGTATTCCTGTAAAGCAGCTATAATTTCGTTGGGGTCTAAAAAGGCGCCACTAGAAGCTTCGTTTAAGTTAAGATTGTTATTATTAATCATGCTCGATGGGATGGAAATGCCCTTATTAATATCATTTTCTTTTATGGCATTTTTTTGTTGGGTATCAGGAATATCTGGTGCGGGACTAGCCGATACTACACAATCATTGGTATTAGGATTGCTCTGGGAGCTCGGAACCAGAGAAGTTTTAGTTGGTGGCTGTTCATCGCCGGCAGTATTGCCTGATTTTTCTTCATTATCTTCCTTATGCTTTATACTTGCTTCGTTTGGATTCGAAGTAGAGTTGTTACCGTTTTTTTTGAAGATTTATCGCACTTGCTAGAAGTAGAGCGATTGCTGGAATCGCTCTCGGTGCTTATATTCCATGAAGAAATGCTGGAATATTCTAAATCTGATGGAATTTTTGCTGATGTCATTAAATTCGTATCACCTGGTGATTTTGTAACTCCACTAACATTATTTATCGTTTGTCGTGGAGAAAGTGAAAGGCTTATACATTTGCCTGAAGTATCTGGCTGAACGCTGAAAAAATCTAGATTACCAAACATCTTATAATAGATTTTAAAACCACTTACTTGCTATTCAGGTTAGACAAATTGCTAGGGGCTTCATTATTTGCTGATATAAAATAATTTTATTTTTAACATAAATTGTTATTGAAAATAGTCCATACAGACCTTCCATGTTTCTATGCTTGCAGTTAACTTCAGGGTTGATCTATTAAGCCTTATAAATCTCAATCAATTTAGTTCAAAGGAAACAAATTTTCTTTCGCTGCACACTGATTGTTCAATGACAGCAGACTATAATGACATTTACAATCGATTAATAATCAGAGTTGCCGCTAACTGGGTAGTCACCTATATTTCTGTCAATCAGTGTTGTGGAAGGCATAAACATATCTTTCACTTTTGATTTTGCAGTTCTAATTTAAATAGTTATAACTAATTCCTGAACGTTTTTGGTACTATTTAGAAATGCTTATAGTAAATACAAACCATTTCTGTAGCACAATTTTGGGGAAAGGGCCAACATCAGTGTTTTTAAACACACTACTATTTATTTTAAGATTACACTTAAGAAAGAACATTGCAAGTATGTAGTGTTGCTAAAGACACAATAAAAACTATGTATTTTCAGAGTTTGCATATCTGCATTAAAACGTAAAAGAAGAATGCAAGTCATGCTACTCCTAACCAAAAAAAAATATAAAAATAATTACCATCCTAACCATTTACGCTTATAAGATGAGCGGGTTTTGTCCCTTTCCTTATTTATTCGATTTTTATAATATATCGGATTAAAGGGTTAAACATTCCCAGTACTAAAACGCTTATTTGGTTTTATTTGGGTTATGTTATAAAATATTCGAGCCCTGCCATAATATGGGGCAATTATAAAAGCAAAAATATAAAAATAAAAAGCGGTATTAATTTAATATTGTTCAGACAGCGGCAGACCTCGCCGCTTTATGCCCTTCGCCCACTCAAACCCATTTGGAATGCCAACAGAAGGGCAATAAAACATGCATCGCCATTTCCCACTCGTCATCATCGACTCTCTTGACGATATGGCCCCGGTATAACCCCGGTATTGCCTTATTGCCGAATACCGTATGGGCATAAGCTCTGTGCTTTTTTGCATTTTAATATTTTTATGAGTTCTCGATTAATTAAAACTCAACAACAAGCACCTGGGCCAGCGAATCGGCGTCGCCGGCACGGAAATGCATATTGCATATTATCCGGCGAAAAGGTCATCAACTCGAAAGCAAAGGACGACAGCCACTGGCGAAATGCGGATCAAATGATTTATTCATAAATTCCGCATACGCTAAGGGCGCAAAAAAATGCTTGTAAGCCGCAAATAATTATTTACAATAAGTCGACGGTAATGAGGTTGCCGTGGCAGCCGTAAAAACCTGAACCTGTCGTTAAGGATTTTCAACGTAAATTAATAAACGGCGAATTAAACGAATGTGCCGAGTAGTTGATGTCCTTATGTACGGGTGCAATAATTGCCTGTCAACTGCTTAACGCTTAACTTGGCCCCAAGCACTGAGAGGTCATCTGAATGGTAATCAAATTAATAAAAGAGAAAAATAAATGCACTTAAATTTATTTAATTCATCAGAATTTAACTCAGACTACATAAAAGTTGATATGGTATGTCTAGCCAAGAGAATTGTGTCAGAAATTGTTTTAATTTTTAATTTTTCATGTCAAAATAGATCATATTTTTTGGATTTTCGTTTCTATCACAACAAGCCAAATCCGCTCCAAAATTCAATTTTAACATTTTCAAAATTAACAAAGTTATTTTCAAATTCTTAAATTCTTAAAACATGGCATATAGCGGTATGGAGCTACCCGGAATATTTTGTCCAGATGTAAGAATCTTTATTAATTAAGTTATTTTTATTTAATGCAGTTAAATTTGTATGCCAGGAAAGCGTTGAGCAGTTTGCAAGACTTTACGGAAGTGATAATGTTGGAAAAATGATGATAATAGCCTCGACCACTCGGCCTCAAAACAATTATCCAATTAATATGCAAGCCCCAGTTCATCCACAAACTGGAACAATGGAAGCCAACCCCTCCAGGTTCAACCGGAATCCACCAACAGTTGACGACCGAAATCTAAGATATATTCCTCCATATAATGCTTAGTTAGTTGAAATATCATAAAATGAGATTGATAATATTAAATTATATTATTATTTAGCGCACTCCAAGGATCTAGGCCCAACATCCATGGCGGATGTGGTGACCACTACCATACTTCATCGAATTTCAAGAACTATAAGCCTGAATATCCTGCGCATCACGCCCAGCAAGAGGTTCATAGTCAACAGGGAATGCATATGAATTATTCGTGTCTACCTCCGCCTGGACCGAGATTTGCGTGGCTTTAAGCCGTATATAAACTTTCCTTGTATGAAACTTATTGTAGGTGAACTGTTTAATTACATATCAAAATATAATGTTGTAACGCTCTTCATTAATGATACTCTTAATTTTAAAATGTCTGAAAATCATTTTGTAATTGCTAGTTGCAAAAATTCTCATTAATAATGATTAAATTCGAATTTTCTTCTAAACGGGATACATGCGCCTGAGAAAAAACTAAAATAATGAAAATAAACAAACTAACAGTTTAAAATAATTTTCACAAAAGTTTTCGCACAAAACAAGGGGCAAACAGAGAGTGAAAAAATGGCGAAAAAGAGCTAAAATCGTTTGTATTTTCTTTCTGTTTGTTCGGGAGCTCTCAACTGCGCCATTCAAGTTTGTTAAACATTAAAATGGAGCTGCAATAGAAAAACGCTAACTAAACGCGAGCAGACAGCAAACAAAGCATCCCGCCTTTGAGGGTGTATGTGTGGGAGTATGGGTAAAACCAACACAAACACACTTCAACCCACACACATCGCCTGCCAGGCATAGTGCAAAATAAACCAACAGCAAAAATAAATATTAAAATTTGTGCAATAAAATGCCGAGCAATAAAACTAAAATAAGTCAGAGGAAAACCAAAAAAAAAAAAAAAAAAAAATGGAAAGCAGTAGAAAAGTTTTATCCTTAGAGCAAGTGTGTTAGTGTTTTCTTATAGACCGCCATCGGAAGTGGCAAGCGGCTCAAGTTGCGAAATACATACACATGCCACACCATCACCCACTACACCACCTCCACCACTTACTGTCTGTCTGCCAGTGTTGAAAAGCGCTCGGAGAGGGAGGTGTAGGCAGCCCAGGCTGGCAGTTAGTTTATCGCGCTCACCAAATCTGGGGAACCGGCAGGATATGGAAGGCACAGGGGGCGCGGCACAAGTAATACAATGTATACGAAAATAAAGAATCCAGATTGTTGAGCAGGCCAGGCAATCGCCAGAGAGAATGCTGTAAAAATAAGTTTAATATATCCGCATTAAGATTGCCCAAGATTACCAGTCTCCAAGTTAGCACACTTGCAGTGTTGCCAAGTTTTTGGCTTGAATAATTTTAACAAATTTAGTTTTTAATAAAATTTAAGAGTTTAGTGTTAAAATATTTTATAGTCTTCGGCCTTTCAGATTTAATTTAAAGGTGGCTTAAGATCTAGTTATTTCTGAGGCAACCTTGATTATCCTTTTAAGTGTGTCATCTATATCTGTTCGTACTATCCATGATTTATAATTTTAAAATAAGCTAACTTATGGAAAAATAGCCAAGTGGATCATCCTTGGCCCTTCAAGATGGCGCTTGTCGATGGCGGAATTCACTTTGCGGTTGACTTTCGCCTTAAAGTATGCAACGTTCTTCTGCACTTTTTGGCTGGGGCAAAGCAAGGCAAACATCACGAGGCAAGCAAAAAGCCAAAGCAAGCATGTGATGTGTGGGAAAGAATAACAAGGGGAAAAATCGAAGCGGAAAAAGCGCTTGGGGAAAATGCCAAGCGAAGGACACCGACGGGGGTTTAAGGGGATTGGTGAGGGAAGCAGAGAGGAATGAAAAGCCAACACCTGCCAGCGGAAGGCGGATAGCGGATGTGGGAGGGGCTTGTTGTGCGGACTGTTTTCGGTTGCCGCTGCCGCTCGGAATTCAATAAAGTGCCGCAAATGATTACTGCATAAAAGAAATGTGCAATCCTGTTTGCCGGTGTTTTTGCAGCTTGTGCATCCGGCAGCATTTAGTCGATGAGAAATGGTGGAAGAAGATAAAAGTTATGCGAACACAACTGCGGTTAAAACAATAGCATCAATAGCATTGCAAATAGAATAAAGAAACTTTGTTCATAGTAAACTAAATACCCAAAATTGGAAAATTAATTTCATTTTATGGAAACTTTAACAGCTGAAAAAGATTGATGACTTCTTAAATTCAGGTAATTACACAAAGTCACTCCTTAACTGATTTGATAAAACTATCAATTTAATAAAAAAAGAAGTATTTTAATAAACAATATTCCTTTCATTTTGATAAGAGAGATATTTCATTTGATTAATTTATTTTTAATAATAAAACGAAATTCCCAAGTTAACTTATGTTTTTCTAAGGCATAACTATCAAACTAACCCCATCTATGCTTGTGTACGCCAAGAAATAAGCAAATGACGAATGGCTATGCAGCGGTAATAAAAATTAGATTATTCCATCAGGACTGAAATTGATTTTCCTCCTTCATCCTGGTCTAACTCAGAAATCGATTTAATATGCACCGAGGGCTTTCGCCCGATATCCACACAGCCGCCTGCCTGACAACCACATTCTCCTTGAAGGTAAGGTTGCCGTAGATAACCAAGCGGAACTGTGGCCTTTTTTCCACTTTGCTTGGCGGCTGCTCGCCCAGTTAGATGGCTATCAACGCCCTCGACAGACAGTCGTTGGAACATCTCGACGAATGTCGCAGCAAATGCAACGGAAAAGCGTCAACTTAATGGTCCACAACTGTTGTAATGTTCGCCACGTTGCCATAGCTGATGCTGTTGCTGTTGCTATTGCTGATGTTGCTAGTGGATTCGTGTTGCCGGGGTGTCAGCATTAGTCAATGCTCGAGGGCGGGGTGGCACAAATGATTTTATGTATGGCTTGAAGCATTGCAGCAGAAGCAGCAGCAGAGGCCGCGACAACAGGACGACAGCAATGGCACAAAGCAACAAACATGCAACAATAAAGTTTTATGAAACAACAGCAACTACTGGAAAAGTGCTTATTGCTTGTTGTTCTTGTTGCTGTAGATGCTATTGCTGCTGATGCTGTTGCTATTGCTATAGTTGCTGCTGCACCTGACGCTGCGTTGAACTCATCTCCGACGTTGCTGTCGCCGTTGTAGCTTTCGGCCATTTCCGTCAGCCAGCGCACTTAGTGCCACGCAGCGATACAGACATGAATACACAAATGCACTCAACGAATTAATTTTAATTTATCAAAAGCACCTTTTTTCTCCCAGGGTGCTAACTGAAAAGTTTAAGCAGCTAATTTATTTTCACACAAACTTAAAAAAAACTGTGGTTATTAAACAACTTAAGTGTACTTATATAGTTTTTTATTTATTTTCTTTTTAATATTTTTGGCTTATGTTGAGCTTTAAAAAGACGACGAGCCAAAGCCGCTGGAGCTTTCAACAATGGTTATATTTTTACTTATTACCACAGAAACTGTAGTATTTAATTAATAAATTCAAGGCACTTTATGTAATAAAAATCTATTTTTATAATCGACACGTCCCATTTACTCACACTTCTCAACCAAGAAAAAATCCAAACGAAAAGGATTAACAATCAATGATTTTATCTTAGCTTAACCTCGGTTCATCAGATTTATATAGATACTTAAGGAGACCATGTAGTCAGCCTACTACATTTACAACTAAGAACTTATTTGAATTACCTTAAACTACAATTAAAAACTTCAGTGTATAGACGGAAAACTGCAGACGAGACGCGCATGCAAACTTCCCAGTTAATGACGCAACTGTGGCGTGTTTGTAAAGTGTTGAAATTGAAATTATACCTTTGGGGGCTTTTGGAGTTGTTGCTATTGTTATTGTTGTTACTGGCTATGTTGTTGTAGCTGTTGCACACAAAATGCATTCAAGTGTAGTTGCGTCAATGTTTGTTGTTTTTGTTGTTGCTGGACGAACAACAATAGCAACAATAATGTTAATGAAAACAAACATTACCGAGAACAGCAACAGCAACAGCAGCAGCAGCAGTAGGAAAGCAGAAAGGATCGCAGCTGAAAAGCAGCAACAATTCAGCCCTGAACAACAAAACAGCAAAACGCCCTTAGCCAAATTGCCAAAGCAAAGACATTAGACCTCACAGACTCGGCAAAGTTTCAGCCTGGGTATCCAACAACTATGGCAACTAATGCATATATGAAGGCAATTCCAGTTTCGTTGTTGCTTAATTAAGTTATGAAAAGTTCAATATTGAGTGAATAAAATATCTACACCAAGCGAACTAGGCGAAAGTTTCTATGAAAAACAATAATAAAATACTGACTAAAAGATTATTTTAGATTTGATATATTAGGTCTTTGGTAATTGACAAAGCAATCAATAGAATTGTAATTGTTTTTGAAAATTGTGTTTTCTAAACTTTAATCCAATGATGTCTCTTAATAAACATGTGTAAGCTTTAATGACTTAGATCTTTTGCAATATTTTCCTTTGTTCTCTTCAAAAAGAAGTTTAAGTTTTAAAGCTTGAAAATTCAATGTGGCCAGTTTAAGGTTTCTTGCCTTTTAAAAGCCAATGTGACCGTGTGCTGCAATCTAAAGTAATTATTACAACAGCTGCTGGTAACTTTATTTTACAAGCTTGTTTTTCTTTTCAAACAAAAAAGTTCAGCCATTTAATTAAGTTCAAATAAAATTGGCATTCAATTTGCCTTCATCTCGCGATTCGTATTCATTGTCTGTGCAATGCCGTGGACATCATTTAAGTACACTAATACCGATTTACGAGCCCAGCTTCATCTATGTAGAACGCCCAGGACATAAACACGCTCCACCTCATCTCTCAGCTGGGGCATTCTCATTTGCCATTGCCAACCAATAAACTAAAATAAAATGCCAACGCAGGACACTTAAAAGTCTGTAACTTTTTATGGCCAACGGACGAGCGCTGATGATGGCTGGCCACATCATTATCAACGTCAACGTCGTTGTCTCTCGCCTCATCCTTTGTCCAACTGCCCTCCACTTTTTTTCACCATCACTCCCAGCATCACTCCAATCCAATCCTCTTCTATCCGCATTTTCCCGCTCGCATCTCATCTGCTGATGAACCGAAGCCGGAAAGACAAAGGCGACAAAATAATAAGAAGAGGGAAAAAACCTACTCAAAGTTAATCAAATTAAGTTTCGGCTGCTTTTGTAAATCTGGGCAAACAATGAACCCCATTCCCACTGAAGGCGAAAAGAGAGTTCCCAGAAAGGACAACGAATAGACCAATGGACGCGTAAATTAATCATCTTTTTTTTGCCGCTATCCTCATGCTCCAACGTTTTTGTCTAGCCTAGGAACTTTAGCTTGGGATGGTGGTTTTGCGGTTTGGTGACGTTGAATGATATTTCCTCTTTTAGCTGCTTAAAAAACGGGGAATTTATCAAGGGGCGGTAAATAGGTAAAACGATAGAACATTTCCAACAAAGTTGTAATTAAACTTTTAGGACTGATCTTGGTAGTTGGTCAATCAGAACTCAGAATATTTCAACATAATATATATTAAAAAGTAACCACTTCTGAAACAAATCTACTCCTTTTCAAGGGTATTTTCTTAACCCCTACTAATCAGTCTCCTTAAATTCCATTTGCACCACACTTTTTTAGCCGCTTTCTTGGGTTATTTATGCCCTTGCGGTTTGTTTATATCCTTGGACATCCTTTAGCCTGGCCAGGCAACTTATTACGAAACTTATTAACAAAGTCAACACGCTTTGAAGGCAACAACAACAGAAACAAAAAAACGAAGCTTCCACAAAAAGAAACGAACAGTTTATTATGCCAAGCAGCGTTTCCCATTAGGAATAACCCTTCCTGATAATCCCCGTTACTTGAGCGGAAATGTAATGGCGGACAGCAACTCTTGGCCAGACTTCCGCTCATTTCCGGTGCGACATTTATTCATTATGATTTGCTCATTTTTCGGTGGGTACTTTTCGGTTCTTAATTGCAAGAGTTCGGACGCCTTTTATTTGCAAATAATTAAAAATGATTTTACCCGCCAAAAACCCCTCCCACGTTGGACTCTAATTTATTTACCCAAGGAATTGTACAAAGTTTTTGTGGTGCACGAATCTGAATGGAAATCTTGGGTCCAACCAACCGACCGTTCGTTCGTTACCCCAAAAAATGTTGACCCGCATTCGCAATTGAATCAGCAATTTGGTCCGCTGATGTGGGTTTGGTATTCTGTGAGTTATGTGTGCCTAATTGAATGGGAAGTCTGGGCCAAATCGGGTGAGTGAGGTCCTGGCAAACTTTGCTGTCATGGCAAGTATATATCTGTCTACATCTAACTAACTAACTGACCGGCTGCAGCCTTTCCTATTCAATCTTCTGGTCCCCAACAAAATTGTAATAAATATTTATAGACACAGGCAAACACACACACACACACATACACAAACACACACAAAAAAATAGAAATGGTAAAATAATAGCCAAAGCCATAAAATTGCTGGCTAACACTTACGCAGAAATGGAATTTGTCTATGTGTTCGTGCGGTTTCCACACACACTGCACTTTGCGTGAGAAGCCCACTCATTTTTAATAGAAAACCACAATTGCCCATTCAATTTACTATAAGTGTGTGTGTGTGTATCTGTGTATATGAACCAGGATTTCAACGGGCTCCACAACATTATTGTATATATTTGTAGTTGTTACTGCTTTGGTTACAGTTAATATGTAATATAAATGTCTGGGCAGAACTAATAGTGTTTGCATTGCATAATGAAATAATTAAATAAATTGAATCAAAATCAAATATTTGATAAATATGCAAGTAATAATTTGTGGCTATGAAAAAGTGAGAAAGGCTAGTTGGAAATTACATTTCAGAATTTATTTGGAATTTGGGTAGGAAATTCAAGGATTTTTATATCTCGGATATTTTCTTTTCAAATCAAAAAAAAAATTGGATTTTTAGTTTGGAATCGAAGAACAATATAATAATAAAAACAAGAATTTGATTATCAGTTCTGAAACTAAAACCAATAAAAATCATTTACATTTAATGAAATCTATTGGTCAATTATTTAACAATTATTTATTTTGAAAGGAAAAATGCTTAATCTAATTTTTTTAATATCTTGAATTACTTGAATAAAAATGCAAAATGCTTTTAATTGTTTTCCTTTGGCAGACAAGTGAAATATTTATATGAAAAGCATTTTTATTACGGCAGCCACGTTAAGACCCTTTTCCAATCCCTTTTCGCACGCAACGTGTGTTCATGCCAGGCCAAATTAAATTTTACATTAATTGTGAAAAGAATGCAAACGGAAAGAAGGCCAGAAACAAAAGGCAGCTGAAGAGAGTGAGAGAGAGTTACTTAAAATTCATGACTCGGCACAGGATGGCATTGGAAAGTCTTTTCGGCTATAACACTTAAGTGTAGGAACAATCTGTGTTTCTGTATGTGTATTGTTGTAGGTCATAAATTAACTCTCTGCCGGCAAAAGGAATAAAAAAAGAATATATATATAGAGGAATAGAGTCGCTGAGGGGATTTTATTTATAGGAGGAGAGAACTCTAGGTTTCTTTTTCTGAGTGTGTATGTGTGTGTGTGCTGTAACGAGGCCAAGCTGCAAATGTATCTTCTTCTTCTGCCTTTTTCTGTTTCGGTTTTGGCTTCAGTACTTCGGTACTGTTCCTCTGTTACTGTTGTTGCCACTTCCTGGCCTTTTTTACGGCCTTGCACATCTCTTACAGCTTCACTTTATGCTCCAATTATAAGCGGAGCACGAGCATATCCTGTTCAAACACAAGCACATGCCAAGTACTGAGATTTCAGCCTGTTCCTCAGTTAGTAACCATTTCACTCCGCCTCTTTCCCCTATTGCGGTTTACTGTTTCGCCGTTGATTTTGTTTGTTTATTTCCGCTAAATTAATGGCGTCCACTACTGACACTTCCGGCTCACTCGCACAAGCATAAGCACACACAAAAACAGACACACACACAAGCCACAGAGAGTGAAAGAGAGAGCTTAAATGGAGTTGTGGCTGGCATTCCTTGTTAATCAGCCTTTTGCCATTATCCTTTTACATGCCACTCCGATTATGAACATCATTAGTTACCGCTCGCTGATTCTCTGGCTAGGCTAGCACGTTGAAGATTTATGGCCCGCCAGCCATGTCCCTTCCCTAGGTTCTATTACCCCCACCAGATTCTATTACTTGGGCGTAGTTACACTTAATTTGACATGCATAATTGTGCGTATGTTTGGGGATACACTTCTGACTAACTGGTAAGCAACTCAAATTGGCTTCTTAAGGTGACTCAATTAAAAAATAACAAAAAAGATTTGGAAAATATATACAAATTAAGAAAATATGTAATTTAGGTATTCGCCAATAAATTAATTATTTAATAAAATAGACCCATGGAGACCTTCTGAAAGTCACCGCTATTTTTGTTACTGCATACTTTTAGGCATATATTTCTTTTCAAAGCCGTTCTGTGATTTCAATGTCGCTCCTTAAACTGTTTTTTGGAGATTTCTTTTTCAAATTCAAAATTTCAAAAAAGCAGAAATAAGTTCTATTATATTAAAGATCAAAGTAGAGATATAATATTTTAATTAATTCTTGAAAGCGGTTATTATTCATTAAGTGGTAGACTTTTCACAAGCAACTGTGGTCCACCCTGGGGAACAAATAAAAGACTGCCTTATCGTCCTCATTATATACTCCATTATCAGAGATTTACTTCTATTACTTCGCGTTGAATCATTGCTGGGTAACGGGTAATATTTTGCTCCAACACAACGAACATCTATTTAGAGGACAATAGCTCCATGGCAGAGGAGAAAGTGGCCTGTCCATGTTAACTGCAACTTGTTTTTATGCCCAGTTCTCGGTCCAATTGACCCTGCACAATTCAACAACTTCTGGGCCACTCCTCCACTGCCCACTGCCTCCCCTTCTCCCATATTCCATTGCCCATTTTGGCCATTTCGTTCAGTCAATTGACGCCAACTGTGGCCTGGCTACTACGCAACGTGTCGCTTAATTGATAACGACGTCAACAAAATGGATGCCATGGTCGCAATTGGGTCGAAAACAACAATAATAGCAGCAGCAGTAGGAGCCAGAGTATGAGCAGGAGCAGCAGGAGCTGGAGCTGGTCCTGAAACTAAGGCTCAAACCGAAACGGGCTGAATCGAACAATCAAAAGGACGACAACAGAAATGCGTTGGCAGAATCGAAAAAAATGTCCCAAACTCACATACACACTCTCACACACACACATGCAGGGAAAATTGTTTTCAAGTAGACGGCCACTTGACATCAAAAACATGCACATGTCGAAAACAATATGGCGACTATACATATGCGTTTGTGTGAGTGGTCAAACCGGAAGTAGCAAACACGAACGCACACACACGCAGTCCTTTATTTCTCCCCGGAGAGCAAACAAAAAAAAAGGCCGAGAGAGGGTGAATGTATTTTTAAGAGCTACAATTTTCCAAACAATTATTACAATTTGTATTGACCAAACGGCCTGAAGGGGAAGTTGTATATGTATTTGTATGTAGTCTGCTACATGGTATATAGTGGGAACCAAGTGTAAATAGGCAAATTTTAATGGTCACATTTTTATTATTGATTTTGTTATTGAAATACCAAGAAAAGGAAAACTAACATAAAAAAATAAAAAAAAACTTGAAATAACTCCTTACAATAAAGTTTAATTTGTATTTAAAAGGAAATATAAGAATCCAACGGAATATATAATTTCGCTACAACTGTTTCATTCGATCTCCAGAAAGATTTAAGCTGTCGGCTTGCAAGTCATATTTGCCTGCGAATTTCCGCCATTTTTTCGCGATTTCGTGTGAAATTTTAAAATTCCTGCTATATGCCCACAGGCTTCCACTAGCCCAACGGAACGGAAAAATATTAAACCAAAAATATATCCATGGCTCCTGTTCTACCGCCCACGATACGGCCGCCCAGAATTTATCTGCATATATTGCAATATCGTTAAAAATACGAAACAAAGAAAGTGTACAAAAAGACTTGCTTTATTTGAATGAAATTTCACCACAGGCTCTGGAAATTTATGATTTTAATTGGTTTGGTCAAGTGGAAATTTCAAAAAGCGTTTTTAATATGTTCGCCCAAAAAGGGCCGGAGACTTTTTGGCTTTTGTAATATGCTTTTCAGCAGCCGGCTCTCCCTCTGTTTTCCCCTTTGTGCCCCGTGCCCTGCAGTAATATTTCTGCTGTTGCTCTTTATAATAATTTTTCTCGTGGCCATGCATTTCTATTGATTGCCTTGTTCAACTGGAAAATGCGTTACAAAGCAAATAAAAGAAAAGTTTTTGATCCAACAATTTTTTTGTGTTTTTCTTTATTTTTTTCTGTTTGACCAATTGGGTAGACAAATTTGCCTTCAGTGCAATGAAAAAGTTTGTTTGGAAAAACAATATTAAAAATGCATAAATACATTTGCATATGGGTATAAAACGCGATATCTGCATAATGCTGGATGATGGGGGACTCCTGGTGGCGCGGAATTGGTTTAACTTCGTTTCTGTTTTATCCTTATTAAATTTTTATTTACATTTTTATTTAATTATTCCAGTGAGTCATGTGACTGTCATGAAATGGAAAAAATCATTCAGGATTTTTGAGCTTTTGTCACAGCACTACCGTCCGATTAAATTGGAGTACCTTTGAATGGGTTTTAAAGCGATGCTCTAGGGAAATCTTTTGAAATTAAAACCAGAATATTCATGCATTCATGCTTTTAACCAAATTTTTTTTGAATTTTAAGTTTTCATTGTATGTTAACGAAAGAAATGATAGCTAAACTGAAAAAGATATTCATTTTCCCTTAACAATGGCAAAACCTTAGATGAAAACAAAAGCTGGAGTCGATTGTAACAATAAGCTCAAAATCAGCAATGCAATTTGAACAGCAGGAGGTAATTTAAAACTCGGTAGTTTTGATTTAAGGAAATTAATTGACTCGTTAGACTTCCGAAATAAAAACAATGTTATTGATGCTTTTTTTTGCAAAATAATGTGGTTGATTCTGGGCAGTTTTCACCCAGTTTATGAATTCAGAACTAAGCCATTGTTTATGTCTTTTTTTATCCCATTTTTAACTCAATTATACTTTTTTATCATTGCGTCACCAGAATTTGCACAACCTTTATAAAAGTACAAAAACAAAACCTCAAAGGAGAATAACACCCAAATATGCACAGAATATTTAAATTTAAATAAAAACACAACTCCTTTTAGTTATTCAATCGTTTAGTTTCCTTTTCGATTAAAATATTTGACCAAAAAATATTATTTTATAGATTTAATCCTCGTTTAATAGTGGCTCAAAGGGCAAGCCTTGTTATATCGGCGTTTTTTCCCCATTTTATTTGTTTTTTGGTTTTTGTTTTCCTTTGGCCTCTGTGGGTGGGAAGCCCTTTATTTTATTTCTACAACCGCTGAACATGAAGCAATTGTTGGATATAACAATGCCATATAACTGACCATTAACAACAACAGCAACTGCAATAAAAGTCTTGCTGGGAACGAATATATGTGAAAAGTCCGAAAGAGGAAAGTTTTCATGGGTATGGGTGGGGAATAAGGCTCGCACAGGAAAATTGCTTTCGTTTTCCGGCATTTTTCAGAGCATTCAATTTTGTTCTTTTCGTCGGTTGCTTAAATTTCATAGTATGAGTGTCTGTCCTTGGTTCCTCCGCCTACAACAAAATGCCGATTAATACGCCTTAACTTGTTGGCACTCACAATCCCCCGCACAGACACGCCCAATGCCCCAGGCATTTCACGTTTGCTTGGACAAGGTCCTCAAATTAAATTACCCAACCTCCTCAGAAATACAAAAAAAAAAATAAAATAAAAATTGCTAGAAGATCAATTGATTTCCAGTCAAGAGGCGGCGGTGGCCAGTGGCAAATTCATTCAACCGGAATTAGTTATTCGGTTAGGTCACGGGAGAATCTCTGATGTCCCAGGACAATTTAGGCGCTTTTCATACCGCTCCGCCTCACATTACCGGGCGCAATTAATCAAGCGAGTTGCGTGTCCTCCGATGGATTGCTAAATGCGCCTCGGGCCGCTCCAACGGAAGCAGCTGGGGCATTAGGTTTCCTTCCTATCCGCCAGCGAATCGTGCAACATTTTGCGGTTCCGTTGACAACCAATTTGATGACGGCAATTTTCCCCACATCCCACTTGATCTCCCTCTGTGTGAGTGTTTGTGTAACAATCTCCGTTCACTGTCCGTGCTCTGATTTTGCGATACAATTGGAATAATTATGTGTTTACGGCATTTATATGTCGCCATTCGAAAATCGGTTTGTGGGTTATAATTTTGATGGGGGACTTCAAATAAGTAGCAATTATTTTTGCATGTACAAGCAGCTAAATGTGGCGAACAATGATATATACAAAATATATTTGCCAAGTTTTAATTGGGTACACAAAATTAGTTAAGATTTATTGGGATTAGTTGGATATTCCGGAGTGGATTTTATAAAGTTCTAACTAAGTTTAATTTATTGAATTTATAATTTTCTATTTGTCCTTTTAAAGGTTCTTAATTTTCCCAACTCTACATTTCAATTTCAGTCCTTACAATCACAGATAATTCGATCCTTTCTCTGCTTAACCCTAAAATCTTCCTTTAATTCATACCACCTTTGATACCTCATCCGAGCAGACTTAACCCACCACTGACTGCCGAATTGTCAAAGACAATTACAGAGCTATCGATGTGAGCTAAGCTCTCTACTCGGCTTTGGGCTCTTTGACAATGAAGGCGCTGATTGATTGTGTGGCAGCGATTCATATATCAAATCATCATGTAAATGCGTTGAGGGCAGAAGGCCAAAGTGGGTGGGGTTAACGGGAGGGGGTGGGAGATTGGAGGCTTGTAGAACCGGCCAGACAGCCAAGACATCCGAGACAGACAGCTGGCTACACGCAAGCAATTTAAAATGCCATTTGTCTGCATAAAGCCAGAGGAGCAGGCCAGGGAATGGAGAAACGTCCAGTCAAGCGTGGGAACTGCAAACCCTTTTTTCAACAATTTTATTTTTTAATACTCTATCAGTGGGTTCATTAGGTTGGTTAAGGGGTTTTGATATTCGAGAAGATATAATTTTATATTCTTCGAATAATAGTTTTTCCAGAGATACTGTAAATCGTATAACTTTATTTTAACTAATTTTCCTTTCAAGAACCATAGCTACTAAGGAAACTTATAATGTCGTCTTCTGTAATCTTATATTCCGTTTGCAGTATTAGCTAAATGGCAATGAACTTAATTTTCAAAAGCAAGGGTATATCTTAATTCACTTTAAAAATCCGAAGATTCGCCCCAATTTTTATTCGTACTCGGACATGACCGTCACATGCTGGCGCGGAACGTGCTGGGAACCGATATAGTGAAGATAGTGAATTGTTTGCCGGCTCGCGGGCATAAAACATGGCGGACGACACGCCACATAACAAGATGGCGAACGGAATCCCGTCCAGACTCTGTCCCCGGCTCAGACAGCGGGCCATGGAAATGGATGTGGCACTGTTTCTGATTCAGAATCTGTGTCTGCTGCTGACGCAGTCGCTCCTGTGGCTTTTTGACTGGCTGCGTGTGAAACAACTTAATTTCCGCTTAGCCCCGCCTTTAGCGCAACTCCGGAGTTGGGTGTCAGGAGTCCGGAGTCCATAGCCCATAGTCGAGAAACCCAACATACTCCGGCTGACGCCGTGTTCACATGCGTGTAACTATGCTGCTGTGTCTGAAGCCAAAAAGGAGGAGAGTGACTTGGTGTTAAAAATTCAATTTACACTATTTGGAACGCAATTAAATTGGAGCTGGGCCCACGTTCTTCTCCTGCAGTCGACATCCTTTTTGGTTCCTCCGCTTAAGCCATGATGCACGCAACTTGCTTGCGGTTTTTATTCGGGTTTATGGGATTTTTCCCGCGAAACGTTCGTGGTTTTCGGCTGTGCAAGGGCTTGGTAACTTTTTATGCTCATATTTTATGCATTAAGTGATCTATTAAAATTTTTGTTGTTCTCCTCGAATGCCTCACATGGCCCATTCGGATGGATGTGTATGATATAACCAGTCCTTTACTTTCCATTTTCTGACCCTTGTCTGAGACTTGTTTATTGGGCGTAGAAATGACAAAATTATATGGTTCTTGGCATGTCTGATGGCCACGCGTCGTATGTGTGATATTTATTTGACTTTTATGATCCGTAAGAGGATTGAGATCAAAATGGAATTTACACAGTTTTATTATGCAAAGTGTTTTTGTTTCGAGTCTTCGCGTATTTTTAAAGAAATTAAACTGGAGTACTTTGATTTTAAAGTAGTTTTCCCAAAAAAAAAGAATTAGTATATGATCAATTTTTTTAAGTTAAGTTTTTATTATATGTGGATATCATTTAACACTATAGATATGTTAAATATATTCTTAATTTATTGTTTTTGTCTTTGCCATTGCATTTAACTGCATTTGGTCTCAAAATTTCGTTCTGTGTTTCCCACGACCTCTGCCAATATTTTATAGAAACTGAACTCTTCGATATCTTCCTGCCTGCCTTCACTATAAACTTTGACCCCATAAACTTTGACAACAGGATCACGATATCTGTTTATTTGTTTGCCTTGTTATTGTGAACTTTATGACCGCAATGGCGTTGATGGCCAACATGCGACAACCACACACACACAAACGAGTATAAAGCTTTCGACCATGTAGCGGAAATCGGCTTAAAATTTACTCCATCACATACACACACAAGTGCAGACTAGCACCAAAAGGCCACGCGTGCATGATTTATGGTCTCCTTGCAGCCAAAAAAAAGAAGAAAGTCGAAAGCTGGTGAGAAATAGAGAGGGAAAATGGCAGGTTTTCGGCCAACACTTTTGTGAAGTCTAAGAGCCTGGTCTTGGTTTATGCAACTAATGCAACTGAGCGCCATTGTTGCTGTCCCGTTCCAAGTGGCAAAAGAAAGAAAAAAGTTATTTACGGCAAACTTCCGCTGAAAGTGGCCAAAAGCGGGGGTCGTCATTGTTGACTTGAGTCCAAAAAAACACCCATACTCCTTCTCTACCTTGGCTAGGCAAGTTTTTAAATCATTTCTCTCTTTTGCATTTGCTACTTTTTTTTAAGTTTTTTTTTTTTTTTGCGCCTAACTTGGCCGGCATTTTGCCACTTTGCAATTGCACAATGGTGGCCGCCATGGCGTTTCTGGGTTCGCGTTCCCGTTATTTGCAAATTATGTTACTTTGGCCAACTCGAATAAATCTTTGGATGGGAAAAGTGTGCAAAGAGTCCTGCCTCCCACACAAATCACAGGCAAATTAGTTGCCATCGCTTCTCTCGCTCTTACTCATGTCGGCAAACTTGTTGAGCTGCAAGTTTTCCCAGCTCTCTTTCTCTCTCTCTCTCTCTTTCACTTCTAATATAAATGGCCGAAAACTTGCTGCTAATGAGTAAATGTGGGAAAAGTTTAAATTAATTTTTGAAATGTGTTCCACTCTAAAGATTTTCAATTTCCTCTATGGCCAGGCCAAGTGAAGCGAAATTTCTGTTTCAGTATCATGGCCGCCACCACCCATTTTCTAATTATATTTTCGATACTTTCCGTTGACCCCGTATACACTTTTATGTTCATACTCTGCACCTCACGACCTCTATTCTTTTTCTAAGCTGCCGTTGCGTAGCCGGAAGTCCATTCAGATTGGCAAAGAATGGGGTGATAATACAGGATGACAGCCACAAAAGTTCGGGGGACAGGCTTTGATGACAGAATGACACTTTTATCAGCAGTCATAAAAACAGATTGCTTGGTAAATAGTTTGTATATTTAAAAGTATTTTTCAGCATATTATCTGGCCAATATGTGTGGCTTTTTGGTTATAAAAATATCTATTAAATTTCTTATAAATTCTGAAAATTTCTTTTTATAATTTTATTATTTTTATTTTTAAAGAATAAACATCATTAAGACACTCGTAATAGTAAATTGCAAAGGTGAATTTCCATAATTAAGTGTAATATATTAAATCAACAAATCGCCTTTACAAATTCTAGATGTACCATAAATTCCATCAATTCAAGCAATTACACAAGATATTGATTCAAAGTGGCTTTCATAATAACTTGAATTGCCAGACTGCGAAGGGCCTGCAAGGTAATAACAATTTTCATCAATCTATTTGTGTATTATTGAATATTAATTGTGTACGCTTCGATTGCGCTAACTTTTGCATTAGGGCCACAGCAATCAAATTTAGATCTTCGTGATGGGAGAGGGGTGACGGGGAGACATAGGGGTTTCTCTCAAATTCTCCGAGTTGGTTGTCTTGACTCCTGACATGCCCGCTGGGCATTTCGGCTCATGTGTCACCATTTTGTTTATGCTGCGAATTTCCGGCTTCTCTTTCTAGGTGCTTGTCTGTCTGTGTGAGTGACTGTGTATCTGTATTTGTATCTGTATAGATAGATATATGTGTGGGTGTGTGAGTTTGTGGCTCACTGCCTCGCTTTAGCTGCCAATCACAACTGGTTGACAAATTGCTTTTGGACACGACTGACATGTTGACAGGCTTACTCAACTGTTTCACTCACACCCCTTCCACCACCGATTTCTTATCTCTCGAGTATCGTTCTTTATTTAAAGCCAAAAACAAATAGTTCTTTAGAAATCGATAGATAGTAAAGTCTTATTTGATACGTTGTAGGAAAATCAATAGAAATTCAACATCAATTAGTCTTTACAATATTTTTAACAGATATTACTTTAAGAGTTATAACACTTGTTACAACCTTTCTTTGAATAGCATCTTAGTTCTTAAGCTTAAGCCACTCTTATCAACACTGTTTCGCATATTTATACCCTTACCAACACTGGCTTAAAGACGTTTAAATTCCCTTTTCCATTCTATTAAACTTCATCAAACTAACTTCAGTACCCTAACATATTAACCTCCTTTATTTCTCCACTTTTCCATCATCATTAAGCTCAACGAAAAAAAAGCCAACCAGTATTTCACTGTTATATAGCACTAGCCAACACTGGCATTGAGGCGACCCACGTAATTCGGTTTCCCCTTTCAGAAAACTTATCCAACCGCCAGCGGGCAACATTTTCAGTTTTCCAGCTGAGAAAACACAGACAAACGCGCTGCCGGCCCAAGGTGCAAAAAAATACTCTCGTAGAAGATGAAGCAATTCACGTAAAATTTAATGTCACACGAACCCAAAAGTGAAAGTTGCATTTGGGCAAAGAAAACCAGAGCGAAAGATAGACACAGAAAATGGGGTAAAAAAAAATAGAAAGGATGGGCAACGAAAGCAAAAGAGAACAAAAAAAAAAAGTGGTGCAGTTAGAAAATTACTTTTACTTAATGCCATTGAAGGGTTCCCCAAGGATATTCGAGAGTTTTAAGTGCGACGTTTGCATTTCCTTCGCTGCTTCAACAATGTGAAATAGTTTCACTCCGCCATTGTTTCGCTGTGAATACGAATAGGAATACGAGTTCAAGGACCACTCCTCCACTAAGGGCCGTGTGCAATGGGATATATGCATATATTCCCATGCCAGGCAAAAGTTTTTCTTTCGTGAAAGTTTGTCATATGTGACAGTGTGGGGGCGAGTGCGCATTAGGAATTTACAGAATTCCAAATTCTCAAGCTGAAGCTAAAGCTGAGACCCTAAAAAAAAATGTTGAATACATGAGGATGATGTTAAAGTGCACGGGTGAGTTTCTATGAAAAGAATTCAGAAAATACATTAAGTAATCCCATATAAAAGTGTATAAAAGAGTGCAATGAACATGGAACATTAACCTTCTGAATGATTTTATAGTGTTCTCGATTTGTTTTATTTTTTAATAATTTCCATAAGAGATTTCAAATCTAGTTATACCTGTAGCTGCTTCTATTTAATTAAATAAATATTAATTAATTTACTTTATCAATCATATAAAGATTACTGAGGCCAGTGAAGTCCTCAAATTGAATTATATATTTCCAGGACCAGGTCTATATGAAAATGTCAGGGCATATGCCGGGGCTATCTTGTCATATATCAAAAGACGTCATTATTTCGTTCATATTCAGGGTTCAGGGTGAGTACAGTCTGGGTCAGAGCCTAGAATGTCTCCTCGGACTGTTGCCAGCGAGAGGGAGAGTGACATAATGTGATAAATGATGATTTTATAATCGTTTGCATGACAAACACCAGCGGCGGACCAGCAGTAGAACCAACACACTGCCACCCTCCTTACACTCGGCCCTCAAAAGAGTGTCCGTTTTCCTTAGTCAACTATCCTTTGCAGACATGTTTGTGTCAGTCTCAGCTCAAGTGACAAGCCCCGAGGCTGAGCCAGTTTGCATGTAACGAGAATTTTCGGCTTTAGCCAGGCTCTCAGGGCTCAGGACATGTCCTAGTCCTACACTGTCCACCTGCTGGCAAAGCCTTTTTGCACATTTTCATTTGCGCTTCCAATTTCAAAATCCCGAAAACCCAAACCTGAATCTGTGAAATAACCACACCACCCCCTGTGCCGCCCGGCAATTGTATTTCCTGGTCCTGGAAAATGATAAATTATCGTTTGTCTACATTCTGATGCAATATGATGTCGTCTGCTGTGCACGAAGTCTCCTTGTCCCACTTCCAGGACCTTCGGCCAGGCCCATCTAATTCGCATTTTTGATTAATTGGATTTCACTCAGAGACAAATAGAAAATTTTCATTTCATTTTCTATTTGCCTTGCGGGCCCCGACTGTTTGTTGTGACAACTTTGTCGCTTGCTTTTTTGGTGAGAAATATCAAATTGAATTATGGCCAGGACGAAATTCATATTTAATATTCGAGATCAGATTACCCATGAATATTTCTTATTCATCTTGATGGTTTGAGTAGGAGTTAAATGCATATAAACCGAATGTCTCCATTCGATGCCATTATCGTTGCTCTCGAGCTTCGACGTCGTCGTCGATGTCGTCAATGCATTAAAGTGCATTTTAAAATAGAGCTATAAATATTTACTGATCGAGGGAAAGGGTGGGGAGAGGGGCGTGGCTGATTGCCAACCCATATCGTAATTGCAGATAAACTTTATGCCATTAACCTTAGCGTTGTCTAGTCAGCCCCACCTCCCCCTCAGTGCGCTGTAAAGTGCTTTAGGAACATTTCATGATAACCATTTGCCCCCAATCCTCGAGTTTTGCCCTTTTGCGCCGTCAACAACTTTACATTTGCGGTCCTTTCCCCTCGGGGAAGGCTAACGAAGAAATATGCTGAAAGTCGGAGAGATGGGCCATCCGTGCGCTTGCCATCATTAAACTTGTGCGCAAACATCGGCAAAATGCATTAAACTTGGCAAATATCGTAAAAATTAACGACAACATTATGTGGCAGCCGGCAAGCTCTGACTCTCGGCTTTTACCCAGCCAGTCGTTCGTTGGCCAAGTTCAAACTATAAATTTCGCCAGTATCCAAGCCAAAACAAGTTAAAAATAGTTCTACTTGGCATAACGAATGCAGTTGATTGGTACGAGTAATTGGAATTACGATTAGTTTTGTGGCAAAATTGTTTTCCAAGTGGCCTATTATGCAAATCGAAAGAATCATCTTCGGATCTGGTTGGAGCCAATCAAGATAGCCTGGCTTTTCGCACTTTTCCCCGGCTTATCCGTGAAAAATCCGAGCAGAGCAAACACAATCCGTAACAAACTGAAAACAGTCCTGCAGGAAGTGACAGCAAAGCTCCTCTACTTCTCTATCCCTCGGATGAAATGCATTTGTGCACTTGCCTGTTGACATTCTCGCATGTGTAGTGGGCGCAAATTAAAGGAAATCCAGCCAGGACAACAACAGACACAACTGACCGCACACAGAGAAAAGCTTTACTGAATCTTTTAGATTTTAAGCATAATTTTCAACAAATGGCAAGTCTCTATCAAAACTTCCAATTTCAACTTTAAAAACTTATTAAATAAATTTATATATCAGCTAAAAACTTTAATTTTAAAAATGCAATGTATTGGTAAACCAAACTTTTCAGTGCCTACACATTGTCACATTGTTGCCTTGTGTCCTTGGCCATGTGTGTGGGCGGCTATTTGGGCTGTTTGTTTAGCGCCAGCATAAACAGTTGTAACAGTTGGCTGTACAAGCCCGCCTAGTTGGCATCAGGATCAGAACCAGGATCCGAATCCGAATCACAGTGCGAGTCCAGGGCTCGTCCGCAGCGGTAATTACATAACAAAAGTGCACACAAACAAACTATCAGTCGACCATTGAAACAGCAGCAGAAGCAGCAGCAACAGCAATAGCAGCATCAGGCTAACCATGGTCATCTGCATCTGGGCCAGCACTTAAATGAGTTATACAAATAATTGTGCCGTGATTATTCCACTGACCACGTACACACGGGCACAAACAAGCCGGTCACAATGGTCATGTGATGAGTTGGCCAAAGGGGCAGATAAACAACTTGCAAAGAGGATGGTAAAAACATATTAAAGATACTCTGCGTAAATAAATATATGGGAAACAAACATCAGGAGGATGTGCGAAGTTCAACTTAATCATCTATTGACTATTGATGGCTGGAAAAAGAGAAAAAATCTGTGTGTTGTACTTTAAGGATCATCATAAATTGGCCAACTCGTAATCTGATAAGCGGAGGTCATCTCAACAAATGACGCATACACCGCATGGGCCAGAAAACAAAATTGTCTGTAAACATTGCAATTTGTTAGAAACCATCTAAACTCTATGGCGTACAGTGCTGGGCATAACTATAAGGAAGGTCTAAATAATATTAAACAGGTTGCTTTAAATCAAAGCTTTCCGCATCTAAAGTTATTTTAATATTATTTTCAGGTCTTAAAACATTAATCTTAATTTTTGTCTTCGAGGCCCACTGTACCTGCGAAAAAAACTGTGGTAGAATTTCAATTTCAACGGGCCACATCGTCTTTGATGGGTCCACTTGTCCGACTCGAAAGCCATGACCAAAGGCGTGTGATTTATAACTAATTGATGAACACAATCATGCAGTTGATGGCCACATGGCCAAGTGCGGGGCGTGTCCTTGGTGGCCGCAGTACAGTTGTGCTCAAGGTCACGAGTTGTGAAGTTGTTGCCTCAAGGACTCAAGTGCTCGCTTGGAAAACTGATTCAGTGAAGCGTTTCGCTTGAATAATTTGCGGCATAACCAAGTTTATTATGTTAAGGACTGCCAGAAGGGAGGTTGGCCAGACGAGAGGAAAGTTTTTGGCTAGGGGCTCGCCTAAATGGCGTGCTCGCTTTTCTGTTTCCGCTTTACGTAATCAATTCGAAATACGCTTTTTTGTGTTGGCCTCTTTGTTATTATTTGGCGTTGCTTAGCTTTTATTTTTAATTGATGAATAAATTTAATTGAACTAAATGGATTTCGTTTTGTGTCATGTAACTGTTGGTGTTCTGCCTAATGGCCTCCAATATATATATACAGATATATATACATTCGATACCCGCTCTACCCACTTAACCCTTAACCTTTACGCATTTGTATTTGTGGGCTTTCTACAATAGCTATAGCCAGCTGGCAACGTATTTTAATTGAATTTCAATTGATTGCAAAAATGTTCAATTTGGTGCCGCAACCAAATTTCATTTTAATTAATTAGAATTGATAACAATAACGGGTTTTCATGCACTTTTTTTCCTTTTGTTTTTTGTTTTTTCGCCCTCGCTGAATAATAGATGCCTTAATGGCTTTATTTTTGTATTAGCCAGCGGCGAAAGGGAGGTATCAGTTTATGGAGTCACCATCAAGATCCGAGCGGAAAAGTTATTATTGGTAAATTAGGGCAAGGGTCAGCATGGGATAAACACAAATGGACGGGATAATTATTGATTGAAAGTGTCGAGATATCAAACTAATCGAATCGACATTGCAGCTTTATTAAATGCTGACATAACAGTAATTGTATCAAAGCCTGAACGCAACTATATAATAACCCGTAAATTACGTTAGCATGTTCTTGATTTTCACATGGAAAATAAACAGAATTTTAAATGGATACTATACTTATTCGATTGGATTAAGTCGTGCAATGCACAGCGTTTCCTTGATTTATTGCTGGAATTTAAGTTTAATATTATAAAGAAAACGTTTGATTTTCAAATTTTCAAATTTGCAAATAAAATGAAATTTATTATTCTTTTAAGTTGTCTCAAGCAATTAAAGAAATTCTTGGCATATTGAATATTATTTAAATCAATCGATTATAACCATAATATTTATTGGTAGGTTTAAAGGTATAAGGTGTCCCACGGAATATTTTCGTTTTAAAATCAATATAAAAATATGAATATTTCCCAATTTTCTTCGAGCGTAAACTTAACTTAAATATTGATAATGATCTAATCAAAGTCAAAATAATCAATAGTTCCAAAAGCAAACGCTAAATGGGCCACCCTGTACATATATTTTAAGCCATGAAAATAAAATTGATAAAATTCGAAAGCTTTCAAATAGTTACGTTAATAGCAAGTAACAGTTTTGAAAAGTTTTTCCCATTTGGCGAGCATAAGCTTTCCCAAACTGAATTCACATCTTTCGCTTAGCTGCAAGACATACCAAACACATACGCACATTAAAATATGTTCACCAAACTGCAATCAAAGCGACATAGCACAAATTTCACAGATTTTTGCACATTAAAAATATGTTTGCTACTCCACCAGCCACACACACACACACATCCAACACACATGTATTCACGCCTCCCATGAGCCCATTTTTAGCATGCCAAAAAAAAAAGAGCGGCTAAAGTTTTTATGCCAACGTATAGAAGGGGAAAAAATGTGGATGTGGAAAAGTAATCGTGGAGCGGGAACCAGAAGAAGATACGAGGGCAAAAGGGGACTTTGTGGCCAATGCTGCGATGCTGCAACTCAACCTTTTATGGCCCGGAGCCATGGCAAAATGCAACGCTGAATTTGATAATCAATTACCGCCAAAGCCGAAAGATGGCAAACAAGGTCCTCTGGAGCCACCACATATGGGCCACATTTAGTACTGACTGCAGGCAGACACAAGTAAATGCGCTCGAATACACTCGACTTTGTACAACGCCACGTATGAGTAATATGCGGAATTGTCTATGCAACGGAAAGTTGCTTGGTTGGTATGTTGCACAGGTGGTAATGCAAATAAATATTCAAATTCCCACAGATTTGGCCAAATTTTTCATTACAAACTGCAAATTGGTTTGTGTCTGCTCAGCAGCTGCTGCTACCCGCTGGCCATGTTCATGTAAATATATTTCCTAGTCGTTGCATGTCTTAAACCAATTAATGGATTGCCAACCATAAATGCTAAAAATTCTACAAATCTTGTTCGCATTTGGTTGCCTTGGGATTTATGGTTGGCAGCAGTTTAAGCCAACAATTGAAATCTACGTAAATTTGATATGCACGATTATAATCTTATTTCGAAACACCTATTTTTCTATTTACTTTTACTTATAATTCCTAGATTTATTGTTCAGTAAGAACATTTATCTAAAAGTTGAAAAATCAAGTTTTACATTGAGCTTAACTAAGTTTACTTTCGATTTACGAGGATATACTGGATAGAGAAAATTAAAACTACTCTTTCCCTTGATTTCCAATTACGTTTTGTCGTGCTTTTTTCCAACAGTAACTTCTATTTCCGCTTGTCATTAATTGACGCTGTCACCTTTTGCAGCAATCACTTAATGAAATCATTTAATCAGTGCCGGCGACAATCGACCAAGTGGAAGTGGAAGTGGCAGTTCCACCTACAGCTCTGTCTAGAAACACATGTTCCATTTATGCTCCACACTAATCAACCTGGCACTGAGAGCTCCCTTCTATTTGATGCCCCGACTCCTTTGGTTGCTCCCAATGACACTAGGGAATTGTGGGCCGTCGACAGCTGTCCTTAATTACATGGAAATCCACACTGGATTCGTGCCCCTCACACCGCACTCGCAACCGAAGTCCCCACAGAGTCATTCACCTTGCCACCAAAAAAAAAAGGCAAACAACTGAAGGGAAAGTTCAATTGGAAGGCTGAGAAATACCCTTAAGGACACATTTTACTAAGTTATATTTCATCGCATCAAAACGTCGTACCTCTTAGGATATAAATTAGAATGCTTAACCATATTAATAAACCAATTATCAAATTACATTAATCTAAGGACCAAACAGATTCATTATTACCACACAAATTTACAAAGTTAAATTATTTGATCGAAAAATGTGGTATTGCTGATAATAGGATAATTTATTGTCTCTTCCTTAATGGCGTTGCCAACTTTCTAGAAAAATTATGATACTCTGTGCTAGGGAATGCATAAAATTGTGGCGGAAGGCAAAAGGCGCTGGCAAAAATCGAAATCAAGTGAATATAACATATTATTTCAACAGGCAACTCATTCAGCATATAATATTACCACCCATGGCGTTGTATGTAGTTGATGTACGTAGCCCATGGTGTGGTGCCCCGCGATGGGGGACCTGGGGATGGGGTTTTTGGTGGGGATGGTAGGGTGTTGAAGGTTCGAGGGTTTGGGGTTTTGGTGGGTCTTTACTATAGCATGGCATCGCATAGGCCTGTGGAATTGAGGTGAATAAGCGAAGAACACATTCACACACACTAAAAGGCAAACAAAGGGAAATCAATCTTTGTACATACTTTTAGCATATGCACACGTATGATCCCCACCCCCTCTATACCAACCATCCTATGCCACACACACACACACCGGCTCACATAAAACCCATATATGTATGTGTGCGGTTGCCGGCTTGGCGGGGAATTGGGGAATATTTGCATGCCTTTGTGTACTTTTTCCATATGATTTATGACCTAAATTGTTGCTGCTCGCTCACATATAATTACACACACATCGCCGTAGCTTTGGGTACGTGTATGTGTGTGTCGTCTTGGGACGCGCGCCAAAGTATGCTACACTTTTTGTTTTATGAGTTAATAAGTAGGCGTGGCCCCAGCCCAATTGCTACACTCTGATTATGGCGCCGGATACGGATACCCAACCAAATACCCAGCCAACCCCCACTGTCAGTTGGGAAAATATTCAAACCTATATGTGTGCAGATCAGATAGGATAGCACAAAACTTTTTCAAGTATACGTTTGGGGCAAGCAATTTGGAAAATGTACCTTAGTGGCACAGAAATTATTTTTTACACTCAACTGAGCTGCATCACTTGCTCATGGGATTGTCACTCGTTCCATATGGTGAAATCTACGAGTTCAAGTTTAAACGGAAAAGCTGACGACATTTTGTAGATGCTTTAAAAAATGGAAGTTCATTAAAAATATCACAAAGATGATGTGTTTAAAAGTAAGCGGTAAAACCTTTCTTTTAGAATAAATTTATCTTCTCCAAATGCATTGCTGCATCTGCTGCATATATTTTTGTTAAGCCTCTTTTTAAGAAAATAGGCTAAGGCCTTTCCAAAATTAGTATTCCCTGAAGAGAACCATCCTATCAACAAATACTTTCAAATAAAATATCACTTTGCGTAATAGAAAATCTTACTTAACAATTCACAACACTGACCTTCAGTTAAGCTGCACCCCCAATCGAGAATCAATGCAAATGCTTCGCCAGCAAAAATGTCAGCAACGGATTAAGCCAATCCCCAGCGGTTAATCCCGTGGTTGCAATACTAATCCAATTCCGTTTGACCGTATAAAAGCCACAAACCGTGCTCGCTGTGATTTTGTCTTGGCCCAAAGACCCGAGCATGGAGTTCGCTAACGTGTCGTCTAGTCTGTTGGGCAACGTGTCCACCGCGCTGCGGGCGGAGGCGCGACTCTCCGCTGAATCGCGTTTGCTGGGCTGGAATGTTCCGCCGGAGGAGCTGCGTCACATCCCAGAGCATTGGTTGACGTATCCGGAACCACCTGAATCGATGAACTACCTATTGGGAACCCTCTATATATTCTTTACACTGATGTCAATGCTGGGTAATGGACTGGTCATCTGGGTCTTTTCAGCGGCAAAATCGTTACGCACTCCTTCGAATATTTTGGTTATCAATTTGGCTTTCTGCGACTTTATGATGATGGTCAAAACACCGATATTTATCTACAATAGTTTCCACCAAGGATACGCCCTAGGTCATCTGGGGTGCCAGATCTTTGGAATTATTGGCTCCTATACAGGAATTGCTGCCAGCGCCACGAATGCTTTTATAGCCTACGATCGATTCAATGTGATCACTAAGACCCATGGAGGGCAAGATGACACATGGAAAGGCAATTGCCATGATTATCTTTATCTATATGTACGCCACTCCTTGGGTGGTGGCCTGCTATACGGAAACCTGGGGTCGTTTTGTGCCCGAAGGATACCTGACCTCCTGCACCTTTGATTATCTAACCGATAACTTCGATACCCGCCTCTTTGTGGCCTGCATATTCTTCTTCAGTTTCGCGTGTCCAACATCAATGATCGTATATTACTATTCACAGATTGTGGGTCATGTGTTTAGTCACGAAAAAGCCCTACGAGATCAGGCTAAGAAGATGAACGTCGAATCACTGCGTTCCAATGTGGACAAAAGTAAGGAGACAGCTGAAATCCGGATAGCCAAAGCGGCCATTACCATTTGCTTTCTGTTCTTCTGTTCCTGGACACCATACGGAGTAATGTCGCTCATTGGCGCTTTCGGGGATAAAACCCTTTTGACGCCCGGTGCCACAATGATCCCAGCCTGTGCCTGCAAAATGGTGGCCTGCATCGATCCGTTTGTGTACGCCATAAGTCATCCCAGATACCGCATAGAGCTGCAGAAACGATGCCCCTGGTTGGCGCTCAACGAGAAAGCGCCAGAATCGTCGGCTGTCGCCTCTACCAGCACCACCCAAGAACCACAGCAGACCACCGCCGCCTAATGCAGGATACAAAAATCCCACCCACCAAAAAAATGCTGACAATGATGATGAACTGAAACGGCAACGAACTCGTAATACAAAATGCCATGGAAAAATTGTATAAATATTTCACAGGATAAAGTCCTGTGCAACGGTGCAAGAAGTAAAAAATGTTTTTTATTATGATTTGTAGTTACTTTTATGTTGACAAACGAAATATAGTCGAATTATTGCAACCAATGAAGAAAAACGTAAAAAAAAAGTAATTTTAATGGTTTTGGGGAATTTAAGAAATTAAAAAATTGATTTAGATATATGTAAATTTTTTTTCGTCTTGTGGGAAAATATCATTTTCAGTCCCCAAGAGGATTTTAAAAACATAAAAGCCAACTAGCCCCGTTTTGAACTCCTCCCCGTTGTCAGTTGTCAATCGGGCACTTGACGCGGCCATTGCAGGTCACTCAGACGAACCGAAGAAGCCGCCTTCATGCTCCCAGAAGCACAGATGGCCAACAACAAAAGAGTTAGCCAAGAACAATGGCGAAAATGTGCCAGTTCCAATGCAATCCACAAACCGCTCTCTTCACTCTCTTCACTTTCAATTTCTCATGAGAGCAAAAGCTTTTTCAGCTGGAAGGATCCTGCGCAGTTTGTAAAACTGAAACGTTCTGGTAATGAAACATTTAGAGGGAATGGTGAATTGAAAACTTCGTGAATATTACAGGAATTTTGATAAATAACAAACTTAGGATCCACACACACTTAAATACCTGCACGTGGCACCCGAGGGAATTTGCATTTATTTCCTGACCATCAAAGTAAACAAAATAACAGCGCCAACATCCACATGGAGTCCACCACTTGCGATCCAGCCTCATTAATCATGCTTTCCTTTAGCTTTTTTTAAGGCTGTAAATCAGCATACCCATGAATGCCCGCAAAGGATGCCTAGATTTGTGTGGTACACGACTTCCACATGGCCTCCACTCTGTATTACGCCCACTGCCCAAAATGGCATTTAACAATTTGTTTGGCCAAAGTGTTGCACCGTGTGTTTGTATGGCGCCTCATTATTATTGTTTTCCCAGCTACCATTTCTTTCGCACTTTTCCCCCCCAGTGTCCTCCTATCTTCTGTCTTTTTTCTTCTTTTTTTTTATCGCCTTCTTTGTCTTTCTTCTTGGCGCCTAGCACACTTTTCCACTTATTGCCTGGCGGGCATTTGCCAGAGCCTTTTTCCTGCGTCGTTTTGCGGCGAACCCAAAAACCGCACACAGACAGCCAGCGAAAACGAGCTGGGGAAAGATGGTAGGAAAGCCATGGGAAAACCAAGGGGAAATGCGAGGAAAAAGCGGGAGAAAAGCGCTGAGCGGGTAGCGAGGCCATAAACCAAAATCGGCCACAGCCACCGACGCTTGCAAATGGTAAAAACGAAGTAAAATTAATGAAAATCACACACACACACACATACACTGATATATACAAAAACAGACACGCTGGCAGCCAGACAGACGAAACGGAGCGGAGCGGTTGGCGGGCAGAGACAATTAAAATGGCACCCACAGAACGTCCTTGCACCGCTGAGTGAATGCCGCCAGGCAGCGCCACACAAACCACCCACCGCACGACAGCACGGCACATTTGTCTTCCACGGAATTCGCTTTGGCTCTCATTAATTAAGATAATTAGGCCTTTTCGACGCCTTCAAAGTTCAACGTGCAAAAAAAAAAGAAAAACCGAAAATGAAAATGAAGGAAAAACGCACTGAGCCCAAAATATATACAAAAAAAAACAAGGCACCAAGGAGTCCGCAATTTATTGACAGTTCAAAGTTCAGCGTCGCATGTTGCAAGACCGAAAACTGGGCTCTACAATTTGCCTTGATTTCCCTTAATAAGTGGCTAGCGGCATTCTTGAGTTTGATTGCCCCACATGGTCACAAAACCGCTCACTCAAGGACCTCCGTCGTTCACATCCCTATTTTCAGGAGCCCTCAGGCCTACAGCGAATGCAACCGCAACAGAAACAGTGGCAAACGTGGTTACGTTCCAAAAATTTGTCATCAGCAGGGTTAGCTGTACAGTGGATCTAGGCTTCGAAAGATATTAAATTTATTTCAATAAGTTTTTTATCTTAAAAATATATAATTAGAAAGCCATAGAAAGCTCCTTAGTTGCAATTCTTTAATATTACATTTTATACATAAAATGTTTAGAAAATTGTGTTTTAATTGTATGACATTTTATATTTCTGAGGATAGGCTTATACTTGTTAATACAAATCTAGCTTTCCTTTACAAAAGTATTATTAACTACAGTTCTTTTGTACTTTTTAAGAAATAAGCAAAAACCATAAAAAGAATATCTACTATACAAATAAGCAGCTCCATTAACTTAAAAAACCTCAAGTAATATTTGGCGTAAACAAATAAAATACTGAATAATTTCCTTTGAAAACGCTCAATTTGCATGCCATGCCTTGCCATGTTTATATATTTCCTGCTCGTTTTTGATGAAGCGAAATTCGATTTCCTTTTGACTGGCAAAAGGCAATTTCTTTTCATATTTTTGCATATTGCCCGAACTGATTAAAATCACTTGCAGCTGCACTCTCGATAGCTCATAAAAATGTCAGCAAAATTAGTTATAAATCAGCGGGGAGCAACCTCCCTCTCTATACCCAAGCCGAACTCAACTTGAAATGCACAAGACACAAGGCGGCAGCTCACAACTTTGTGAGCCAAAATGAAGCCATAAATTATACGAACTAATAATTATATGCCATCAAATTGTTGTAAGCAGCGGCAAAGCAGAAGCAAAAGCAAAAGCACAAGCAAACGGCAAAGGCCATAGCCAAAGCCGGCAGTCAGGAAGGCTGAAGTCAGCCAGCTAGTTTAACGGCCAACATAAATTATAGACATTTAAAAATGGGGTGGCAGAAGCCATGTTCATCTATGGAATGGATGGATGAGTGGGCGGTCGGAAAAGCGGGCAATGCCGCGTGGAATATGCGATTTTTATCACAGTTTATGCACTGCACACAAAGTCAACATAATAAGGTCAACACGCACAGGACTAAGGACGAGCAATGGGTGGTGCTTGGTTCGTTGGTTGGGTGTCGCTTTAATTAAATGGCAAACATACCAAGCGCCGGAGAGCAAAGTTCGAGGTCAGCTGCCAGTCGGCGCGTTACACGGCAATTTCGCCCTCTCGTTCTCACCTCCATCACATTTTTTACAGCCGAGCAATTTGCAACAAAATTAGCCCGAAAACGTTACGCGGCCATGGCCGTGCCTCATTCAGAATCCACATAAACAAAAGATTGGGTTAAGCCTGGTCCTGGTTTTAGTCCTGGAATGGAGCATACGTCTAAGTGACTCTCCATGGATGGGCCATCATGACAAATGCCTCGTTGCCACCTCTTTTTGCTGGCGCAATAGCATCCTGATGCTCTTTCTCCTCCTGCTCAGCATTCTCATCCATATCTTGGCAGTCGTAAAGTTCCTGGGATGGCAACAAAAAAGAGCGTTTAAATTTTGTAATTTAAATGCAAATTGACAGGCAAATGACAAACATTGCAATTAACGAGGGACTAGCGGGCGTATACGCAATGTGGCCACAGACTCACAATGGCCGGACTCAACCAGCCAGCCAGCGAGACTCCGCAACAGGACATAATTTAGGCCCTGCTACGTGGGGCTCTAAAATTGCCATAGCCCCATTGGCGGATAAAGGGCAGCGGGCTGCGGTAGTCACTCGGTAATGGTCTGGACTCCAAATGGGAATATGCAAATCTTTCCACTGGTTAGCGCCTGCATTTGCAAGTCATACTTGGAGCACTTGGTCGACAAGAGGGGGAAAACGGTCTTCAACAATTGAATGACTCGCTGAACTAAGCCATTAAAGGTACATTGATTGGCGTCCTAAATGGGGATATTAGCGATAATTCTTGGCACTAAAATTAATTAACATAACATAAAAGAATTTTAAACTATTTCTAATTCAATCAAGCTGGTTTTAATACTAAATATTAAACCTCTTTATCATATAATACAAAAAAAATATAATTTGAATATGAAGTTACTTTATTAAAATGTATGAAATATTATTCTTTTTTATAGTATTTCTGAACACAAACATCATTTTAAATTCAACATCTTTATTTTACAAATAGGAAATAAAGTTAACACATAAAATGAACTATATTTTTAGAACTTACCTATACCTTTTAATATATAGTTTGCTTATTAATACAAACTTTGAATACAACTTTATCAAAAGTGACTAGTTCTGCAAAATTTTTGTGACGGACTAATGCAAATTTGAATGTGAACCCTTTGCAAAGAAAAAGAGTTCGTTGGCCCGCTTGCAATTATTTTACAAAAGTTTTCGAAGAACTTGACCAGTGCTGGCAACGTCTTAAGGAGGGATACAAAATTACTTAATAAAATTTCTTATTTTACGTTCTTATTTGTTTATCATTTAAATTAAAGCAATAACAATTTTTACAACCTGAGCTAGTTAATAAGAATTTAGTATTTTTAGAATCTAACAACTTGACAACTTATCAAGACCTTCAATATATTTAAATGCTCAAGTATAAGCCACTGAACTATTTACGAAAATATATAAAGTTGTAAAAAAGATCGCCAAATTGGCAACATTCGACATGACCTCTTGGCTTCATTACCTAACCTCTGCCACCAAGTTCATTTTTGGTTAGGAAGTTGAAATGACACAAACTGCATTGCGGCCCAGGCGCGTCAAAAAGTGTTCGTTTGAGAACTTCTTATTCACAGTTTGTTTTCGTTCCCGGGTTTTTCCTGTTGTTTTTCACTCAACTTAAGTTGGTTTTGCTATTTCTGTTGCTGTTGCCGAGCGGGCAAACAATGAAGAAAAGTGTTGGCCTGTCTGGGGCAGGCACTTGGCTGGCGGCCAAGCAAATCTTTTGGATACACATAAACACATTCATTTCCGCTGCCAAGTAAGTCAGAGGAGCAGAGCACTCTTTCAGCAGGCAGGCACAGCTTAGATGAATTTAAAGTCCCAGGGAATAACGTCGCCAGGCATCATAAAAATGCCAACTATGCGCATTAATTATACGCAAATTGTTCATTGTTCGCCGTTCGCCTCTAATCGCATTAACCATGGCAGCAAACCGGGCTAAACTTGTGGTAGACTTTTCTAATTTATGCGCCTAATTGACTCAAAGTAAAATTTGCTCTTGCTTGACATATTTCGCGTGGGTTCATCTGCCCCTCAGCGTTCCGCGTGTCATGTAAATGTCAAACTTTGAGCCAGATCCTTGAGCTTCGGCATCCCGCCGGGGGGAAACTTTCGCTTTATAAATAAATTTACGAGTGGCAGAGAGCAGAAATACAAGCTACTAATTTATGCAAATTGTTTTGTTTGACAAATTAAATGAACATTAAAATTATTTTCTCCTTGTTTTTTTTTTTTGGTTTTCAAGGCACAATTTAAATATTTTCAATTAGCTAGATGTCGAAATTCTGCGTAGCCGGCAAACTAATGACTGACACGTGTTGCTTGCAAACTTATTTTCTGTTTGTCAGCGGATAAATGCTTTTAACCCATTTCAGAAAACTTCAAAAACAAGAATTTGTTAGATAAATTAAATTGATTTTTACAAAATTTATATATAAATATTGGAAAATACTTCAGCATGTCTATGTGTTTATTAAAAAAATAGAGAAACCCTTTCACCATATAAACAAAAACATTCGATTTAAATATTTGTAAAATTAAAAATCAAATTTATTAGTTTACAAGATAATTTTTTTAAACTACACAAATGGACACCTTTAAGGATTTGTATTTGATTTTGAATGTTTTATAACCAGATCAAAATATCTATCTATAAAGCGAATTTCTCGACTGTCTTCTCTAAATGGGTTAAACAAAAGGTCAAATGCGAGATGATGATAGATGTCTGCCGACCAAGTTGGGGCTCCCTTTATTTGAGGCAATTAACACACCTGAGTGATGCTAGATTAGCCCACATACACTAACACATACACACACGAACTCATAGATTGCCAGTCTTAGAGCCACTTAGTAGTGGGCCGGGTTACGCATACGCCCCGTTGTACGTGGCCCCACTGGTGATTGCCTTCGTTTTGCTAGTCATATGGCTCATACGCCACGTTGTATTTATTTGTTCCCCTCAGCAAACTGCAACTGAAACTCGTTAGCCAGCCTCGTAAAAATCAAATTGCCCGATCCCGAGTCAGCCAGGCTCAATCTGTTCGTCAGCTAGTTAGGCAGGAAGGCTCACAGCTCACAGCTCACAGCTCATGGTTACCAGTTTCTCAGCTAACAGCTTTCAGCTCCCACGAGCGGTTGTTAAAAAGTTATCCTTGGGGCGGCAGTTTTACGAGCTCAAGTTGGTATGTAGTTGCCTGCCATTTTCTGCTTGTTAGCATCGAGTTTTAGTTGACAATGTTGGCAGCTGCATTAGGCAAACATCGGTGGCAATAAGGACGAGCAGGAGCAGGAGCAGGAGCTGGATGTATCCACAGCTACGGGCCCGCATGTGGCTTTCAGTTGGAGGTCTTTGATTTGCGTTTTGCCTTTTATGCTCGCTCAACTTTCAAGCAGTTCGATTTCAAGTTCAAGTTGCACAGATGACACAGAAAACCTTTAGCTTGTTATATTCTTAATGCAGGGCTTTCACCAACTTTTTATTACTTTCCTTGGCTGCTGGTCTTGATCGACATTTTTTCTTTTCTGTCCGTTTGGGGAGTTTCCGTTGCCCTCGAGCACATTTCAATTTTCCATGCATTGCAATCCCACAAACGAAAACAATATTTTATATTTTATATATATATAAATTTTAAGCGCCTTGTTATAGTTTGTGGCAACAATAACAGAAAAAGTTATTTCCTGGCAAAAGCTTATTGGGCCGGATTGAGGGGACCCCAAGTCTAATGCGAAATTGATTTGTTATGCCAAAAAAAAAAAAAAATAAAGTATAAAAACTTGGCCCCGAGCTACTCTCAAATCGAACGACAAAGGAAACTGAAACTTTTGCCTTTCGAGTTATGAGTATTCCCCAAATTAGGAACAAAAGCTTGGATTGGCTTGGTTTGCTCTGTCTAAAAACAGGAAATGGCCATTTTCTTTGAGCTTGCAAAAGCAGATTTTCGGCTTTAGATTTACGAAACAATGTGCGATTTATTGATAACATGTAAGACAGCAAAGTAAATATTCTATCGAAAAATTGAATAAATATAATTTTTAAGCACAATAGTTACAATGTTACTTCACTTTTCCTTTTTGCCAAAAAACCAACTAGATCAACTAATTTACAGAGCTTATAAAATCATATTTCCATAACAAAGCTATGCTCCCTGGCCACCAAAACTATTTTGCATATTATGTACAAGGAGATAAAAACAAAAAGCATACAAAGTGAAATACAAAATACTCTTACAAATATGTATATATATACACATACCAATTCCCAGTTCAGATACAATCAATAAATATGCAAAATCTCTGGTAAAAACATTTTCTTTTTAATCCCTAAAAATAGAAAATCAATATGCTGCAGTGCCGACATAGAGAAAGTTCGGCCAGTAATTTCCACAATGAGGCATACGAGAGGGGGTTAGACACAATGCCTGCATGACAAGTAGCCCCACAACTTATATATAATATATATATATATATATATATTTGAATTCAGAGCACTGCATATGCTCGCAAGTGTTGCCGGAGTCGAGTAAAAACAATTTATTTTTATGTGTCTATGTATAAAATTAAAATTTGCATATAGCCCACCAGTGACTATGGCTCATCCTGGCTGTGCCTCTGGCTCAGAGTCTGGGCCATCATCTCCCAGTCTGGCTACGGAAAAGTTCACAGAATCGTGACGGGAACTGAAATCGCCGGCTGTCTGCCAGTCTGCCAGTTTGTCATTTTGTCAGTTTGTCAGTAAGTCGCTTTGGCGACGCTTTTCCCGTTGAGTGTGTGACAACTGATCTGATGGTTTCTAACTACCCCAACTTCTTTTTGTAACTAAACGATAGTGAGTAATGGATGAGATGATTTGTGAAGCAAGAAAATTTGGCACTCAAAAGAGTTAATTTAAAAATTATGAAATAAATTAAAACTCCACGAAATACCTTTTGATTAGACATTAATTAATAGTTAATAAATATATTGTAGTTAAAAAATCGTTCTCAGGATCTACAAACTTAAAATTAAGACAAAATTATCAAATGGTTTACCTTTTTCGTATTTTCTAAGATATTCTAGCTTTAAAAACTTTTCCAATCAAAAAATCGTAACATGTACATATCCCTTTTCATAATTGGGTTTTAATTCATATTTTTAAGCACTAAATCATCACCGACATCCACTGTGCACTGTGAAGTGCAGTTCTGTAAATGACTACGTGATGTCTGCTACCGATTGTAAAGCAGTCAGCCTGAATGCTGGTCTAAAGTCAACGGATTTTGGTGGCTGTGCGTTGGCTTATGGCGCATTTAAATGATTTCAATAACTTGCCATTTAGAATCATTAGCTAAGCCGTCGCCGCCGCCAACCACTTGAGTGTGGTTTTCGAGTTCCCCTTCGATATGGAGATACTTTTCTTGCCCCCTCATTCTAGACCTCGTAAGTCAGTCTGGTAACCGGATCTGGATTTGCTGTCATTCGAATGATAAAGCCATTTGACAAAGGCACAAAAAGCACACAAGCGGACAAGTTGAGACGCGAAAAAATCCCCATTCCTTTCACACATATTCCCCCCCGGAGCGATGCAGCGGCTCACAGGACATGTCTGGGCGATAACAAAGAGCCAGCGGGGAAAAAGGGAAACGGATGGTGGCATTGGGGATTCCGAAAGGGAGCGAAACAAAGGCGACATATCAACAAATGTTGCCCGCTTAGAAGACACAGCTTCCGTTATAGCCGCGCACGCCTATCAATGAAGCGACAACCACCAGGGGCAACATTACAAAAAAAAAACAGAAAGATATCGCGATTTCTAGACCTAGGGTAACCTAGAGTTAATAAATGTACTTACTTGGTTATATCTGTAAATATTTTTATCCTGGATTTAGTCGAGTTTCATTGCCTTTAAACTGGGATTTCTTTTCAATAAATGAAATATTTATGTTAAATTCAAAGAAATATAAATTCAACTTTATTTAATATAAATTTGTTATTCAATTACTTATTTAAACACAAATTATTTATTTTTAGTGTAAGATATTTACTTAAACTGCATATACTTCTATACTCTAACTTCTTAATTATCCTTTTTTAAAACGTTTCTTAAATATTTTAAAATTTAAATACATAACCGACACTGTTTTTTTAAATATGTTTTGCATATTTTACATTTTTATTTTGTTAAAGACGCAAATATGGATCTGATACTCCATGGCTATATTAAAACCAACAGATGGGGGTAGAAAACATGTACCACTAGGATAACAATTGAAGAACAGGACTCTGCAGGGGCATCACCGAAATGCAAATCACACGAATACGTTAGCCGAACGTGTTTAGTCCCCCCAAAGCACATTTCATTCAGAGCAAATGGTGGGGAGTGCCAGAATGTCATGGACAAGCCCAGAAAAAAAAAAAAAAAAGAACAGAGACTATAAATTTATTGTTAACGTGGCTCATGCAAATTGAATCCTTTGGGTTGTCCTTGTCGACTGTCCAGACCGGTTGTGGCATTCGATTTGCATTTCTTAGCCAGCAAAGGGTGGAATAAAACTGTTTTGCTACTTAATAGGCCACGCTCGTCGTTATCTGGGCGGTTTGGGATTAAATGGGACTGCTTAATGAGAGGTCCCAAGAATAGCAATAATCGTATTTTAAAGATGAACAATTGACCGGGAATAAATTATGAAGCGTTCGGAATTTAAATTATTAATTGGGGATTAGAGAGCAATTTATAAAAAAAAACTAAACAAGTGCAGAAAATATATTTAAAAGTAAAAATAAAAATCAGAAAGTGATTTCGAAACTCAAAAAGAAGAGAAAATAAATTATAAAACAAAAATTTTTTAGTTTTTCACGCTTTTTTCATTGATATTAAAATGCAATCCGTCAACCCACATTTATTTTCCGAATGTTTTTAACTTAGTAAAACTAAAATAAAAAGCAACTAAAATTAAGCAAAACACATCCAATATTGACCAAAGCCACGCGCCATAAAAATACGACTAAAATGTCTCCCTCTCACCCGCTTAAAAATCCAACCAATAGATGTAACTTTGATTGCCTGATCAGAAATTCTGCACTCCATGGGCAATTGAATAAGATTTTTATATGACAACAACACGTGACGAAATGGAACATTTTTCTCCTGCCCCACCCTTAGATAAATTGTGTTGTTATCCATCAAAAACGTGTCGATGATTCCCGAAAAAGAGTACAAATCTCTAGAAACGTGGCCTGCCTAACATTATCCCAGAAATTAACATTCTATATGGCCCCGACATCCCCCGAGTTGCCATTTGTTGCCATCCAGTAGCCAATTTTAATGGCAGTCGCAGAACAATTGAATTAAATTATCAATCGATGGCCCAGGCACAAGGGTCGAGACCAGCAGCAGCAGCATAGAAGGACGAACAGAACAAAAAAAAGGACAGCACAATCAAATTGATTGTATTTACTTTGACACCAAAGCCAACAACATCCACAATGGTCACACCTCCAAGCCGATCCCAGCCTCCTCCTTGAACATTTTTGGGTTTTTGTTTTTTTGCTGCCTCGATTTGACTTAAATACGGTTTTTGGCTCGTTAAGTGTAACTAACAAGTTGCCCCGTCGCTGAATCGCTGTGGACGCCTTTATTGTTTTCCATCTTGTTTCCAGCCTCCTTTTTTCATGTTTTTCTTCCCTCTTTTTTTTTTTTTTTTTTTTTGTTTTCCCTTCTAACTTCGAATGTTTCTTCGTTGTTTGGTGAGGGTCACATTGATTGGCCTTCGGTAGGGCGCCAATCTTTAAAGCAGATGGTCGAATTTAAATGTGCCCTTGGTGGCATATGTTAGGCCTATAAAATGGGCTCTTAAATAAAATAATAATCTAGAATACTAAAGGGGATACAAATGATATTGAAATGAATTTTTAATTTTTCTCTAAGTTTCATAAAATTTCAAATAATGTTTGCTAAAGGTTTTATAACTCGGTTTATTATCTTTAAAATACTAAAATGTATATAAAATTTAATCTTGATTCCGTAAAAGCCATTCTGAAACTAAAAACTAAGACTCGTAATTCAGTGGATATTATAACTTTAAAGTAGGTCATTTAGCTGCTATAAAATGAAAACTCCATTCCAACTTTCAGATTTAACCCAACCTCTTTATTGATCGCCAGAATGTGACAGGCATCACGTTATGGCCGCAGACACTTTTTAAAGGAACACAAAAAACGAACAGAAAGGTATAGGAATAAATAAAAGTGAAATAAAATAAAATGCATACACCATAAATAAATAAAAGCATAAAATAATCATGTCACGTGCGAATTGATTGAATTTCTTTCTCCAAACGCCTTTTGTTGTTGCTCTTCGTACGCACACTTTTTTGGTCAACATGGCCATAACCCTTGGCCCAAAGTTGGAAAAAGGTAAAAAAAAATATGCCACCCTCTTTAGGTTGTCGACGAAAGTCGTTTCATTTAATGGCCACAGACAAAAGGTATTTAATTTAATGCCCGCGCCACTTGGCCAGGTAATTTGAGCTATGACCACTTCGCGTACACTGACAAAATCAAGCAAAAAAAAACGTATAAAATCGGAGCAGGAAAAACTCTCAGCGAAATTGAAAAGCCAAGAATGCCAATATTCATGCTAGTCACAACGCACACGGGCAATCGGAACCAAACCGCGGCTTAGATCGTGACAAAAAAGCCAAAAATCCTTCTGGCTATTTTTTGGCTCTTAAGTCATAAAAAAGAGGAATTGAAAGCTGCCATCAGCCTGACAGCAGCAAAATGCTTTCCGACGAAATTTTTCGAAAAATTATCTTTCACTTTTTTTACGGATTGCGTTTTTGTTTGCGTTCGCTTTGAGAGAAAATCTGGCCAGCAACGGGGCAGTGCAAAAATGTTTCAAGTCAGCGTGCACACAAAAGTCCACGCTACAGAACCCCCAAAAAGAGGATTCACCCACACGCATACATACACACAATCACCCGCAGTCACACAGATATCCATAAGTACACATACACACACATATATATACAAGCGGTAGCCATTGTTTCACTAGCAATGAAGGTGTCATCATATTTTTTCAATTTCATGGTTATTTTTTCATTCATTCTTTGCTGTTACTGTTGCCCCATTCCATAGAAATATGTGCAAATGAAAGTGTTTGGTTTTGGTTTTAATGCTTACTAGCTAGGATTAGTTAGGGTCATCAAGAGAATGCCCTTAAACTATATTTCAAGCTGTTAAAGAAAAACGAAAAATCTCTTTAAATTACTAAAAATATGAAAATTATTTATTTTAACGTTGTACAAATTAACAAGAATGCTAAGAAGAACGGAAATCAATCAAGTGACTGAATAAAAAAAGTAAACTATTGGGTTAAATAAACTTTAAGTAATAGAAAGCATTAAAAATAGAAAATTTTAAATGTGTATAAATATAATTTTTTTACTTTTTTTTTCAAGTAAATCAGAGAAATAACAAAGACCAAAGCTAACAAACAAAAAGCAAAAAAATTTATTAATAGTTGCCATCCAATTTTCTAAGTTAAATATTGAAAAATAAATGCAAATAGAAAATATTCATTCCTGACATTATTTTTTAAACCATCAAACTCTTACAAATTTAGCTACTTAAAGAAAGATTAGTACATATGATACCCAAAAAAGAAGGGTGTTCCTGCGTAGCTGAAAAACTGCCCCTTTAACGCATTTCACCGAAAAGTCAGCAAAAAATATGCGCGCGTGTTTGTAAGAGCGGGGAAAAACGGAGCCGAAAGAATGATTGTTGCAGTTTATGGGAAAAACTCCAGCCGAGCTTCAGTTTTCCGGGAGGCCTGGGAAAAGTGGCTGGATGTGTGTGGAAAAGAGAAAGTAGGCGACACTCACACGCAGAGGATAGAGAAACTAAAAATGCGCACACTTGCAGTAAAAGCACGAAAAACTCGTTACAAAAACCGTTAGTTTTTCAATTATAGCGCGTAGATTAGTATTTGAAAGCAATGCCTGTGTCTGTGTGTGCGTAAATCCTCCCTTTCACTAGCTCTCTCTCTCTCTCTCTCTCTCTCTTGGCCATTATTGGATTTTGGCTCGCTACTGGCCATTTCTGAAGGTGGAGTAGAAAAAAAAATAGGAGAAAAAAAAGAGGGAAACTTTCCTGACAGCAGCACAATAACTTTTGAATAAGAAAAACGTGCAACGCTTCAGAAAGGAGACGCAGGAAGTGTGGGCGGAATATTCGCATCAGAAGCGGACTAAAGAGGTTGGAGGTTGATCCAATACAGTGACAACAAGCGACAGAAAAGAACTTTTGCAGCTGCAATTTTCTATTCAACTTGAAGCCGTCTCCATCGTGGCAGGGTCACAATCAGTTTAGGAAGTTAGCAGTTTTTATGAAGTGGCCTTCTACCCTACGCTCTCTTATTTTTCCATTCTCCTTCGTTCCCCATCTTAGTTCCTTCCGTTTGGGCTTGTGCGAGCTTTTGCTAATTTTACAACGCACATTACGTATACGACGTGGTGGAAGCTGCAAATTTTTCCCAAGGAATAAAACTCGACCAGGTGGTCCATAGAGATGCCAAGGGTTGAAATAATGGTAAAAATTCAAGAATTTTAATTAAGATAATATTTATTAAACTTATAAATAAAGACTGACAGTAAAAAAAACTGTGTGGGTATATAAACTATATATAAGTCATATATTACTTAACTAGCTACCAAGCTATGGATTTTAGCTTTTATATGTTTACTAAAGATAATTTTAAATTGAGAGAAAACCACTAACCAATGACATTAAAACCACTCTTTGACAGAAACAAATAAGATATATAGTATAAGAGCCTTGAAAAACGTGTTAAACAAACCCGACAGCTGAAAGAAGTGCTGCGACTACAAAGACCATTGAAAGGCTTCAGCCATTCGCACGCCGGCAGTCAGTATATCACATTGCCATCTCTGAATTGCCAGAGCAAAGCCAACCGCCTTGATTTTCTTTTATGGGATTTCATTGTTGGCCCTCACCAGTTCAGTGGCCAGGTCCGCAGTCCAACGCCTTTTGTAGCGTCTTTAGCGATGCAGCAACGTCGTTTTATTGTTGAATGAACGGACTTACGTGTGAACTAGTAGGCGACAACAACTTATGCCATTTCCGTTTCCGCTCGCATCGCCATTCAGCGCAAAAGGCAGCAATAGCAATAGGAATTGGAATAGGAATGGCGGCTGAGGCAGAGCAGCATAGAGCAGCCAAGAAACAGGAACACAATTGTGAGGTCATGTATGTGACAAACAATAAAGACGATAACTTAGTGCAAGGGGAAGCCGTGACTACTGCCTGCATGGAACAACGGGCGGAAACGGAACTGCAACTGCAACTGCCTCAGCCCTTCCATGCAATCCTGGCCTTCCTGCGTAGGTGTATATGTGTGTGTTCGTTGGTCCTTTAAAAATAGAATTAAGTTTTTCGTAAACTTGGACTTAATGCGCCCCTTTCTGGCTTTGCTCTTGGTTTGAAAGTTTGAAAATATATATGTATGTATATATATATTTGAAAAGCAAAGTTTATTCTTGTTGAAAGAAAATATGTCTGGCGTCTTTTGTATACATACAAGGTGTCCCGCCGGCAGCACAAAGCACCAGCTGCCAGTTGCATGGTTCTAGTTCTGCTCCTGGTTCTGGAGGTCCTAGAGGACTCCCACGGAAAGTTTTGTTTGCCCTGACACTTAAAAAGTCGTAAAATGCACATTCAGCATAAAAACCACTGTTGGAAATTATGGCCACGACTGCATATAGCCAACCATTCTATTGCTCAACCCATCGTCGCTATCCAATGTTGCCTTTTGTATCATATTTTCCAGTTTGAAGTTGCCGGCTTTTATCTTTAATGCATTCTACGTGCACTTTGCACTTTGCTCGCTCACAGAAGGACATCTATACGTATGGAGTTTTGGGGCATATGTTTCTGCTTGATATTTATTGAATGAAAACTTAAAACCATTCACTTGGCACTGATTTTAAATTGAGAGTTATGCCTTTGCCAAGCGGGTACTGAATGGAATCTATAAATTAATGTTGGCTAACTAAACATCAAAAATATGAAATTATAGGGCCAAAGAGCAGAATAAAAGAGTTATTTGTTTTTATTTGTAGAATAAATAAACCGGGGCAGTGCAATTTCCAAACTTTATTCCGAGTTCAAATCAAACCAAATCAACTCCGCAACAAAACCACGCCGAATGCAAGAAGAAGCATAACAACAAAAGCTTCGATCTACAGCTACAAAAGCTCCGAAAAGCGCCTGCGCTACAAAATAACAGTAAAGCGCATGCGAAACTGAGAGAACCAACAAAATAAAAACTGCTGATAAACCCGCCGCTGCTTTGTCTTTGGCAGCTTGGCCCAACAAGAGTATTTATTATAAAATAACTTATGTATATATTTCATATTATACGTTTTAAGAAATGATAAGCTTATCAACATTAACGAAGCTTATGCTCTCAAAATATTTTTGTATACACTCATTGCAACGATCCCAACTCTCAGTTATCAGTTATTACTCGACTGCTAAGCATGTTTCATACAAACGGAATGTCAATAAAATCTCTGTTTTTTAATTGCTTATTTTTAGGCCCCACAATGGCTTTAATTTTTCCCGAACACAATTGCACCGAATATTTTACCTATGGCATAGATGCCAGCGGAACTTACATTGGTGTTTTTACGGCAAAGGAAGCGCGAGTTCAAAATTTGGAATTAAGAGCAACGTTTGTGTTAGAAGATGCTGAAAAGGTGACTGGAAATCAAGTATCCAAGTTGAAATCTACTTAATATGTATATATCCTATTGGCCTATATAGATCAGTAAATTGCAGGCTTACCCAGATGAAAAAAAGCCTTCCGAAATATGAAAAACGGACTACGTGGCCAGGCATTTATTCGATTCATTAGTTTCAAAGATACACTACCAATTCTAAAACGATTTTATGTTAATAATGAGTTATTGTGTGACACAACAATAGGCGAGTATAACTTTAAAAATGTCATGGATATTTTAACATGTTTCGGATTCTTTCCACAGAACTACCTAAATATCGATTGGGTGAAGTCGTTCTGAAAATAGTCTCACCACGTAATATGCGAAAAGTTAAAAACACTCGCCCAAAAATGAATCCAATTTTTCCTGCAATAGTACCAAAAATTCTTATTGGAGAAATATAAATAGGTTTTAAATTTTCAATAACAAATATTAATGGAATTGAACTAACTTGAACTATGGTTTTCAGTTTATAGAGTATATAGTATAGTATATAACATATTCAACATAATTCTTAATTAAACTCTGATGACCCAACTCGTATTTCTTTAGTATTCTTCAAAAAACCGATAAGCTTTGGTAAAACCCACTTGATAAGTTTCAATATACACTCATGGGCAATGAGCTCTAATGCTCAGTTTTCTTTAGGCATCGGCAACATAATGTGGAGAATTTCGGTGATTTTTGTTTGTTATTTCGTGAGCTCGACTGCAGCCCAAGTTATTCCAAAACACAATTGCTCTGAATACTTTACATATGGCATAGATCCTAGAGGGGAATATATAGGCATTTTAACGGCACATAAAGGTGGTCTTCCCAAATTGAACTTTAGAGCGGAATTCGTGGCGATGAATTACAATGATGTGAGTGTTTAATCATTTAAAGATATATATATATATATATACCAACTTTAATGTGCATTCCCTGATACAGGTTAGCAATTTGCTCCTGTATCCTAACGAAAGTCAATCCATCTTTAATATTAACAAGGGGTTTCGTGGACAGATGTATGTTTACTTCAGTTCTTCAGAAGCGCTACCAGAACTAAAGTCATTTTACGTTAACAATAAGCTTCTGTGCAGACAAAGTTCCGGTGAGTATATAAAATACAATTTTAGAACGGAACCTGTATACTTATTTGACAATGTTTTCGCAGATCATACTTTCGGAGGACATTTACAAATTGAAAAAACAAGACAAACATCAACCAGTACTAAAATTCAAAAGATAAAAAACACCCGCCCAAAAATGCTTCCAACATTTCCGAAAATAGAACCCAGAAGGTTTATATAATCCAAAATTCGACACTGTAATATTAAACGAAAAAACAATGATAGATAATAAATTGAATTAAATAAATATAATAAAGATTATCTGAAGATTATTAATCGCAAAAGGCTGTTAATATATAAAATGATGGGAAACACAAAAACAAGAGATTATTTTTCAGAATGTAGCTAAATATAAATAATTTTACTGATTTAAAAAAGCTCTAGAAACCAAAAAGGATATAAGCAAAAAGGCTGGAAGGCGAAAACCTTTTGGCCAAACACAAGTTGCAGAAGAACCGCAAAGGAAAAAGCCAACTAAGAAACACTGAGAAGGCCACTGGGAAACCACCTACTTTGTATCAACAGATAAAGGTAAAGTTTTTCAACATCATTTACTCGGAACCAGAATAGTAGCCGCCGTAGGAGACTGACTTAATTCCAAGCTGGAGAGGTGAATTTCCCCGGAAACCTAAAACAAAATACATAAAAGTGTCTTCTTTTTGTATATTTTGTTTGGGAGATTCGACTGCGGTTAAAAATGTTGTACACCAGTCCAACCTGTTGTCGGAGTTCAACTGGCAGCTGAAACTTTTTTAATACGTTACGAACCCTCTGCCTTACCCGCAGCTCCTTTTATCGTCAACGAACTTAGGTATTTCACTTCGGGCTCCATTAAGGCAACGAAAAACTTTACTTTCGACTGCTGTCTAACGGTAATGTTGGGGCATAAACCATGATTGAAAGGTGCAGACGTTTATACCCCACCTTCGACAAACTCCACCCTCTCACTTTTTTTGGTGGGGTGTATAAATAATTTGACCGCAGGGTCACTGTATTTCCTGCTTCCTTCCTCATTTACCTGCCTTCCTGGGGCTTGTTGTTATTGTTATTGTACCCGATATTAGCAGGACATTATTGAAATTATTTACCTTTCCACCTCAATTCTCTTCCAACCCTCGGTAAAGTTGCATAAATTGTTTTGTTATTAATCCCAGGCCGGGCCATTGAGCGCTGAAACGACTGACAGGTGTTTAAATTTCAAAACTTTTAATGGCAGCAGCAGCCACAGCAATGATTATTATTATTATTATAATTATAATGGATAACAATAAGTTTTGATTGGATGATTATTAAAATAACTTTGGGGGAGGAAATCAATGGGAAATTAAGCTAAAATGTGGAGACAATGTGACAAAATAAACGCAATGAAGAAAATATAATTGGATTAAAGTAAATGGATTTGTATTTATCTGGCAAAGTTTCCTGTTTTTATTGTAGCAAATAAAGTTGGCTAAACAATCTAAATAAGTTTCTATTAATTAAAATTAAATCGATGGAATTTTGTATGTGGAAAACCTTTTAAATTCACTAATTAACTATGCAAATCAAATTAGCAAAATTACTTAACAAGTGTGAAGATTAAAAGTGAAGATAAAAAGTGATGTAAATTTTAAATTTATAAACTATATATATAGAAAAAGCAATAGATTAGCTAAAGCGAAATAAACATTTAATATAAAATACTATATAAATAATTTTTAATAATCTCTAATAAGAACATCATTATGAACTCAATACTCTTTATTTGAAACTCTTAATTTCTTTAGAAAGAGCAATTAATAATTTCAACTTCTCTCTGGGCTCTGTACAATATTCTCACTATCAAGTTTCAATGGACTCTTTAAGCTGCTCCTATCAACGCCTGGCACATTGTCAATTTGTCAAGTTCTCAGTGTCTTGTCCACACATTCTCGCTTTCTCGAGCTGAATGCCACACTCATACCCACAGCCATGCCCATTCCCATTTTGATGCCCACCCTCGGGTTCTCATAATCGCACTCATCTGAGGGGTCGGGTCGAATGGGAGTCAACTATCAACTATCAAGTTGGAGCCCGAAAGGAAACCTCGGTCACTTTCCACAAAGACTGGGGACATATTGTAGCACGATTTTTAAAATAAAATTAACTTGAATTTGCTCTCTCTATGTGTGTTGGCGGACTGAAAGAAAGAAAGACTGTCCCCTTTGGCATGTTGTCCTTGGCTGTCACACAATCACCCGCAGACAGAAGCACAATGTGGTGGAAAGTTCTCCTTGTCGACGGCGAAGGAAAAGTGCAAAAAGCCAAGTCAGTAAGTAGCAAAGTATTTCCAACACAAGAAAAACTCACATATACTATATATATATTCTATATATGAAAGTCAACGCAATAGACTGTCTGTTGGAAAATAAAAAATATGCCACAATTGCAACATAACTTTACAGCTTATTATTTTTTATTGCAGCTAATAAGCTTGACTTGCCAGTTAATGGCGCATTTCCGTTTCCGTTCACCGACTCGCAGTCACACACACACATACACATTTCGAGGGGAAAACCTGTCGCAAAGTTTATAATGAAAATATTTTCAGCTTAGCAGCAACGGGCAAAGAAAGTCAGGAAAAGCGGCAAATGGCTGCTTGTTGTTCAAAAACTCTCACAAAACTGTCAAAACCAAAATACCCTTGACACACCCTAATACACACACACACAGACACACATACATTGAAGCAAGCACACACATTCTCCTAAAAACATTTAGCTTTTTGTCTTTCTATTCTTGAGCTTATTAAAGTAACATTTTTTAGACACTTTTCATTTATTTTATTTGTCCATATTTCCTTATTGAAACTTTTTAGACTGGACAATGGTTTTCCTTCCGACCATCCTGCTTTTCGCCCTCTAGCTTATCCCAGCAAAATGGCCTCATTTGCTTAGAGTAAAAGGGACTTGGAGACCAGTCAACCATTCTATTGTTGTCTTAGTGCCTTCTACTCATTGCAGGCATTTTGTAGTATTATTGCTGTTGTGGCTGAAAATGTATTTTGTAGCTCATTTGTGTGTTTGGCCGGAAGTTGTAACTGTGCACAGGATACGTTGAATGCCCCGATTTCACACGAGAATGACCGGACTTACAACATTCGTGCCGGACATTCACGGGCAAGGTGCAAACATTACATTCGGACCTAGATTTTTAATGTTTCGGCTTTTAGGACAATTGCTTGGTCATTTAATTGACCGCTGCCCTCATTAAAATAATCCATTTAACTGACTGAGGTTTTTGTGAATGAAATAAGAATGTAAGTTCTTGTTAAAATTTGAAAAAAAATTAACTGTTTTGCGAATTTGGACACGGTACAGAATGACATACAATTTCGATATATTCTTTTGGGGTTTAAGTTTATTTTTCTAATACTTGTTCTGAATTATTGATTACTATCAATAGTTTACCTCTTAACTTCTTCGTTGAAAGAATTTAATGCTGATAAAAGAAAATTGATAAACATTAATGCAAAAAGTGAAAATAGTTTCAAAAGTTACAAAGCGAAAACTAATAGGTGTTGAGCACGCTCTCTTTTAAAAATATTTGGGAAAAATCACAGGTTATTAAGAGAAGTTTAAAAGCCAAAACAATATTGAAAGTACAATGTACTGAAATAGTAATGAAGCGAGGGTCACCTTGCCCAACTCAGAACATATTTTGTTTGATTATATATTAGTTTAAAAAATATTTTCTTACATTGCCTAAACTCTTAATTTCTAACCGCAAAAAAACATTTCCACCACAATATTAACCATGTATGTATACCATTTCGATGCCAACACAAAATTCAATTTATATTGTATACAATAAAGCTCAATATTTACGAATCAATAAAGAATATATTGATTTTTGCTGCCGCTTCTGGCATTTGCAGCAACTTTTCACGCAATTGAAAAAAATGTCAGGCGAAATGACAAAAACTTTTGTTACCTTCTTATTATTATTTTTGCTTTGTTCGTTTTTTATTTTATTTTTTGTGAATATTTTTATGCGTTACCAGTATAATAAACATCAATATGGTGGGAACAGCAGACATAAGGCATCTGGTCCTTGCCTTCAATAAAGAAAGGGCGACAAACAAACAGAAAGCCGAGCTGACAAAAGTTTGTGCAAAAATCATAAAGTGCAGGCAAAAGTTTTCTTGGCCAAAAGCAGCGAGGCAACTCTCGTAAAGTCGTAAACCAGAAAACCGAAGGGGGATTTCTAAAAGAGGGGGTATTTTACCACTAACACTGGCCCTCTTCCCACCCAAGAAATCGACCAACATCAATTCGAAAATGGCGTAAAAGTAGCAGCGATTTGTTTGCATGCTGTAGCTGCTATTGTGGCCATGAAGGATCCTCAGTGGTGGCAACAGCAGCATCAGCAGCAGCGGCAGTGGCAATGGTGCATTTGGCTAGTTTTTGCCCACTTTGCATTTTATCTTTATTTGCATTGCGGCTAACCAGCGACAAGCATTCTTGTGGCCGGACATGTCGAGTGGTTTTTGTTTTGAAGAAAACTTTCTTTTTCTGTTCGGTTTTTGTTGGCCTTTTTTCTGGATAACTGCCAGTTCGCAGTGCAAGTGTCAAAGATTCTTTGGAACATAGAACATACCACATCCCAAAGCCATCTAACAGAATGTTTGTTATAAATTAAAGCTGCGGTCGTGTGTCTGCAGGGGCATGAACTTTTATCAGAGACACAGATTTGTGGGCCATAACTTGTGAGGTTAACATACAAACACACAGACACACTTGCTGGCTCGCTCGCTCGGGGCCATGTTTCCGCTTAGAAAATGGTTTTTCTTTTCAATTGCGGATTTTCATAAATTGTTATCTCTTTAAATTGGCTTTTAATTGGTCGACAGGGGACCGTGCAATTGTTGTGTGTTTAATTATTCGGGACTATTAAGTGAAAGATTAATGAGCCTGGGGTTTTTGCGGTGGCATAATATTGTTGCTCTCTATTATTTATGGCCAGCAGCAGTATGAGTTTAATTTACACAATTATTATATACACCCAGCTAAAGCTTGTTCTTAATTGTTCGATTTCCAAATAAAGTTAATCTTTAACTGCAACATAACTTCTGTTCAACGATCGAAACTTAACATTCAATGGACAAATAAATTATCAAAAGTCAAAGCATAAATACACATGGCAAAGTTTGGAAAACTTTAAGGATGTCGGGACACGGTGTCCTCGGGAGTCCTGCTGATAGAACAAACGCACGGGCACAATGGCCATTTATATGGCCGGGGGTGACATTTCAACATGGCCAGGACACGTACTGGAAGTTGGACTGAGCTCCGGGGCGTAGCAGTATCATTCAAAAAGGTGCTACAACCTTGGTGTGGACAGGAGAGCGTTTAGAAATTAATGATAATTGACACAATAAGCGACAAGTTGAGCCCGAGTCCAGGCAGCAAATCCAAGGGAAGAGCAAGCGGCCCAGAACTCTCCGGTCCGTGGGATGATAGTCAATGACATTAGAAGCCAATAAATAAAGGCGAATGAAAACAAACAGCGTGCAGCCCAGCAAAACGTGCAGACAGCTGCCCTTGGGTATACACGAAAAAATAATTTGGGTATACAAATTATTAAATTATAATATAATTAAGAATTTGTTTTGGATATTTTTCAACCAAATTTGCAAAGTTGTAAATATTTTTTTTTTAATTATATATTTATCATGAATGACAATTTTAAGAAAATCTCCACTATTTCCCAGAACAACAGATCGATCTAAAGAAAACGTATCTGACTCATTCACTTTCGGAAGGCGTCAAACACATTTAACGCTTAATTACATGGAGGTCGAAACGCAATCGTGTGTACAACCGCACACACACACAAATTTCTACTTCCTAATTAGGCGGAAAAATTAACAGCCTTATTTGGAAAAAGAGGCAACCAACCACCCAATGCCACCCACTTATTGCGCTTTGGCAATCAAAGCCACTGACAGAAACTATAAAATTTCAGAGCCTCACGTATGCCGCTCACTTTCGCATTTATGGAAATAATTAAAACTGATTTTGGCGCCCGTTTAATGGGAGACTTAGGTTTCTTGGTCGAAACAATCATCATTGCCGCCCCTTCAATTAAGTTGCGTTCATCATGCACGACTTTGTGATTCAATTAACCATTGCACTGCCAATAAGTGAGTAGCGTATAAAATGTGAGAAAATGCGAACGTGACTTACAAGCCGCGTGCCAAAGTTCGGTGATGTGCTGTGATTGTTATCCTTGGAAAAATGAAGGAACAGCATTTAATTTTATTTTTACAAAAATAAAAGCCTAGCAAAATGTATATTTTGATTGATTAAAAAAATATAATTAAAATTAAAAGTTAAAAGTTTTACTATAAAAATATACATTTTAAATATGCTATTTAAAATATTAAATTATTTAAATCACTAAAGAAATAGAGCTTTAAAAAATGTTGACCCTATTCACTTTTCTATTAAGGGAAACTGCATTCAGAAAACTGGAAAATAGTGTGAAGCCTTATCTACAAGCACACATATGTAGACGTCGAAGCTTCCCTTATATAAACCCCCTTCGACATTGCGGCATCCAAGAGCGATACTTGGTCCGGAAAATCGAAGCTCCAACTTTTCAGCTCAGCCTGGGCAGATGCTTTGTTTTTAGAGGCTTAAATGCTCATATTTTGCATGCCCAGAACTGGAGAAGAAGGGTTGGATGGACAAGCCAAAATGGGTTCTGGAATTTGTGGCTTAGCTTCGATTCGTTACAATTGGCCAATATTTCGGCTTTTATGCTGTGAAACAATGCGGCCTAGAAGTTTGGCAGGAGATTTTTGATTTTAGCGGGCCAAAGTCAAACGAAATTCCCTTATGTACAAGTTTGGCTTTCTCCTCTTTCCTCTTACATTCCCTTCTCTAACTTCCCTTTGTGCCTGTGCTTGCTGATGCGAACGAAACCGGAAATGAAAGTTCTGGCAATTGAATTATGGATATAAAATTGAGCTTGACTTTCGCCGCTCCAAGGGGACGCTAGTTTTAGTTGTCCGCCTTCCACGTTTAATTTCGTGTTCGTTTGATTGTTTTCCCCATGATTGCGTCCTCACAGGAAAGGTCAGAGTTGGCCTTGGATCATTCTCAGTAAAAGATAAATAACACCGATCAAAATCCCCATGTTATTTCAACTTCTGGACGATAGTCTGATAAACACAAGCAAAAGATTTTAAACGGCTTGGTTACTTGGCATGGGAAGATATTTGCTGCGTCTGCCAAGCGTGAGTGGTAGAAGTTCATTCGCATATTCCATAACAACGTTCTCCAGTCTTCCCAAGCGAGTCAGAGGAGTGCTTAACTTTGGACACATCATGACCGAGGTAAATATAGTCACAGACTGCAACTTAAATCCGTGAACACTTTTGTAAAATAATAGACTTTAGCGACTTTGCTAAGAATGTTCTATGTTTCAAACCTATTGACCTTTTACAAAGCCCTCAAAAAATTACCTTAATAATATCCTAACTTGACCACTTTTCGAACATTTTTGCCTGTGCTACCTTGAATTAACGTAACCACTATATTAATATCACCAATATTCCAACAATATCAAAGCGCCATCTAGCGCTGTGGTAAACTTTACTTTACCTCTTACATGTAGAATTGCATATGAACTTGTAAAACAATGCCCATCGTTTGTACTAAATTCAATTTCATTTCAAAAATTTAAAACACATTTAATAATCAATATATAAATTTTAAATTCTAAGCCACCGAAACTCCTAAAATTTATTTAGAAGTTAGCAGTTCCTTACTGAAGTTTGGTTTCCCGCACTCCTAGTTCGCTTGATTTACAATTAATTTAATCACTATCATCGGATGAGATCTCCTGAGCCTCCTCCTCATCTCCACCTTTTTCTTCCTTTGCACCCAATTCCTCTTCTTCGCTATCCGAGTTTTCCATGGGATTCGTCTTAAGGCGAGCTATCAATTCCTTAGCAGGATTGAAAATGCCATTTGTTTGCTGGGAGCAGATGATGCAACGTTGTGACTTTTTGTACTGAGCCAGAGCGCACTTTTCACAGAAATAATGTTTGCACCTGTAAAGGAAATTGGGTTAGTATTCCCTCATTTATAAGTTTTCATTTCTACATTGTCAGATTTTAGTTGGTATTAGTTATTACTAAAACTATCTATACACTCACTTGGTCACAACGGGATTGACAAAGCTCTGACGACAGATGTGGCACTTGAAAGGCAGCGACTCCTCATCCGAATGAATCTCGTACTTGCCATCATCACCATCGGAGTCAGCATCTCCCGTTCTCTGATTCTCATGATCCATTTCTAATTGCCATCCAGCTTTATAGTCACTACGATCGTGCAAAAACTTACAGCTGTCGCCAAAGCCGCAGTATCCTGTTTCCTTATAATCTTTGCAAATATCCGGCTGGTAGTCCCACCTTACAGTGGCTCTGAGATGAGCGGGTGCTCTAATTGGACCACTTCGCACCATACCAGAGCTCGCATTTCCAGCTGCCGTGTCTTGTTTCTTATAGTACTGAGCATAGTTGTTTATTCCACGATATATCTTATCATCCGCTTTGCCCTCCAGTTCTTCGTTGATTTTCAGAGCGCGAGCATGAATTGCCTGGGCATCGCGATCCAATTCTGTGTCCATTTCGTTAATGGAAGTGGCTCCCTGATCCTGCGGTCCACTGGGCAGTGCTTCCCGTTTAGATTTGTATGCGATACCCAGTTTATCATCATCGGACGCAGATGATGAGGCATCCTCATCAGCTGCTCCCGCCTGGCGCTTGGCCTTGCTCAGTGTTTTGGTGCTCTGAAAGTTCGGATTCGTGCGCTTTCTCCTGTTTTCAGCTCGTACTAAAGCACTGGCTTTGCTTTTTGACTCCTCATCACTGCTTTTTGCTAAAAAATGTGTATAAATATTTACCAATTTCCATTTTGGCGGCAAAAGTAGTCACTCACCAGACTCATTGCTGCTGCTTTCCTTTTTGCGACGAATACCGGCTCCTTTTTTGATGTTTCGCTTCTTAAATCCAAAGGCTGAGGTACTGGCAGGTTCTTCTGACATTTTCCGGCTTTTTATTTGTTGTACTTTTCTATTTATACACGATAAAAACAAATAACATCTGCGATTTTGCCAATAAGTCAAATCATCGCTTCTTCTTCTCCGCTAGTCATGAGAGACTTGTAGCTATCGGTATTTTTTTTAGTATTTTTTTTTAATCGCCCACTAACATACTGTTAGCGGGCTGTAAAACTAAAGGCTTAAGATAGTTCCAAGTTAAGATAGACCTATCCGTGAAGGATTTTTCGGCGCTCCGTACACGGTCTCACTGTTTATTATCGTTTATATTTAGAATCTGCAGAAACACGTAAAGTTACCGCTTTTATCTGCAGTTTTTTAATACTTATTAATTATAAATATTATTTTCACTACAGAACATGACTCTTGAATTGGTCTCCACCGCCAAATGCTTCGAAGGCGAGCAACGCGTCTATCGCCACCGATCCGGCACTTTAGATTGCGAGATGACCTTTGGCGTTTTCTTGCCGCCAGCAGCTCTGGAGGGCACACCATGTCCGGTACTCTACTTCCTGAGTGGACTGACCTGCAGCCACGAGAACTTTATCCAGAAGAGTGGCTTCCAGCAGCACGCCGCCCGTCACAATCTGATCGTTGTCAATCCGGACACTTCGCCCAGAGGCGTGGAAATCGCCGGACAGGATGATGCCTACGATTTCGGCAGCGGTGCTGGGTTTTATGTGGATGCCAAGGAGGAGCCGTGGTCCAAGCACTACAAGATGTACAGTTATGTGACCCAGGAGTTGGTGGATGTGGTCAATGCCAATCTGACCGTGGTTCCCGGCAGGCGTGGAATATTCGGTCACAGTATGGGCGGACATGGAGCCTTGATATGCTCCCTCAAAAATCCTGGATTGTACCAGTCTGTTTCGGCTTTCGCTCCGATAGCCAATCCCACGGAGTGCCCGTGGGGTCAAAAGGCCTTCGCTGGCTACTTGGGGTCCAATCAGGCTGATTGGGCACTGTGGGATGCTACCCACCTGGTGTCACAGTACGAGAGTACGCCACAGGAACTCTTCATTGATCAAGGAGGGGCCGGATAACTTCCTAACTGGCAAACAGCTGCTGCCGGAGAACCTTTTGGCCGCCGCCGTAGGCAACGATCATATCCAGACAATCTTCAAGCAGCGCGAGGGATATGACCACAGTTACTTCTACATCTCCACCTTCATCGGCGAACACATCGCCTACCACGCCGCCCTGCTCACCGCTCCTGCTTGATGTAATTAATTTAAAATTGATGCCGTATTTGCTTGTGCTTGTCTTTTGGTTTTTATTCTACTAAAAATCGAATTTTAATACAAATCAAAAGTCAATAAACCAATCTGCAAAGAGTTTCTAAAACAATAAATTTATTAAAATTTAAAAATTTTAAATTCTGCTTTGGTTTTTAGAATTTGAGCCACAAAATTATTTGTATAAATAAACGTAAATGTGACTAACTAATAATAGGTAATAGGTATCCCTAATTCGTCGAGTGTCTCAGAACTTTGTCTCAGCCTGGACATGGGGTTAGGGTAAAAGCTCATGTCGTAGTAAAAGCTCTCCGGCAGTTGGTCCACGGCATGCTGGGAACTTTCCGCATCCTGCCATCCATCGGTGGATTCATTCATCAGTAGAAAAACCGCCGTTAGATGGGACAGATGTGCTAGTGGCACACAGGGAACCGACTACCGAACGGAGACTCCAAAAGGCGACATTCTCGATTCGTTTGGCGCCATATTTACTCGGACCAATCCGGAGTCGGTTACTCCGTATTTTCATGTTTGCGTGTGTGCGAGATAGCCCTGTTTTTTTGGTCCCCGCAACTTTTGTTTGTGTAATTTCGCGCGCTTTTGTGTCCGGTTCGGAGACAATTTATATATACCGAAGTCGGGTCGGAAAATTCGGGTTCCAAAAAAAATAAGGGATTTAAAAAGGCGTGAGATTTGCGGCCAACTGCTGGACGAGTGCCAGCGGACTGAAATCTTAATTAGCCATTTAATGGCAGTTGGCAGACAACAAAGGCTGATGGTAAGCCCCCCGCCATATGGTCAATATAAATCAATTATAGACCGCGCAGATCTTGGCAGGCTGTCAGCCGATGCCCAGGTATTGGTGGTATTGGAACCACTTTTCCTCATTTTTATGAGCAACTGTACGGCTTGTTTTATGGCCAGCCGTTTTACTGCATGCATGCTGGCATTTTTACACTTCCATCAGCACTCCATTTTTCACAGTTCAGAGTCAAGTTCACGCTCCGCAGCCCACTCACGAACCATCCATCAAGTTTGTCGATTCGTCCACGGGTCCTGGGCTTTAAACTTATTTAAAGTATTTAAGGCTGGTTTTCACTGGCCATCATTTGCATATTATGATTTAGCTATTGAATTTTATGGGTTCTTATTATTAAACGTGGACTTAGGAAAACTGCCTTTGGCGGTCTTCTTAAAATTGTTATTCAAGTCATTCAAGATTTACTTGCATTACTCTTTAAAGTATTTGTCATTCTTGGCCTAGAATTTGTTAAGGGGGAAACTTTCTTCTTCTTCGGTTTGGTTTCCCATTACCAAAGCTTAAATTATATTTTGAACAATTTGTTCAAGATTCGGATTGTTGGGATTCAATGACAAACAGCCATGAACTTGATATTTCAAAAGAGGTTGCCAAAATGCTCTTGGCAGTTACGCAAAGGTTTCTTTTTTGACTGTTAAGCAAGAAGAGATTACAATGAATTTTCCAGTTCACTTTGGTATGTCTTCTGTCAAATTGTTCACGCAAAGCAAATAAAGTTCAATAGAAGCCAGAGTTTTTCCTTCTTTTCTTTAACAAAAAAATTATATAAAAAGCTTAAGGAATATAAATTCAATTTAATTTCATGTGGCATGAACTAAAAGTAAAACTCTTGTAAATCAAGATAATAAGTAATATCTTCCACGAGCCGGATGCCACCATTGAAAATTTGCATTAAAGAACAATATTTCACGTTTTATATGACCATAAAAATATGAACTCATGCTAACTTAATCTTGATGGACCCATAAAACAGTTTTAAAATATAAAAAGTTTTTCGCCTAACGGTTTGTTTTAATGTAAACAGATTTTTAATTATTAAATACACGTTTCTTAATTGACATTTAGATTATGAAACGCAATGGAGCGCAATAAAATATGCTGAGTACCTGAAAAGCATTTACGTGACTTGCTTTTAATGTTGAAATGAAACCGCCAAAATAATGCCTCTTTCAACAGGATGTCCCTTCTTGTATCAATTAACAATTTAACAAGAATATGATTCGTTTTCTTCACCATTTAAAAATTTTAACTTTCCTTATATAAACGTTGTTTAAAGCATGCATAAAACGATAATAAAAATAGCTTGCTCTCGCTGAGTTTCCTCTTCAAAATTTGCTTTAAAACAGAATATTTCACATTTCTATCGACCATTAAACATAAACTTTTGGAAACTACCGTATTATGCTACCATAAAACTCTTAACTATTAAATGTTTTCTAGAATAATCTTTTGTTAGCATCCCTGCTCACTTTAAGTTTATAGTCAAAGTGAAGCTCGTTATAAACTGCAACCGACTTGTGAAATATTTCCATTTATATAGTGCTTACCTGTGCTCAATGCGCTCGAACCACTTCTTATATTTCAATTTTTCCAAGGAAAGCCCCAGCAAAAGCCGGCTAAGACCAACCACCTTGAAATTTGAAAGGAAGATGGAAAACTAACGTAGCTGAGAAGTTTGGTCTAAAGCTTTGGCTTAAATTTGTGGTCCACGTATGTGCAATTAATAAACATCTTCGTTTCGAAAAGTTTTCCCCAGTCTAATTATTGGTAAGCCTGTTCGACCATCTCACCAAATCCCTTGCGGATCAAAATATTGTTTACTGAGGTGGCCAAATGCGATAGGTAAATAAAAGTATTTACCTTTGCAGTTGAAGGGGAAAACAGATTTGTTTGGCAAGACGCTACAGGGGAAAATTCCAATAAAATGAAAGGAAAATCAATAAAAGCCAATATAAGAAAAGTGCAAAGGAGAACGTTGTCATTTGTTTGAGAAACTCGAAGTTAAGGCGAATACGATTTATCCATTTGAAGAATAATATCCGTTTATTTGTCAAAGTTGCTTCTTATTGATGAAGAACTTTCTTCATTTCAAGTTTCGGAAGTTGCGATTGCGTTCTACTTAAATTAAAGAAAATGGTAATTAAGAAATGCATCATTTTGGTTTTCATATTGCTTCTGCATATATCAATGCTATAGACCATAGTGAAACTAACTTGAAACTGCTTGCAGCCGTTTTCCAATTAAATGGCATCGACACAATATAAATAAAAGCCGTTCTAAAATAAAGCATCCATTAGCACATCAATTAAGTCTATGTACATATTGTACCTGGAACCAAACTCACATAGCATGTGCCTGCTGGGGTGGACCTCAGTAAAACCTTTATCACGCATACGCAGTGTTGACACATTTTATTAAATCCAGCTTCATGCTAAGCTTCAAATGTTGCTGACACATCCTAAAAGTGGCTTAATTTGGAAATACATGAGAATTTTTTGCCTTTAATAATTGATTCTTTTTAAATTTTATTATAAATAAAGAAAAAGAAACGGATTTTTGACGGTTTTTACAAGTAATATTATTAAAAAATATTTATTAGAATTTTCTTTAAAGCTTTATTGGCTCAATAGTTTTCACTAAGTTAAACTTACTATTAAAAAATCTATTTTGATAGCGGAAATATGTATCTTTATGAACAATTTCTTATCTCTTGTATGTTTCTCTTTAAATATTTAGAAAATACATTTTTTACCTTGTCCTTAAGAGTCCATCCTATCGCCGAATCAGTCAGTGCATATATGTGAGTAAGTACTTCGTGTGAGAAGGGAAAATGGAAAGACCGAATAGGTTTTCCATTCACAGAAGTGTGGGGAAAGTGGGTGTTTCTGACCTGACTGACAATTAGGCCAATCATGAGGAATCACTTGCCATGACAAACGCTCGGGCCACGTGCATACGTACAAATTGATGTATTGTTTTTTGGGGCGCCGAGTACCCATCAGAAGCCATCAGGGAGTTCTCCTGAAAGTGCTGGGCGAGAAGAGTAGGATCCATGGACAGGTCCTCGGTGCTGGGAACGCAAATTCAACGGAAAGTGTACGCCATCCAAATAATTTAGACAATGGCACTCGTGCGCACACGCCATGCCCAGGAAACAGGATGTGGCGTTCTCCACACAGACACACACTCATATCATCCCAAACCGTCAACGTACACAAAGAAACACCATCATAAACACACACAGAGACAAAGCCTGACTGAATGCAGAGAAACAGAGGCGACAATTTTAGTGCTATTTTCGGTCATCACTTGGCTTTACAGCAGGAGGTCAGAGTCAGAAACGGAACCTATTGGGACCTCTCATGCACACCATCACTCTGGACAGCCTGCGAGCTCCTATCTTCATCCCTATGCTCTCCCAGAGGCATATCTCCTTCGTTCCCCGTTCCCACAATCTTACTCCTATTATTTCTTAGCACTGGTGTGTATCTGCTGTCCAACATATGTTCTCACTTAGACTGCGGTCTTCCTCCTTTGGCCTTTTGTTCCAACAGCTGCAACTACACTTAAGGAAAAAGAGACATTAAGAAAAAGTAACAAAAAAGAGTAAAGGATGTGTTCACTGAAAAAAATTATTCATTACTATGAAAACAAATTGCAAATGTATATATTTATAAAGGGATATTAAGTTTACAGAAAGAAAGAAAATTACTTTGGAAATATATAAGAAAAATTTATTTGAATTGTAATAATTTTATTATGCTTATACTTTTTTTCCCAATAAGAATGAGTTCAAAATGTAATATTTCGAATTAAAGCCCATGTAATCTTCCCTTTAAAGAGATTTCTTTCTTAGTGTAGGACATCATGGCACTAGAAAATACAAAACACACAAACAGCAGAGCGGAAAAACTTCCATTATTATTTGTTTGCCACCTTTCGGAAAAGGTGGACCCAGGATCCGGCGGTTGCCAAGGAAGAGGAATTGCTCTTTGAACGTGTAATTGAGTTTTCACGCAGTACGTGCAAGAAATTTTTAAAACTGATCCAGTGAAAAGTTTTGTTCATAATCGAATTTTCATGCCGCCCAAAATAAGATGCAAAAGGGTGCCTCATTTTAATTTGAATAACTTTACAGATAGAACATATTGTTGTGAGTGGGAGCTCGATAAATTGCATTAGGCCCAGGAAATTGGCCAACAGAAAAGTTTGCCAGAAAAAAGTTCGTCTCGATTGCCAGGAATCTCATAGCTCTGCCGTAAATGGATTGTTCGTAAGTGAGTGATGTGATATGGTACACAGATTAGCTGCCCCAGAAGTTGGACTTCGCTCAAACTTTCCCAGCTATTTAGCCAGACAAGAAAACTTGCCTTGATTGATGATGTTTTATGGGCTAAGTTGGTAGTGGAAACCAGAGTTTATCAGATGGGGTTTCACAAAATTAATTTGCATTTAACAAAATTAATAGAGAATCCTTTTATCTCATTTAATTATCAGAGTGTCTGTTGAAACTTGATTGCTCGATAAATATGCAAATAACTAAATGGTAATTGTTGTTTAGCAAGTTTAAATTTGATAGAAGATGGAAAACACCTTTAGCCTAAGTACTTTTTCTTATTTCGTGTTTATTACGTCGCACAAAATGAGAGCAAAACAAATTTGTTTTGGCTTATCAGTCTTTTAAAGTATCCGATAACACGGCTCGGCCACATCTAACAGCTTTCGTTAAGTTTTAATTAAGTTATAGAAACACTTTGCATACCGAACAAAAGAGAACCAATTTGAGCTAAGCCGAGATTTGAACTGGAAAATTTATCGTCAGCAAATTGCAATGTGCCCACTTGCCATGGCAAATCACAGAGCTCATTTAACCCAATCCGCCCTGTTGTACTTGGCCCCCATCAAGAGCGCACCGAGCGTAGTAGTAAATGGAGCAGACTAACTAGAGAAATGCATCAGGCATAAACCGCACAGCCTCCACCTTTAAACCCTCCTCAGTGATCCCGACGTGCATGCAATTTCCAAATTGCTTTCTCTAAGCTGCGGAACATTTTATGTGTGTAAATTGGCCACGCCCACTAAAACACAATCGCATACACCCACACCCATGCACACACACACACTCACATTCGCACATTCACCTTTGGCAGCAAAAGCTTCTTACACTAATTACACAAATTGAACACAATTTATTGTTGCCATGGGAGCGCAAAACTCGATGGGTACTCCTGCCGGCTGCTGTTGCCGTTGGCGACACGCTCCAAGTGGCAGCAATTTGGTTAATATTAAATAAGTACTTGCATATTAATTATATGCATAATTACACGACCAGACGAGGCGAGCTCTCCTGTTTGGGTGTTTGCAGTAATTAAAACATGCTGACATTGCGTATACGTAACGTGACTAGCGTTTAAGCCAGCGTGTTCCCAAAACGGAATTCTATTAAAGCCGAACAAAAGATAGCAGATTTATTTTGCATATCTGAAATGGATTTTTATGTTTTGGTCTAAATTTAAATTGTGGTTTTCAATGCTGTGGAAAAGTATCTATTAAAACAAGAGGAAACGCTATAGTCGAGTGCCGCGACCATAAGATACCCGTTACTGTTTTACACAATTTTAAAATATTAATTTTGCTGGTGGAAATTCACAAGGCGCCACCTATTGTCAGAGGAAGTATGTTGAGTATGCTTATAGTGACGTCACTGCCCGTGTGAGGCCTTATAACCTAAATTTCTTTATAAATAGCGAAATAATGTTCCGATTTTAAAAATCTTTTGTAAATCGATAGATATTAACCGAAATAAGTTACACAAGGTCAAACGAAGGCATTCATAATAATATTATAGACTCCACAGTTTTCCGCGGTTTGTGGGCGTTAGAGTGGGCGTGGCCGGATGCAACTTCGTGGCAAGTTGCAGAGGCATCTCCTAAATACGTGTTTCTAAGCAAAATTGTGTAGCTCTTATAGTTTTCGAGATTTTTGCATTTTTGGTTTTTCGGGTTTTGTGGGCGTTAGAGTGGGCGTGGCGTGATCGGAAAAAAACAATTCGCATTGGGAGCATCATAGAAACATACATGCTTGATCCGAACTTTCTATCTCTTATAGTTACCGAGATATCAGCTTTTCTAGAAAATCCAAAAACCGTCTTTTGAGCCTTGTGGGCGTATGGGTGGGTGTGGCCGGATAGTAGTACTACTATAAGATGCGCTGTCATCTAAAGATTATACTTTCTGAATTTCAACTTTCTAACTGCAATAGTTCCTGAGATTTCACCAATTTTAGTTTTTTGCGATTTGTGGGCGTTAGAGTGGGCGTGGCAGGATGCTGTAATAAACTTGCGCTGTCCCGGGACCTCAAGAATCTTCATGCTTAATCTCAACCTTGTATCTGCTATAGTTCCTGAGATCTCAGCGTTCATACGGACGGACGGACGGACGGACGGACGGACGGACGGACGGACGGACGGACGGACGGACGGACGGACAGACGGACATGGCTCAATCGACTTCGCTATTGATCCTGATCAAGAATATATATACTTTATAGGGTCGCAAAAGCTTCCTTCTATCTGTTACATACTTTTCAACGAATCTAGTATACCCTTTTACTCTACGAGTAACGGGTATAATTACCCATATCTAGCAGGGAGATGATGAGGGTGATTTATACTGAAATATCTATAGTTATAGAATATATTACTTATGTCAGTCAGCTTATACTATTTTCCTTTCCTTTTGAACTTAACTTTGAAGATAAATAAACTTCCTTCTATTTCATACCAAAGATTTCTGCTCATTTAGGCTTCTTGCAAATCCCAGAACACTTTATGACTTATTTCCATATCCTGTTTCCCTATGCCGTAGGCGTGCGTTGTGTGTGCGAGTTCTGATTTCTGTTTCATACCCAAGTTCATTATGCTACTGACAGAGTCATTAACAATTTGTTTCTGGTCTGGATTAACTCAGATTTTATTTGCATTCCTTTCCGCTTTTCTCCGTCAGTTGTTTTCCCGGAAGCATCAGAGGCAGCAGCATTCGCAACAGGACTTGTATGTAGCTCAGCCAAAAGCCGATCAGCAGACCATTCAGCTTTGAGTGTTTTATGGTCCCGAAGTGGCAGCTCCAGTCCTAACAACTAACTAACAAGAACAACAACATCGGCTTAGGGCAGCAGGAAGTATCAGCACGAGCCAAGGAAACAAAGCAATCTATAAAGATGGCCGGAGGTGGCAGGACAGCCGGCAAATACGGTTATTCGGACAACAATTATTACAGTGGTGAGTGGATAAAAGATAATGCCAACGAAGATGCCGAAATCCTGATAAGACTAAAACCCTTAAGAATATTTTTACTTCCTTAAAGCTTATCTGGTGTTTACTCATAAGTTTTATTACATGTTAAATATGGCTTCACAATTTGTTGGAAATATTTTAATAATGATAATATATACTAAAGATGTGCTAAAGTTGAATGGGGGACCTTACATTTTAACATCAGAAGGCATCTGTTGGTAGACTAATAATTGTTAGATCTTAAAAATAATTGGTATACCGATGAGTACTGACAAAATTTATGTATTCCGGTTAAAAAAAACTCTAGGAATACATTTCAGGATAGACAAGCTTAAGCCCACCCTCTTATAAAACTTTGCGTAATACGGACAGACAGACGGACATCGTCTTGGCTAGTTGTCCTAGTCAAGATTATATATACTGTAGTATTTTTCTGATATTTGTCGAAATTCATTTGATTTTACAACATTCATCAATAACTGTTAACTTTGATGTCACGACAGCTTATATAAATAAATTGTTGAAATACGCGAAAGAAAGTATAACACTTTTAGTGAAGACAATAATTATTACTTATAAATAACTTACTACAACCATACCACCTGTCTGCATGCTGCACAGAGCTTCGAAAAGAACTCAAGTAAATATCCAAATAATACAAAATTATGTTTATTGAAATCTGTCCATTATTATTGCTTTATGAATAAATGACAAGCCTCATTGTTATTTCAAGCCCCTAACCACTGTACATTGCCTCCAGGGTAAACATTTTGGGGTGGCGGATGGGTGGTTCGTTGTCCGCACTGTCGCCCATTTGGCGGGCTTATGTTGGCCCCCCAACCGATGGCGTCGTCCTGACGTCCTGCTGATGATGAAGTCCTGCCCCATGCCTGCCTGCCGCATGCCTCGCCGTAATCAGTGTTGAAAAGCGTGTTTTTATTCGTGTCTTGATTACGTATGTATATTCCGCATGTCAGAGCTTTTATTACATTTATTTCGTTGCGTTTCTTATACACATGAGTAAATGAGCATCGGAATTTTCCTGTGCTTGTACATTATTTGTTTATGCGTGTGTCGACTGGGGATTTGTGCGCTATAAATGGTAGCTCGGGTGCTCAACATATCATTCACGCACAGGAAGGCAATATAATTCAGTTGCTCCCCGTAATGATGTTTGGCTTGATTTTATCTCGCTTTTCCTCTGCGAATGTGAATGAGTTCAGGTGAAGGACCAGCCGAAGGACTTCTTGCTGTGTTTGCATAAAGTTTTTGTTTTTTTTCATACCCGAAATGTCTGCTAAGTGAGTTTGAACACCCACCCGTAGGCTAGATTTCCGCCCAACCCAAGTTTACCACGCAGCCATTGAGAAGGCTTTTGTACTTTTAAAACAAGTTTACTGTACTTTTTATTGCCGCAAATTGTGCGTTATGTATTTATTGGTCATCAAAAGAAAATTTTAATAGGATTGGTGTGAAGACGAAACAAATTTGCTGTCACCTGGAACTAAAGAGCATTATTAAAGTAAAGTTCGGAAAATTAAAGACATGTTTCACTTACATTTACGTAAACTTGGCATTGTCCTTAATAAAATTGTCAAGATATAAACCTGAACTTGTCTACTAATTTAGTGTTTTTGTTTTTGACACTAATATAACTGATAATACCAGAAATTTTTAATACACGTTTATGGATTTTGTAGATACGTCTATAAATTTTGTACCTGTTTGAAGAAGTATTTCATAATGGTCTTTCAGTTTAAATGGGAATGTTATCAAACCCTAATTGGAAGATAATTTTTCTTCTTTCATAACTCTACTCTGCCCATTTGGGGAACTTAGAGGTGTCTGGGTAGATAACCGTTGTCCACACAGTTCCGGTGAAAAGCAGACATAAGAATGCCCAAAATGTTGGCAAAATGCCGGCGGCGGCCATGTACTTGGTTTTCAAGCCCGTAAAGCCGGATATAATGGCATTAGGTGGCGTACTCACGGGCAGATGAAAGGCCAAGCTACAGGCCAAAGCAGAAGGGAAAGTTAATTTGAGAGGATGCACTTTAATGGCTATGGCCTAAATGGCAAAATAAAAAGATTAATATAAGAGGTTTGGTTTGAAATTCAACTTTACTTACCATTTCCGAAAATATTGGAATCAGAATATTGCAGATGGCCACGTTAGAAGCGAAGGATGTACAAAAAAGTGATATTAAAAGGCACATAGATATAACCAAGGCAAAGGGCATTTTTTCGGCAAATGACAGGGACTCGCCCAGCATTTTGGCCATTCCGCTGACCTGGCTTCCCTCAGCTAATGCAAATCCACCACCTGTTAAGGAAATAAAATATTGGTCGTTAAATATTTCAATTTTCAAATTCTTAGATTTCATTAATCTTTCTTTGTAGAGTTCCTTGATTTAATAGAAATATTTTACATACCTAATAGAAAGCAGAGACCAAATGGCGTATACTTGTGACAGTAAAGCCAAGAGAGACAGGCATCCAAAGTTTGTCCAGGAAATGGAGCCTTTCCGCAGCAGAACTTAAAGAAGGTATACTGTGTGGGCAGAGCGAAAAGCAATATGACGCAGAAAAATACTGGAGGGGCGCTGCCAATGGCTCTAGAAAAAAAAAAGTGTACATGATTCGATTGACAATCCTACAATCTTGACAATCTTTTATGATCACTCACGCCGCGTTGAGAAAATTTGCCCAGCCTGGACAAAAACCCGGTTTTCGGGTTAGCAGTAAGAAAACCATCAAAAAAAAGACCAAGCCCACTTGAATCTCATGACAGGACATTGGTCCCAGATCGTTAAGTCGCTGCCTAATCAAGCCCTTGACAACTTCCTTACCCTCGGTGCCCTTCTTCACCTCTTGACCAACTTTACTATTGGGCCGGAAGAGACCCATGTGGGTAATTTGCAGCGAGAAGTACATGAGAAAGATGAGCACGAAAACTGCAAACGGCATTGCATATGCCATGAAAATGGGAAAGTCGACCTTTTCCACCGAGTTGGGAAAGCGCCTAAGGGATATTTTAATGAAGCAATATATATATATATATATATATATATATATATATATATATATAATCTTATCACATGGCCTTACGTATCGTATAGACCCTTGAAAGTAAGGTTTGTACCAGTTCCGATCAAGGTCCCACAGCCGCCTATGGACGCGGCATAAGCAATCCCAAAATAGAAGGCCATCGATATGGTGGATGGATGAGGAGGACTAAAATGAGATGACCGTTTTTTAAATAATTTGCAAAACTGTGTTAAAATGTTAGACTTACTCGCCCTCCTCTACCGGTTCTTCTTCCTGTGTCTTATATATAGAAAATATTTTTTCCTAAAAATGTATAAAGAATTAGATGCAGATTAAATTTGTAAGAAAGTATAAAATGAGATGTTAAATATTGTATTATATAACTTTTCCTACCGTTTCCATTTCGTTAAGTATGGCTTTGACTATCGGACACATCATCGCGCTAGTCGCTGAATTCGAGATCCAAAGTGATATAAAGCCAGTTACCATTACCAAACCGAAGTGCAATCTGTTGGGCAGGAAGTAAGATTTAAGTCTTAAGAGTTGATTTTTGGAATAGACACTTACCGCCTAGGACTGCAGCCGACTAAAAGGATTGCAGTAAGGGCAACCCGCTGATGGAGATTGCTGTATTCGATTGCCAAGGCAATCAACAAGCCAGCAAGAAACATAACCACTGTGTCACTGAAGTAATAACTGCACACCTTGTCCGATGGCTTCATAACGTGGGAGGAAGTCATTTAAATAGAAAAAATATGTTAATGACATCTAATTATTCCACATTATCTTACAACTTAGTCATTTGCAGATAATGTTTAAATCAATCACCTACCAAAATTCCGAACAATGGGAAGAAAACAACTGGTAACAAAGAGGTTAGGTAAAGAGGAATTGCCTCCGTCACCCAAAAGAGTGCCATGTTGACCACCAAATACATGCATAACCATGCCTAAAGGTGAATAATAAGAATTTTCCTTTGTAATATGAGGTAACTTTAAACTTACACGATTTTCCACCATAAGCGCATATAACCATATTGGCGACGTTATTATGGGAATCATGATAGATATCTTTCCTTTCCAATGAAATTTGCAACAGCTTTTTACTGACTGGCCACCTCCTATTTTTTCTCCAGGACTGCAAGATAAGATCTAAAGTCAATTGGTTTTTAAGAATTTATATTTTTCAAACTTACTCAGCCATATTGTTTAGTTTCTAATACGATTGAATAGAATTGATTGTTTGTATTTGGGATATAAAGCGGATTATAACTTTTTTTTCATGGCTCACTAACATATTTAAAATCAAAGCTATTCAAAATTCTGTCATCCAGTCCAATTTTTTACTTAAATACAAATATACGAAAATTTAATTTTTTGTTCCGTAAATACAAAAAATGCATGTAGTAACAGTTAAATGGCATTTTAGTCCAAATTGTGTACAGCAAACTTTATCGTCTCGGCATCACCGAAAACTAACTGGAGCATATTTTTACTTACTCGTCTTACGCGTCCTTGCAGTGCGCGTCACTGCTGCTGGCAAGTTAACATACAAAAATCTTTAAATAAAAACATTATTATTTGATATTCATAAATAATTTGAAATGAACTTACAAAATAACTGATAAGTGTAAAAAGCTTGTAAACGTTCTGGATCGATATGTCATCAGGTTTCTTTTTCCTTAACTTCTTTGGCCCAATCTGGAGAAGTATTGGTTTGACTATAAATTATCGTTCCCCATGTATTCGTGTTCATAAGACACACTAAATATCCTATAATGGTGGGCAGTATTCCGCAACAGGCCTGGAAAATTACATCTTTAATGTTGGAATCTTAATGTTGGAATCGTACCCAAAATGTCTGCTAAGTGAGTTTGAACACCCACCCGTAGGCTAGATTTCCGCCCAACCCAAGTTTACCACGCAGCCATAGAGAAGGCTTTTGTACTTTTAAAACAAGTTTACTGTACTTTTTATTGCCGCAAATTGTGCGTTATGTATTTATTGGTCATCAAAAGAAAATTTTAATAGGATTGGTGTGAAGACGAAACAAATTTGCTGTCACCTGGAACTAAAGAGCATTATTAAAATAAAGTTCGGAAAATTAAAGACATGTTTCACTTACATTTACGTAAACTTGGCATTGTCCTTAATAAAATTGTCAAGATATAAACCTAAACTTGTCTACTAATTTAGTGTTTTTTTTTTTGACACTAATATAACTGATAATACCAGAAATTTTTAATACACGTTTATGGATTTTGTAGATACGTCTATAAATTTTGTACCTGTTTGAAGAAGTATTTCATAATGGTCTTTCAGTTTAAATGGGAATGTTATCAAACCCTAATTGGAAGATAATTTTTCTTCTTTCATAACTCTACTCTGCCCATTTGGGGAACTTAGAGGTGCCTGGGTAGATAACCTTTGTCCACACAGTTCCGGTGAAAAGCAGACATAAGAATGCCCAAAATGTTGGCAAAATGCCGGCGGCGGCCATGTACTTGGTTTTCAAGCCCGTAAAGCCGGATATAATGGCATTAGGTGGCGTACTCACGGGCAGATGAAAGGCCAAGCTACAGGCCAAAGCAGAAGGGAAAGTTAATTTGAGAGGATGCACTTTAATGGCTATGGCCTAAATGGCAAAATAAAAAGATTAATATAAGAGGTTTGGTTTGAAATTCAACTTTACTTACCATTTCCGAAAATATTGGAATCAGAATATTGCAGATGGCCACGTTAGAAGCGAAGGCTGTACAAAATAGTGATATTAAAATGCACATAGATATAACCAAGGCAGAGGGCATTTTTGCGGCAAATGACAGGGACTCGCCTAGCATTTTGGCCATTCCGCTGACCCGGCTTCCCTCAGCTAAAGCAAATCCACCACCTGTTAAGGGAATAATATATTGGTCGTTAAATATATCTTTGTAGAGTTCCTTGATTTAATAGAAATATTTTACATACCTAATAGAAAGCAGAGACCAAATGGCGTATACTTGTGACAGTAAAGCCACGAGAGACAGGCATCCAAAGTTTGTCCAGGAAATGGAGCCTTTCCGCAGCAGAACTTAAAGAAGGCATACTGTGTGGGCAGAGCGAAAAGCAATATGACGCAGAAAAATACTGGAGGGGCGCTGCCAATGGCTCTAGAAAAAAAAAAGTGTACATGATTCGATTGACAATCCTACAATCTTGACAATCTTTTATGATCACTCACGCCGCGTTGAGAAAATTTGCCCAGCCTGGACAGAAACCCGGTTTTCGGGTTAGCAGTAAGAAAACCATCAAAAAAAAGACCAAGCCCACTTGAATCTCATGACAGGACATTGGTCCCAGATCGTTAAGTCGCTGCCTAATCACGCCCTTGACAACTTCCTTACCCTCGCCGCCCTTCTTCACCTCTTGACCAACTTTACTATTGGGCCGGAAGAGACCCATGTGGGTAATTTGCAGCGAGAAGAAAATGAGAAAGATGAGGACGAAAACTACAAACGGAGCTGCATATGCCATGAAAACGGGAAAGTCAACCTTTTCCACCGAGTTGGGAAAGCGCCTAAGGGATATTTTAATGAAGCAATATATATATATATATATATATATATATATATAATCTTATCACATGGCCTTACGTATCGTATAGACCCTTGAAAGTAAGGTTTGTACCAGTTCCGATCAAGGTCCCACAGCCGCCTATGGACGAGGCATAAGCAATCCCAAAATAGAAGGCCATCGATATGGTGGATGGATGAGGAGGACTAAAATGAGATGACCGTTTTTTAAATAATTTGCAAAACTGTTTTAAAATGTTAGACTTACTCGCCCTCCTCTACCGGTTCTTCTTCCTGTGTCTTATATATAGCAAATATTTTTTCCTATAAATGTATAACGAATCATATTAAGAATAAATTTGTAAGAAACTATAAAACGAGATGTTAAATATTGTATTATATAACTTTTCCTACCGTTTCCATTTCGTTAAGTATGGCTTTGACTATCGGGCACATCATCGCGGTTGTCGCTGAATTCGAGATCCAAAGTGATATAAAGCAAGTTACCATTACCAATCCGAAGTGCAATCTGTTGGGCAGGAAGTAAGATTTAAGTCTTAAGAGTTGATTTTTGGAATAGACACTTACCGCCTAGGACTGCAGCCGACTAAAAGGATTGCAGTAAGGGCAATCCGCTGATGGAGATTGCTGTATTCGATTGCCAAGGCAATCAGCAAGCCACCAAGAAACATAACCACTGTGTCACTGAAGTAATAACTGCACACCTTGTCCGATGGCTTCATAACGAGGGAGGAAGTAATTTAAATAGAAAAAATATGTTAATGACTTCTAATTATTCCACATTATCTTAAAACGTAGACATTTGCAGATATTGTTTAATCAATCACTTACTTACCAAAATTCCGAACAATGGGAAGAAAACAACGGGTAACAAAGAGGTTAGGTAAAGAGGAATTGCCTCCGTCACCCAAAAGAGTGCCATGTTGACCACCAAATACATGCATAACCATGCCTAAAGGTGATTAATAAGCATTTTCCTTTGTAATATGAGGTAACTTTAAACTTACACGATTTTCCACCTTAAGCGCATAAAGCCATATTGGCAACGTTATTATAGGAATAATGATAGATATCTTTCCCCTCCAATGAAATTTGCAACATCTTTTTACTGACTGGCCACCTCCTATTTTTTCTCCAGGACTGCAAGATAAGATCTAAAGTCAATTGGTTTTTAAGAATTTATATTTTTCAAACTTACTCAGCCATATTGTTTAGTTTCTAATACGATTGAATAGAATTGATTGTTTGTATTTGGGATATAAAGCGGAATATAACTTTTTTCATGGCTCACTAACATATTTAAAATCAAAGCTATTCAAAATTCGGTCATCCAGTCCAATTTTTTACCTAAATACAAAGATAAGAAAATTTAATTTTTTTGTTCCGTAAATACAAAAAATGTATGTAGTAACAGTTAAATGGCATTTTAGTCCAAATTGTATACAGCAAACTTTATCGTCTCGGCATCACCGAAAACTAACTGGAGCATATTTTTACTTACTCGTCTTACGCGTCCTTGCAGTGCGCGTCACTGCTGCTGGCAAGTTAACATACAAAAATCTTTAAATAAAAACATTATTATTTGATATTCATAAATAATTTGAAATGAACTTACAAAATAACTGATAAGTGAAAAAAGCTTGTAAACGTTCTGGATCGATATGTCATCAGGTGCCTTTTTCCTTAACTTCTTTGGCCCAATCTGGAAAAGTATTGGTTTGACTATAAATTATCGTTCCCCATGTATTCGTGTTCATAAGACACACTAAATATCCTATAATGGTGGGCAGTATTCCGCAACAGGCCTGGAAAATTACATCTTTAATGTTGGAATCTTAAAAAATTAGTAAGGCTTAATTTACAAGGTGCTTGGTCTTGATGTGGGCATAACTGGTAACAATTGCATTTGGGGGCGTGCTAACGGGCAAAAAGTAGCACATACTGATTATCAAACACGATGGCAAGGTCAAGATCAAAGGATGTATTTCCAAAACAAGAGCCTTCACAAAGAAACGGATTATTTTTTTCTACCTTAAAGACAAATAAACGTAAATCTTACCATTTCACATAAAATTGGTATCAGAATGTTGGCCACGACAGTGTTGGAGTTGAACATCGAGAAAAATTGGCACAGGGCAAGTGTAATCATTTGCACAGCAATGGGTGGCATTCCAACAAGGACTTGCATGGCTCTGGCGATCATCACATTGACACCACATCGTTTACTGGCCTCGGCCAAGGCGAAGCCTCCACCTAAAATATAAACGATATGCCATCAAAAAATCTTTGTGGAGGGAGATAGACCTACCAAGCAGAAATGTCAGACCCCAAGGGATATTGTCATGAACAAATTTCCAAGATAATAAAGCATCTAATGCCTGGGCTGGAAAAGGAGCTGTAGATAGAGGTGTTGTATTAAATTAGATTTAGTTTTGATAGATTGATAGACTCACCTTGACCGCAGCAGTACTTGAAAAATGTATACTGGGTGGGTAATGCGAATAATAAAATAATAATAAAAACTAATGCAGACGCACTTCCTATAGGCCTAAAACGGAGATATGAAATAAAAGGTAATATTATAATATTATATTATATGATTATTATATTTTCATATGGTTGTGTTTTGTACCCTTAACTCCTGACTACTCTACTTTCTCTTAAAGCTAGAAAGTTGGTTGATTAAGAAAGCCCCAATTTTTGATAAGACTGCTATACTTATCGAATTGTTTTTAATTCAAAATAAGTTGATTAAAGCAGAGCATATGAAGATTTTTTTAAAAGGCTACTCACTTAGCATTAAGAAATTCGGCCCAACCCGGAAAGAAGCCTGGCTTCCGAGTAAGTAGAAGGACGATCATAATAAAAAACAGAATGCATATTTGGATCTCGTGACAGCTCATTGGGCCCAATTCAGCATAACGTTGTCTCAAAGCACCCTCTAACGCTTTTTTGTTCTCGTTGGCCTTTGATATAATCTGTCCGATTTTACTATTTGGCCGAAACAAGCCCATGTGAGTTGTCAAAATAGCAATAATAACCAGAGTTATATTAAGCACCACCATAAGAGGGATCGAGTAGAACATGAAATTGGCAAATGAAATCTCCTCTGTGCTAGTGGGAAATCGCCTGCAACAAAATAAAAAATACTCAATTTAGATCTTGTTTTTCTGCAGTAAAACCTATTATCTTACTGCTCATAAATTCCCTTAAGGACTAGGTTTGTGCTCGTGCCAATCAGAGTTCCTAGACCACCAATTGTTGAGGAGTATGCCACGCCAATATAGAAGGCCATTGTTATCTTTGATGGATGCGGTGGTCTGTAGGGTTTTTTGTAGAAAAATATCTGTATTAATTGTTTATATTATATTACGTTTACTTACTCGCCCTCGTCCACTGGCTCTTCCTCTTGGGTCATGTAAACTGGAAACATATTGTTCTGCACGAATATAGAAGTGGAGTGGTAGTTGAATGGTTCTTGAATTCCAAATTACTTACAGCTTCCATTTCAGAGATCAGCGCCTTGACTATAGGACACATCATAGCTGTCCCTGCCGAGTTCGATATCCACAAGCCCATGAAAACGCTCACACCTATCAATCCAACAAAAAGGCTGCAAGTAGAAGTAGAAGTAGTGACTAGAATACTAGTTAACTATATGATACGAACTACAATAAATGATCTGCATTTACATCTAAGAAGTGGTCTTACAGAAATAACGTAATGCTTACCGTCTGGGACTACCACCGACTAAAAGAATAGTTCTTAAGGCAATTCTCGTGTGGAGATTGCAGTATTCTATTCCCAAGGCAACAATAAGACCTCCAAGGAACATTACAATGGTATCGGTAAAATACAACTGGCAAACTACTTCCGGAGGCTAAAACGAAATCTTTTTACTCAGATGTTTAAACTATTTGATAAATATATTTCTACTGACCACAAGTCCAAGCATTGGTAGAAACACCATAGGCATCAGTGCAGTAACGTAAATTGGAAGAGCTTCGGATATCCACAATAAGGCCATGGTAGCAATGAGATACAAGCACTTGTATTCCTAATAAGAACATTAGTTTGATTCAAATTTCTTAATATTTAGAGAATAGCATATACATACCTTCATATCATGCTTAAAGCCAAGAACAAGTATTGGTAATGTAAGCAAAGGTAAAATTACAGTGGCCTTACCTCGCCAGTGGAACTTACAACAGCGTCCAGCGTAGAACTTCCTAAAGGAATTATGAAAAATATATTATGCAACGTGGGCTACTTTCCATATCAATGATACAAACCGTGGCTCAGGTGGCTCAGCCATATTTCTTGTTTGTCAGACCCACAATGTATTTATTCTTGGATGTAAAAGTATTTCTAACTATAAAAATAATTTGGATTTAAAGAACTGAGTATACTGAGTTATTTACTTGAACTAAGGAGAGTAGTATCACCTGTTTAGTCAATGATTTTCGCCAATCCATGCTATATAAGAAAGGCAAATTTGAATCTGAACACACTTTGATGTCATCTTATTTATAATTTCCTCTTGTTCCCAGACAGTTTTTTAATCAGAAGAAGCCCAATTCACAATTATAAAACCTACACTTTTAAAATAAAGGAATAAGAAGCCTAATTCCAATGTCTAAGCCTATATCAAAAGATTATATCTTAAGGCTCAGTAGTCAAGCTGACCAAGGTATTTCAAATTAAGAAGATATTTCTGCCTTAAAAGTCAGCCATATATCTCTGTAAACATATTTTCCGACTTTCTATTGATATTCGATTGTTAATTTTTTGACTCACCATTAGTCAGTAGTAATAGCAGTAAGTAAAAAGGCAAAAAAAAATATACAATAAATTGATCTTCCTTTTTGGCTAAAATTCTTGCTAATTATTTTTCATATGAACGCATTAACTAAAATAACATTTTGCCCTTCAGCTTGCCATTATGTTTCTGATACTTCTGCTCAGTGTGTCATTAAATATTTACTTCTTTTTATTTGTTTGAGTGTTCGGCAAGTTCTACTTCAATCTGGCCCAAATGAAATTCCTTAATGTTGGGCAAATCCTTGTGGCCACAAACCATTTCGAAAGATGTCAGAGACAGGACAAACAGGACGCACAAACACGCACTCTCACACATTTGATAGAAGATATTACATAACGCCAAATGAATGTGAGACCCTAACTTTCTCCACTTCTATATATATATATATTTATATAAATTTCGCTTTTTTTGTATTCTGTCTATTCACATAATCTGTCAAATGACTTTATTGACTATATTCGTATGTATGTGCTGTTGGTAGGGAAGAAAACAATAAATGAAATTTAATACATATCAACTGGCAGGACATGTGTCCTTGGTTGGATACCCAAAAACGGTTAGGCTCATCCACTCGTGAACCTTAATAATTTACGCTCAGTTTAGCCCAGTTTTTGCCCATGGGCTCCATCAAGCGATTCCATTACCTACGAATATTTCAATTTGTGGCTGAGGCGCTCGTCTCTTGCATTCGTTTTGCATATTTCACGCTATCATAACTTACATTTTGACATCCTGAACTTTGTCAGACCGAACCTGGATAGGCATCTCTGTGAATAATTCTTATTTTTTTTTTTTTTTTTTTGATATGCCAAAAGTTTTTGTTGCGCTTTTGATGTTTTAAGTAACCGCAAATTCGTGGTCTTGAAATTAAACTTATAAATGCCCGAACAATTCCCAAGAAATGTGTACATAGCAGAAGCCACAGAACTTTGACCGCACTTGAATGTCATTGAAAACTTTTTGCAAATGGCCAAAAGTGGCTAATGATACCATTGTCGGTTGGAAGATCTTCTTAATTGGTATATTATAACACTGGAGCTCTCGGGAAATGCCATTGCCCATGACTCTGAAGTGGCATTTTAATGTGGCGGGATCCATTTCGTTTGCACTAATTGTTGAAAATGGTGACCATTTATTGTTATATGCTATTTATATCGCTTTTGTTTTAGCAGCTAACTAATGTTATGTTGTTAAATTAAAAATATTTTTATTTATCCAACAAACAAACAAATTTAATGAAAAGTAAACTCCTCCTCTTCCAAAAGAGGAGTTTCAAGGCGCTCTCGAATCATGCGGAAAATAAGCCCCATATGTCTGCAGCACTTTAATGCTGCAAGCCAGGCGAACTAATTAATAAACACGTGTGGCTAAATGTACAATTTAGTAACCTGAAATTGGCACACCTTGTCATGAAAAAAGAGAATATGCATACCATAAACTCAAAAAAGAAAAAAAAAAATGTAGCCATGTATTTACTACCACAACTCCTTGCAACAGTTTCACCTTTCTTTCTTTTATTTTTGAATTTAAGTATCTAATATTCATATGTTTTGGGAATACAAATCTGCCATAAATCGTATTTCATCCTCCCGAGTTTTGCTCACCGTTTTCTGCATCCATTTGAATTTTATGGCCTGCACAGCAGGTGAAACTTTGGGCCAAAAGGAAAGCAATCGAAATGATTGCCTATTTATCTGGGCCGAATGACCATGAACTGTGAACCATGAAGAACACTCAACGCCTCGATGCCGACAATCAAGCACATTAACATCACAAAACTTGAATGTCAGGTCATGCATATACTATATGTACTACATATATTATATACATTATACTGAAAGAGAGATTTATGGTTAACCATTGCTTTGGGACATGGTCCATTGGGCTTTGAGTCTTCGTAATACGAACCCTCTAATTAACAAATCTGAGCTGGCGTCGCTTTGGCTTTGCCTGCCTGTAAACAAGGATTTTAATTTGTTTGATGTGTGTCGAGCGCTAAAAGCGAGTAAATGCTCAGCATCGATTATGTGTTAAATTACCCATAAAGCAAACATCTGGCCCAAATGGACCCGAACAATGAGAGCCTATTTGCCAAAAGCCGGGAGAATGGAAATGGATTTGGTTACGCCAAATTGAAATTCCACCAACCGCATTTTAAATGAATGCTTTAAATTTGGAAATTCGTATGTCTACCAACCGCATTTAAAATGATTGCTTTAAATTTGCAAATGACCCATTCGCATATAATTAAAGTCATTGCAAATTATCTAACCACAAAGCAAAATTTAAACTGAATTATACAGGAAATCGGATTTAAATGGATTAATGGAAAATTGTATTGCACAGAAGTTTTTTTGTAGAATAATAGATTTTTCATTAACCCAAAGCATTTCAAAAGATTTTGTATCGCTTTTCCTTTGAAAGTTAAAATATTTTTTATTATATTATATCTTACGGATGCCACCTTGTTAAGCCAATTTATTTATTTAAATTCGAACATTAATCCAGCTTAAAACGTAATCCCAAACAAGCGATTTGCATGTTCTTGTCCGATAATTGCGTTTATAATCCAATCCATATGTCGGGAGATCGTAAAATATTGAAACATCTGCTGTTGGAAAAATGTGAATTGCAAATCCAATTTTCATATTATTTTTGTTTATTGCGAATTTTTATGACTCTTTTTTCTTTTGTCTGTGCGTGGGTTGTCATCCAGATTGCCTTTGGGATATGGCCATCGTTTATTCTTTACAACACTGCATTTGTCATGGTCCGGCTAAATTTTTTTTTGTTTTCTCATATTGTTTGAATATGCATGGACTGGGATCCTTAAAAACCGAATTGTGTATTGGCAAACAACGGGAGCAAGCATCAGCAGGAAACCCATAACCAGCGGGGTCACCTTTTTTTGCACCCACCCATTTCCCCCACCTGACAAGAATAATTGCCTGTAATTTGTCAACGAGGCCTCTCTAAATCTTGTTTCTTTTTTTTTGCAGGTCACTCTTACAAGAGCATCAACGATGAGATTATACTGGTCAGCATTATAATGGGGATTACCATACTGGTGCTCATCACCATCGCCCTGTGCTACATTGCGTATGAGAAGTGCCAGAAGAAGAGAGAGTATTATATCAACGCCTAAGGGATTTTCGCCGGAAACGAAGGATGGGGCTTCCTTTCTTCTACTTTTTTCCTGTATTTGTTTTTCTTTGCAGTGGGGCTGCAGTGCAAGGCTAAATGTCAACACGGTCTGCGCGACAATGTTGACGTTGACGATTTAGTTGGCCAACAAAAATAACCCAGAATGGTTGCAACCAACCAAGTGCCTCCTATTTTTCCACCCCATACCCATACCCACAACCAAATCCCCCAGACACGTACACAAATCGGAAAGGAAGGCAGAAGAAGGAATTTTTGTGCTATTTAAACGTTCCGCTAGCTCTGTTGGTTTTGCCACAGTTGCAGTTTCTCAAGTGTCAGGAAATGTGGCTCTATTGTTTGGCCACACTGTGCACAGTGGGTTCCACTTGGCCCTTGACATTTGTCCAGCCAATTAGGCGTATTCGTATTTTGCCATTTTCTATAGGAGAGAACGTTAAGAGAAAATAAGCAACACAAAAGGAAAGCGGTATGTCCGTTGAAATAACACATTTAAGAATTTGTACACTATTTTTTGACTGCCGCTCAGACAAAGGAAAATAGAAGACTTTTTGAGAGTTTCATAAATTGAAGTTTTTATGCCGCACCCGGGCATTTCAATTTAAAATGCAATCCACTCGAATTCCACCATGCAAGCAACCTTTTGTTTGTCAAACCGAGGAGGAATAATAAAAAAGAGCCAACCGAAACCTCACACCACAAGATAAAGGCAGCGAACGAAATATAAGCGATACTTTTGCAAGTGCGCTGTGTCGATATTGTTGCCCTCAAACTGAATTCTGGAAACATTGTGCATAAGTACAGAGAGGAAAAAAATCTAGTAGAAACTATAATTTTAATAAGTCTTTAATGAATGTCATTCAACAGACATCTGCAACATTTGATCTTTATTTATTTGATTTAAGATCAACTTGAATAAATTAAAAAAAAAACGAAACGACACAAGATAAAAACTTCATTGACAAAAAATAATCCACAAATAATATATATATTTTATATAGTAATATTGCAGGCAAAAGCAGTAATCAATTTTAGTTAAATTTAAAAGTAAAAACAATAACAGGATTTGCAGATACTTAAACATGTAACAAATAAATTGAGAAAAAACATTTTCAACATTTAAAACTTTTAAGTTATACCCCGATAAAACATATAAATGTAATTTTTATTTATGATACATAATTTAGTTTAATTTAGTTAAGGTCATTTGAAAATTTTGGTAGTCACGCATTTAAAACTAAATCATCATGTCTTCTTTATGATTTAAATTTATTGGATATTTTACTTTCTGTGTGTTCTGACACACATTCCAATTTCGAATATTGACAGCGCGGGAGCATTTAACCAACGAATGGGCAGGGACAGAGACACAACCAGCTAGTGAGTGACTTTTCTTATATCCCCTTTTTTGCTGGCCTTTTTTGTATGATTTTGCGGGTTTTTTTTTGGGTGGGAAAAGGGGAGGATAGGGTTCAAGACCATAGCTCGAGGCTGTAATAATAAAAACAGTAAAGGAAACTGGGTGCAGTGCACACGAACAAAGCGTTAAGATACAATAAAAGAAATCGCCCAGCTATTCCGTGGTAGCAAAGCGATTCCGAAACGAAGATAAAGGCCAGAAAGAGTTGGCATTAAATTAGAGCAAAATGGACCACATTTAAAGCTCCTTCTTTCTTTTTTGTGTTAAACTGTAAGCTGTGAGCATAAATTAAAGCTCATGTCGTCCGGATGGGCCCACAAAAATATCTATTCCGGCTGCTCACATCCCAGAAAAAAACACAAAAAGGAAAACCAACACACATCCGCCTTTTTGCCAATGTGTCAGGAACTCAATGTTAATCAGCTTAGACAACCTCCGTCATCGGTTTTCCAGGCATTTTGTTGTTTTCCCTGCTTTTTTAGGCACATCAAGAGGCCTAAGAGCAAACAAATAACTCGATTGAATGAGTGGGTAGAGGTGGGACTTTATCCCCTGGAAATGCTTTTAAAAATTAAACAACTGATAAATGACAAAGTTCGTTGGACCAGAAATTATCGTTTGACAAATTGGCAGGCCATGATGAGAGCTCATCAATTGCCTGGCAACCACGTGGAGACCAAGTCCTTTTAAGATCCTGCGGCTATAGCAGGCACTTACTGCACAGCCAGACGAATTACTTATAACCAAATGGGTCTATTGACATGGAAAATTAACTCTGAGGAGATTTTACGATGAAGAATGCTTCAGTTAAAGTAAAGTCTGGAATTTATTTATGTTTTTATTTTTTACTTTTTTTTTATCTTACAGCTATATTCATGTCTTTTAGCCCTTTAAAGAAGTTTAATTTTTACATACATATATTACTTACAGAACAAATTTTTGAACCCTTAAGAAAGAATTCAAAACTTTGACCACCATCTGAACATAGAAGTTAACTTGACACTTAACCACCGAAATGTAGTTTAATAGTGCATCATCAACAATAGCCATGGAAAAGGGAAAAAGTTTACTAATTATCCGTTAAGCAAGAAAAATCCTAGCATAAAAACGCAGACACGCTCAAAGAGCAACAATAAATTTTACGACGACCATAATAAAATAAAAAAGATATTGCAAAAACATGCGGAGCACAAATTTTAGCACTTGTCGTGTGTCTGAGTCAGGGAAAAAATTGAGTTTCGGGGGGCAAAAGAATTCGCCAGTTAAAATGCATCCTTATCCTTTGAGGGCAACTCACTTTTGTTGTATGCGAAAAGAATGACTCGTTGCTTTTAAAGCGGGCTAAGATACACTGATACCACCCTAACAAAAAAAAACCAAAACTCCCATAGCACACGTAGTAAACTTTACGTCCAGTTTTATAGTTTTTTTTTTATGTTTGTATGGCTGTCTCACTAATTGCCACATGACTTGGCCAAAGATGAAAAGGGCGCCCCAGGATGGAAGGAAATTAATGAAATTACTTTAGTGTCGCTAGAAGGGACGTATTGTGTATTGTATATGCATTTATCCAATTGCACTTCGAGCGTAGCATATAGATATCTATGTAACCGAGATAGATGTGACCACTTATACCTAGTAAACTATTGAATTTGTAGCTAATTCGAGAGGCAGTGCATCCTTTTTTGTCATGAAAAGGGGGACCAAACGTACAATGAAACAAAGAATTCAATACGACAAAAAGAACATGTGTACTTTATTTTAACTAATTAAATCGAACTAAGTGAGATCTATAAATGTTGATAAGTAGCGTGAAAATTGTTAAAACTATATATACGATATATACTTTATGTACAACAATACAATAAAGAAATGTTTATGCATGTTATTGAATTCAAGCTGGGATTTTGATTGAATATATAAAATGGAAAATGTTATAAACAAATATTTAAAAAATAAATAATGTGAAGTAGAAAATATATACAGTATTGGGAATGTCATGTTTGTTTTTGATTGGGATGAAGGTATGAAGGAAAAAAGGTATGTTTAAAAAAACCCTTTTTAACCCTTAAGTTTTTTGAGTAAGTTTTAATGAAATATAAAATATATTTATTAACAAACTCTGCCATATTTTTTATTAATTTTTTTGCCAAAGTTATTTAAAATTTTTAAAACCAAAAATAGAGAAAAATAATGTTGCTTATACTAAACTTTATGCCTTTCATATACAAATTAAAGTTTTTTGAAACATTTATTTTATAAATATTTTTAAACCAACAGTTTACAAACTTTTTAAGTATCTTAAAAATTCATCAAAAAATTATGAATAAGTTCGGGCTACATGTAAACTCTTATTAAACTATAATACAAATATATGTACTCAAATTTTATTTTTAAAAAGAAAGTTATTTTATAAAAAAATGTTATAACTCTATAAAATAAATTTATATTTTAAATTTAATGCGTGGAGTAATTTTTTAAAAATCGTGTACAGACAACGTTAAAATTAAACAAACACTATTTAAATTAAACACAAAATTTTAAAAACTTTGCCTTCGTTATGTGACCATCTCCTAATAACGAAGGTAGGTATTATTCAGCGCTAAACCCCCGGTCACACTGCTCCCACGGAAGTCTGTAAATGTAAATAGACGGAACTTGCTGCAGAGACAGCTAAAAACTCAAAGAATTATATTTCCTGGACAGCAGGAGCAAGCAGAAGAAAGAAAGCCAGCCGCTGGTCAATTAAATGCGCATCAAAATGAACTGTGAAGTGCAGGAGCAGCAAAAACATCAGCTACAGCAGCAACAGCAACAACAACACCAGCAGCAACAGCAACAACATTTCAACAGCAGCAACAAGTTGCCAGTGAGAAAGCAGGAGAGCTGCTCCGACGACGACGAGAATCTGAGTCGGACGACGGAGCGCCAGAATCTAGAGTTTGCCAAGAAGCTAGGCTACAGCGAACAGTCCATTCACTCGGCGTTGACGCGCCTGGGCTCGGAGGCTAAGCAGAATGAGCTGCTGGCGGAGCTAATCAAACTGACGGCTGATGCCCCACGACCCGCCCACATCGGTAGTGGTACTAATCCATCTACCCTCTCCTCCCCTGTTGGCAACAACATCTCTGGACTGCGGCACATTGTCATCGATGGCAGTAATGTTGCTCTATCCCACGGCAACAACCTGATATTTTCCTGCCGCGGCATTCGCATCTGTGTCGACTGGTTCCGGCAGCGTGGACATCGTGAAATTACCGCTTTTGTTCCTAACTGGCGCAAGGAGCTGGCCAACAACAACATTGCCGACCAGGAAGTACTCTACGAACTGGAGCATGAAAGGTTCTTAGTGTTTACTCCATCGCGACATCTAGACGGCAAGCGTGTCTCCTGTTACGATGATCGATTCATACTCAAGTTGGCAGTGGAAACCGATGGCATTGTGGTCTCTAACGACAATTACAGGGATCTGATCCTGGAGAGTAACGAGTTCAGGCGCGTGGTTCAGGAACGCCTACTGATGTACTCATTTGTCAATGACATTTTCATGCCACCTGATGATCCACTTGGCAGATCGGGTCCGAATTTGGATCTATTCCTGTGCTCACAAACACAACAGAAGATGGCGGATGCGCAACAGTTGTGTCCTTATGGCAAGAAATGCACCTACGGTCAAAAATGCAAGTTTCGACATTATCCGGGTCCACTGCTACAGCGACTGCCACTTCAGGCCTCCCATAGTGCTCCTCTGCACACGAATGGTAGTCAGCAAATAATCAGTCCGGGTGGCAATAATAACAATGTTAAGATGAACTCCCTGATTAGCCGGGAGCCATTGGGACGCACAAAGTCCAATACTCTGGAGCAAGTGTGCCAGGGTTTCTCAGCACAAATGGAGCTTACTGAGGGCTCTATGGAATCCAGCCAGCCAAATCGCCACAAGAAGCTGCAGCGGCAACAGCCGCCGCCCGCCTATCGTCTCCTGGTGCCCACCTACAGCGCTCCTCTTCAGCAACAACATCAGCAGCAGCCGGTGCAACAGCAGCATCAACAGTCTAATTCCAGCTCCAACTATAACCACCAGTATCTGACGCGCACGCCATCCGCCCCGGTCACAGATCAAGGGACTGGGTCTGCCACTGCCTGCTCACAATTTCGCGCATCTGTCCGCCTCCGATTCGCGCATTAACGAGGAACTGCATGCTTCACAACAACTTCCACGGGATGAGCAGCGAAGATTGCTCCGCTATCACTTGGGTAGCCTGTTTCCACCGCACCAGGTACATGCCGTGCTGCAGCTATATCCGGAGGAGACCGACGCCAAGACCATCTGCGCAGCTATACTTAATTTATTTCCGCATAATTAGGCTAGGCTTAAATTTCATCAATATACTTAGATGTGTAATTACACGCGTGTGTCTGTTTAATGTTTAAAGAGTCGCTTTGGGACGACGAGATGTCCTCGCTCGAAATTTACATTTCTAGGCCTACAATGTTGGCCGTGTCGTAGGGCATCACACCGCCGACGGATTCCCTTGTGGATTGGCCGCGTCGTTCGTGAATGATCCGGTGGTTACGCAGTTTATACGCCTGTGGGAATCCCTTGCCGCAAATTTCGCAACTATAAGAAAACGTGGCAATTAAATGATTAATAAAATAGCAGGAACCCCTAAAAAGTATGACATATAAACTATGTATGAATTTTAAAATCCAACTTTCCAATTTTTATCCAATTAAATAACATTCAATGAAATACTATGTATAAAATATTACGTAAGATTATGAAATAGCTTAGCTATTTAAAAATGAATAACCACTATTGTATATTCTTATAGAATTGAAAGAATATCTTTTTAAAGGATTTCTTTTGGAGAAAGAAATAATATTTTATCATAAAAATAGACTGTTGTTTTGAAATAATTTAGAGATTAAATTTGGTCAAAAATTATTATTCTTAGTGTCAGTAAAATTCATTACTGTTTTTGTATAAATTTGAACATGAAATTTGTCACAAATACTGAAAGCTCATGCTAGAGAAGTTGGACTTTATTTCCAAAGGGAAAGCGAAACTTACACATGCGGCTTCTCTCCCGTATGAATCATCTTGTGGAACTTTAAGGTGTTGGTATACGTGAATGTCTTGTGGCAGACGTCGCACTCATAGGGACGCTCGTTGGTATGGATCCTGCAGATGGTTTTTTTTTAAATTTTTTTTCCAAATTTCCTAAGATGCTACCAACATACCTGTGGTGCTTGTTTCGTGTGGACAAATCCGCAAAAGCTGCCGGGCAGTAGCTGCATTTGTACGGCCGATTTCCAGTGTGGGTGTTCATGTGGCGCGCCAGTTGTTGAGCCTGAGCGAAGCAGTGACCACAGATTCTAAAAAATAAATATTCAGTTTAAGAATTTTGTGAATTTAAATTTGTTATCATATTTCTGCAAATACTAAAAGATTCAAAATTTGACTTACTCGCACTCGTGCGGCTTCACGCCGGAGTGAGCTTTTATGTGCTCTGTAAGTCGACTCTGTGAGGGATACATGTTGCCACATACATCGCAGATGTACTTAAACTCCTTCTGGTCACCGACAAGGATCTTATGACCCCCCTTGGTCTTAATCCCTGAATGCTTTCGCGCCAGCACTTCTCCTATTGAGATGGACTCCTCGGAATTGAGAGCAATCTTAGTACCAGCTGAATCATTATTTCCACGCCGGATTTTAAGCGGACTACCGCGGGCACTTGATTTGGAGGTTCCCGACGCTACAGCCACCGAAGCTGTTGATGTAGCTGACCTGCGGGGATTGACTCTGCGCTTAGTTACACCTCGGGCATTGATGGATGCTCGAACACTTTTTGTAGGGATGAATTCCTCCTCGGCTGAGTTCAGATCACCTTCTACCTCGTCCTCGTGAGCACTTTCGGTCAATTGATCCTGTTCGACCTGGTCTAAGTATTCAATCTCTGCTGATAGCTCGGAAAGCGATTGATCGGCCATATCTTGCTCATAAACGGCCTGGTCTGTAATAAGGTCACCTTCATAGGTCTCGTACACGTCGTACATCTCCTCAATGATGCCATCTTCCTCCACCTGCTCGCTCTTCACATGTACAATGCGATCCTTTTCCAATTCCACGAGAATGCCCTCCTCAAGCTCGTCGTGAAAGACTCCTCCATGAACTTCCGTTGGCTCCTCCGCCTCGCCCTCGACATATTGGCTTTCATCCAGATCCTCCTCATCTTCTTCTTCCTCGTGTTCTTGCTCATGCTCTTGTTCCTGTTCCACCTCCTCGGGTTCCTGCTCCTGTTTGGTGGTTTGTTCTGGAGATTTCTTTTCTGGAGTTCGCTGCTCCACCTCCACGGGACCCACGAACTGCCGTAGATGGCCATAAGATCGCTGGCAAGTCTCACGGAACTTAAAAGCCATTTTCAGCACTCTAAAGCACTTCTCGCATATCTTGTCCGGATAATGATCGAACTGCTTTATCTGCAAAATGGATTGGAAGAATGTAAAATAGTTCCTGAACTGATGGGACACACTTACGGGCACTCCTCCGCATTCCCGGATCATATTTGTCAGGTCCTTCTCCGAATCATCGTTAAAAATGCTGGCCATGGGCTCTTTCGGCTGCTGGAGGCAAACCCGGCAAACGATCCACTTTTGCGTGGTCGCTGGCATCGCCGACGGACTCGCTTGTGCCGTCGAATCTCTCATTATCACGAAAAGAACGTTGATCTATTCCAGATAGCTATTCTACGCTTTTTTATTTTGAAGAACACGCTTGCTGGACGAAGACGACGCCAAAAAAATATAATGTAGTCTGGAGCCAGATGATCGCGTTGCAACGCGAATGGCTTTGCACAGGGTGACTACGGCAACGGTGATTTCTAATAAGGGGTATTCAGTTTCCAGGAAAATTTTCTGTAATATTGGAATTTTTTTTATTTTACATTTTCAAAGTGAAGAAGTGCATACAATATTAGAATAATAAAATTCAATGGAGTTCGCTGTTTGGAAAACAAATATAATCTCATTTAGCGGTGTTTTAGATAAAGGTTATAAAATATTGTAAATTATTTCAAATGTGTTATATTAAAGTATAAAGAAGTAAATATTTAAAACAACAAACTAAAAACTACTGTTAAATGTATGCTATCATAAAACTTTAATTTTTTTTGTAATCATACAGATATTCCTTTTAAATCAAACGTGATTTAAAGGCAGTATTTACCGTTTCAACTGAAGATGCCGCATTCCGCTGTGAATGGCTATTGGCCGTGGACGCTTTCATTCAGCTGTTGAAATTTCGACAAGAACAAAACCAAAACTGCGTCGGAATATTTATAAATTCAAAGAAATCGCGATGAAAACGGAATCCAACGAAAAGTGGGTTGTGTGCCGCGTTTGTCTGAACAATCCCAGCGACGGCGAGGAGCTGCTCCACGAGATATTCAGTCAAACGGCTTACACTCGATTAGATCAGATGCTACACATTTGCGCAGGCATACCAGTAAGTATAAACTCCTAACTTTATTGTCACATTTAATGGAAGATTCCCTTCCCCACAGGTAAGTGTAGGTGATAATTTTCCCGACAAAATGTGCAGCAAGTGTGTACGCTGCCTGCGGCTCTGCTATAAGTTCCGACTGACCTGTCAGCGGTCGCACCAGCACATCATGGATATGCTCGACCGGGAGGCCTGTAATACCAAAGCATCTGGCGATGGTGACATCCTTAACCTCTCGGAAGATATAACGGTGGAGAGCGTGGTGAAGACTTGGGAGGAGGATGCCAACCAACTATGCGAGGCATTTAAAGTGGAGGACATGGGGTTTGACCATCCAGAACAGCATCAACAGAATCTTATTACCTACTTAGTGGAAGATGCCGAGTGCGCTGATGCTGTTTTGCTCGATGAAGAGGATCCTCCGCAGGCTGTTTTTGATGTAGCCCAGACTGTGGTTGAGGACACAGAATCCTACGCAGTATATGAAGAATATGAACTGCTTACCAGCAATAATCCAACAGATGAGCACCACTCTGACACAAATTTGACCACAGAAGAACTTCCAGATGATGACGGGACCGAGGATATAATCAGTTCCGATGAAAGTTATGTCCCTGAGGAAAAGCCAGCTCGCGCAGCGACGACTACTCGCCAGCGTTTGACAAGAATGCCAGCTCCAGCTAAAGTAACCACTACAGATATCGAAGTTGCCAAAAAGAAGCTGGGCAGGAAACCGCGCAACAAGCTCTGCACTTACATCTGCGACGTATGCGGGAATATCTACCCCACTCAGGCGCGTCTTACCGAGCACATGAAATTCCATTCTGGTGTTAAACCACACGAGTGCGAGTGAGTTTCAGTTATAAAATCAAAAGTATTCTTTCCTTATAACATATTGCTTTACAGGATCTGCGGACGTGGCTTTGTCCAGAATCAACAACTGGTGCGCCACATGAACACGCATACAGGAAATCGTCCATACAAATGCAATTATTGTCCAGCTGCCTTCGCCGATCGTTCCACCAAAACTAAACATCATAGGTATATATTTTTTTTTTAACAATAAGTACAATTAACAAACTATAAATCTTTCTTAGAATTCACACCAAGGAGCGTCCCTACGAGTGCGACGTTTGTTCTAGAACTTTTACCTACTCGGACAACCTCAAGTTTCACAAGATGATCCACACGGGGGAGAAACCGCATGTGTAAGTTTTTAGTTTTTTCACTGTTGATCTCCCTGCTTTATCCTTAATCACTTTCAGCTGTGATATTTGTGGCAAAGGCTTTGTGAAGGCCTATAAGATGCGATTGCATCGTGGAACGCACGAAAGGCGTGGTTCCTGCCAATGGAAACCTGATGTGGAAATGAACGCCGAAGGAGGGAGTCTTAAGGAGGAGTCGGCAGAGACCCCCAGTTAATTATCCAAAAAATATTTAAACAAATAAGGACTTGTTTTCTTTAAGTTGATATGGATAAGACCCATTAGTTTTAGATTTCAAAAAGCCCATTGTTATAGCTCTTCCATTAAAAAGTCTGTGGATTTATACTTAGAACCGAGAGTAGCAACAGTTTGTCTGTTGTAATCGTGTTTTGGGGTAATTTCATATTTATTATCTTATTTTTAATTTATTTATTGATAGGTTCAACTAATACTAAAAAGTTTATAAAGAGGTTTATTTTCGTCACTGAAAACTTAAGAAGACTAAAGTATATTTTTACGTGTCATAAAAACTTAATTTATTTGTACTCAAATGTTTTGCTCATGTTTTGGACTTGTGCGATTTTTCATGGGCGTTTTTATGGTGCAGCTGGGAGAATGTCTTCTGGCAGTACTGGCAGCTAAAAGGGCGCTCTCCAGTATGGGTCGTGAGATGAACCCGAAGAACATTAGAGTAGGCAAAGGATTTGCTGCAAAACTTGCATTTGTATGGCCGTTCGTTTGTGTGGATCCTAAAAAAATTAAATGCTATTTGTATGTAAAAATAATAACAAAAGAACTTTTTCACTTAAAAGGTGTCATAACTTATAAATAAATAATGTGGCGGAACATAAATAATTTAGAATTTTTCAGGAGAGGTTATTTTTTATTTAAATCTTTATAAAGAGAAATATCTTTTTTTTGTGTTTAGACATCCTCTTAGAAATGGAGAGTTATTATTACCTCTGATGCTTAATGCGTGTGGAGGGATCTGCGAATCTGGAGTCGCAATAATCACATTTATATGGTCGATTGCCAGTGTGCGTGTTCATGTGCCTCGCCAGCTGCGGAGTTTGTCGAAATCGTTTGTGGCAGATTCTGTAAGAAAAGAAGGTACAACAACTACAACTTAGATAAATTAATTACCTTACTTACTCGCACTCGTGTGGTTTCTCTGTGTTGTGGACCTTCATGTGGTTGGATAACTTGACCCTCTCCGTATATACATTCTGACATATAGTGCAGACAAAGCAAGGAGTCTGGCTGGAGTCCTCTTCGTCTTCGGTTGCCGGTTTGGGACTTAGGGAACAGGCGGATTCTTCTGGCACTGAGTTAGCTGGTTCTATGCTGACCATTTCATCGGCACTACAATCCGCATCCTCGTTGTTGTCCAACGTCATATCATAGGATTCAAGGAACTCGTACTCAAGTTCGCTATCACTGCCAGAAGTCAACTTTTTTGGCTGGTCTAAGCCATCATCACATTTCTGTTTCATATCCTGGTCATTATGAATAATCTGTATGTGAATCTCCTGCAGCTGCTGCTCCTCCAGTTCCTTCTCCGCTTTCTGGCAAAGGGATCGCAGTTTAAGGGCCGCCCTAAGAAGCAATGCGCAGCTGGTGCAAATGTGATTCGGCCAGTTGGGAGTCTCACTAAGCTGTGCGGATAAGAGAAGACATATTTATTGTATAAAAATTATAAATAAAAAAGTTTTTTAAAAACTCACATCAACTCCCGTGCAACGCTTTATTTGTACCGGAAAATCCGGCTCCGTAGGCATGAGGGATTCATTCTGTGGCTGCACCAAACAGATCCGACAATGTAATTCCTTGTTCTTTATATGCGGACGCATCCTTCTGTTATCACTAGACAAAATTCCAAAGTGCATATCTGAAAATGTTATTCCTGAGCAAACAATTAAAAATTTTGCGGCTGCCGTGCGAATGCCAATTGGTCTCTCGATAAATATCGATGAATAGCAAAATGGGAAAGAGGAAGCACAGTTATTTTGATCGTTAATTTTTGTGGGCACATTCGTTTAATTCAAATGGAGCTAAGATTGAATATGCTGACCTTGTGTAGGACCTGCCTACAGGACGGAGAAGCCCACATGGTGTCCATCTACGATTCAGCAGATGATAAGCTGCGCGGCGGTATTTCCCTCTGCGATAAAATCGAAAGCTTGAGTGGAATTCAGGTTTAGATTTAAAAAATTGTTATGCTGTTTAGAATTAAAATTCAGCTGCACCTACAGATAAAACCCACGGAGGAGGAGGTTCTGCCTACCAGGATATGTCTCAGATGCAAGGTTTTCCTAACCATGGCACACAAATTCCGACAGATTTGCCAGCGTTCCAATGAATTTCTCAGGGAATACGTGGTAAGAGATCACATTGAGCAAGGGCCTAAGGATGTGGTGGATCCTGTCCCACATCCTAATCCTGCTCCGTCTGCGGAAACGGAGCAGTTCGAACAACTGGAGGTGGAGTTGCTGGAGGAGGAAGCCTGGGCAACCGAAGATCTGATTGATGAGACAACACAACAACCGGTGGAGAAGGAAAATCCCATGGTTCTGGCAGAGCAAACAGTTCCTGCCCAAGATCCTGTTCCTTCTTCAACTCCCTCACCTTCAGTAATTGCTAAACTTCATGTGTGCGAGATCTGTGGCAATGGGTATCCCAGGAAAAGTACCCTGGATACTCACATGCGGCGGCACAACAATGAGCGTCCCTACGAATGCGAGTAAGTGGTTTCCCTTTGAATTCATTGAATACATAGCAATGAAACATTTTAAGGATCTGTCACAAGTGCTTCCACGTCAACTACCAATTAAAGCGCCACATCCGCCAGCACACTGGAGCAAAACCATACACCTGCCAATATTGCCAACGCAGTTTCGCGGAGCGCACTTCTCTCGTCAAGCACGAAAGGTAAATGCACAATATTATTAATTGGTTATTAAATTATGTATTTTCTTCATGGAATGCTTATGGATACTTACTCCTTTTAGAACTCATCGAAATGAGCGTCCTTATGCTTGTCAAACGTGTGGCAAAACCTTTACCTACGCCAGTGTTCTTAAAATGCACCACAAAACACATACAGGCGAGAAACCTCATACGTGAGTACTTTTTCTAAAAACCTAATATTTCCCTTTAGCATATGTAAATTGTCTATTCCAATAGATGTCGACTCTGCAGCAAGACCTTTGCTCGCATTCACAATTTGGTGGCCCATCTGCAGACTCAACAACATGTAAATGATCCCCGATTACCAGCCTATCTTAATACGTTCAAAATGGGAAACGCTTTACCTATTTCATAAAAACGCTACCTCGTTCTTATAGGAAGACGTGGATCAACAAATTCCCCAAATGCAGAAATATGTATACAAATTATGGATCAACACGTGTTCAATTTATAGTAATATTAGTATACACAATTAGAATTTACTTTAAATTATTATTATTCCTTTTATCTTTCTTTTCTCCCTTTATAAAAATAATTTTGTGTACATTTACATTTTCATCTTTTATTTAACTTACTTACAAGCGGTACGCAATCTTTTTTCTTTGTTTTGTTTCTTTTTTAACTTTTGTTTTACAAATTTTACAACTTCTACTATGTTGTACAAGGGGAAATGCCGAAAATTGATTGAAAAGTGCTGACATGCTCTGTTGTTCGAGATAATTGTAGTAAGGAGTAGGAGGAGGTTGGTTGTATTCGTTAACAAAATTAAATAACAAACTATGAACTTTTATCCTGATTGGGCAACGATGGCCGGACTGGCTGATGGCCTTTGCACAGCAAAGAAGCATCTATTTGGCCACCATGCGTATCTTGTCCTTAAGCAGATTGCGCAACTCGGTGACCATCAGCTCGTGGGAGTCCTTAAAAGTGGCCGAGACATCACTAATGAGCGTCGCCTCTACCTCCGGCTTTAGCGACATATCAGCCATGAAGGAGCTAAGATCGTGTGGCAGGACCGGCGCCTTCCAGGTGCCTAGAAAAAAGTATTCACCTTTATTTTTCTGCAAGAAAATCGATAGAGATACTTACGTATGGTCGCATCGCAAGTCTCAAGCTTATGCTTAAGTTGTCGCATTAGTTCCTGCAACATCTGACTTCGCTCCTTCTCGCTAATCGGTTGGGGTCCATCCAACTTGTTGTCCACAGGCCTCTTTTGGTCTTGGCCTTAGAGCTGACCTGCAGCTTGTCGTGTAGCACAGACAGCAGTAAGGCATAAAGTGAAAACATCTAAAATTGCAAGAATTTAGTTAAGCTGTTTCTAACTTTTAAAGTATTATGATATACTGACTTCCAAACTAGCAGCCACCTTCTGCTGCTGCCCCCGTCGCTTCCACAAACCGTCAACAGCATTACATTCGTTACTCTCGTTGATGGTCTGAACGCACAACTCCATAACTGTAATTACATTGTCACCCACCCGCTTGCACTGCTCGGCCAGCTTTCCAGATCCGCTTTGCAAATCAAGTACCAACTGGGCCAGGTCGTCGAAGAAACGTTCGTACGGTAGCTCGAGGAGCAGGGTAAGGCGTGTGGGCAACAGGTTGACTAGAAACTTTTGCGCCAACGGCTTGTAGTTCATTAGACGCAAACGTTGAAATAATCCCGTCCAAGACTCCCGCAAGAGTTCAAGGGTTGCGGACTCCGCTCCCGCGGGTGTGTCTTTAACGCTAGATCCGTGATACAAGTCAATAAAAGAGGCAAAAAGTCTGAGCATCAGGGAGCGCACTTGCAGAACCTCAACCTCTTGATCAAAGGACTCCTTACGTTCCTCCGCAGCATCTACCTCATGAAGAGGATCCCAGCGGATGATGGCTCCCAAGTCGCGATTGTCACTCAACTCATGCCATGCGATGCGGTCTTCCGCCGGCTCAATGCTCATTGCAGTATATGCTGTCAGATTTTGCTGTATATTGCCATAACAACTGACAAGGTCACAGATCTGCGCCTCCACCGAACAGGCCACGTACTGCAAGCTGTTGGTTAACCGCTCTTTAAAATTCATGAACTCTTCCATTTTCGAGAACGTGCAAAATCGATAGGTCAACGCAATATACTCCAATCGCTCCTTGTAGCTGTTGGTGAAGAACTTCAGCGTGGCATCGTATACATTCCGGGTACCTGAGAAGCGACCACATAAAGGCAGCAGCTGGCAGTGTACATAGCCCATCGAGTCCAGCTGGATCTGCTTAATATCCAGGTACTCGTACATCTCTTGTGCGCCGACCTGGCAGCCAAACAGATGGTATATCTTCAAACTTAGCAGCTTTACATGAAAGTTACTAGTACTATTTCGCAGGACGTACTGCAGCAGGCACAGAGCCTCGAACAAATGATCCGACTTGTTTTCTCTTTTACTTAGATCGTACATCACGTTTGCAGCCAGCAATGCGTACGCATCCGATGGTCCCATTTCCGTAGCCAGCAGTTTTTTACCAAAAGTACTTCGACCATGCTCGTAGTGCAGTTTAAGGGCCGTGTAAAAGGCAAGCAGGTGATCCGTGGAAAGCTCCATATGAGAACCGCACATACGAGATAGTTGCAAAGCGCAAAGATGCTTCTGCAACTGCTCTTTCTGCAGAAATTTAAATTAATATAAATTTAAATATAATAATTATAAATTTAAATTAAAATTAATAATGCAAAGGCACACATTACTTACGTTCTTCGGAAGTGACGTGGAGCTCACACCGCTTTCCAACAAAAGTTTACTGGCCAGTGCTTGCCGCTGTTTCATGCTAACCGAAGGCAAGAACAGGGCAATATCATGGGTGCAGCACGATTTGTCGCCAAACAGCCGGAAGTACTCGATTACCATTTCGTCAAAGTCGCCAATAAGTTTTTCCGCTGGCAGTTTTTCTGCTCGCATGCGCTGGTGGAGCTCTAAGCGCGCCAGATACGGACCACGTTTCTTGCGCTCCGATGAGTCAATGATGCCCTGAAGGAACTCCTGACATCTCCCCAACGAATCCTTCTCCCCGTTCTCCTCCGCATCCGACGTAAGCTTAAGCAATTCAAAAGAACTTTGAATGTACTCCTTGTAGAAATCCCAGCGGTCGCGACTGGAAAAGATATAAAATATTAAAATAGCAATTTTTGTAAGATTCAATGAAACTCACTCTGCGTCAAGAAGCTGCTGCAACAGCTCATTTAGCTCCCGCCAGTTACCAAGTTCCTTGAGTAGCTCAAACTTCATGCTGACTGGAGCACCTGGATAGATCTTGGCGCACAGCTCGCCAGTAAGGAATTCCCAAGCCTCTTGGTACTTGTTCTGCAGCTTGAGGATGTGCAGATAAAGGAAGGCCTCCTGCTCCGTCTCCAACTTGCCCTCTTTGATGTGCTTGTCAACCATGCGCTGCGCCAGTGCCAGGTAGATTTTCCGTTTCTCGGGCAGCGCTGACTCCGGCCCCCGGATACCCTGGAAGACTACGCTGATCACGGACCAAAAGTAGTAAGCGTTCTTTGGCTGAGCCTTGTACAGTTGCAGGGCCACCGCCTGTTGTGCCTTGTAGTCCTCCACTCTCACATGCGAGATGAAAAGGTGGGCAAGCAGCTCCTCGTTGCCCGGATTTTGCTTTACCGCGTGCTGGTACAGCTCCACAATTTTGTCCACTGCAAAAAAGGCGGATATTTATATATAATTAGCGATCTCTTTTGCAGGTACAGGTATCTATATACTTAGATCGTTGGCACGCACTTGCCGCCCGTCGTCCGACTAAGAGAATGCGATTTTAATTAGTCGGGCGAGGTGCGCGTGCCAAGAAAATACAAAAATATGAATTGTGGGCACTTCGTGTGCGTGGCAGGGGCGTCCCTGGGGGATACATTTGGCGGATGCCATGTGGCGGATGTGGGAAAAAGTAGATGTGTGAGTCCAAATTATTTTGGTTTTAAAAAAAATACGTTTGTATAATAAAAATTGTCAAGCAAACACACAAAATAATGACCTTTGATATGACATGGCTTTATAATTACTTTGGTCAAAGTTTTAAAAATTAGAAAATGTTTTTGAAATGTAAATTTATGCAATTTCTATGCTCTACGCGATTTGTGTAAAATGTAAAGTTTTAAATAGGAATAGAGTACAGATTTCAGATTAAGCATAGTGTTTAATGAAAAAAGTTTAACCGATTGCCATTTCCCCTTGTTGTTAATTTAATAAAGAAATCTGTCTTGAAAAATTAGGCAAGTTGTGATAAAATTGAATTTAGACTTTTACAAATAAAGAATATTTATATTGCTGATATGTAACTTTTCCAGATACATCTTAATTATTTTTTACTTATTAATTCTTGTCCACTTTTTAACCTAGTGTGTTAAAACTTGTAAACACATTTTCCATCTATCTTATGAAAGATAAGCTTCCACAGCCTAAGTATGTATATTCATTTAAACTATTTCTTTGAGGTAAAAAGCTTAAATTCAGATAAGAACATTTTAAGTACCATCATCACCAATCTGGACTAATTTCCAATTTTTATAGATTCATTAGCCCTATAGTTAATGTAGCAATCTTTTCAAGCAAATGTCTAATCAGTAACCCTATTTTTTGTAGGTAGGTTGTACTAAATAGGCTAAAGGCTAAATCTTTGAGACCTCTAGGCTAACTACAACCCATACGTACGTTGCTCCATTTCGCGATAGCAAAATGATAGCACCTGCAGCGTAGAATCATCCGTGGGTTTCTCCTCGGCGACAGCCTGAAGGCATCCATGGCTTTCGTCGTAGCGCCCCAACCGTAGAAGGGATAGGCCTTTCAGCGCACGAGCGCAGAGGAGAGTTGGATGTTTGCGAAGCAACTTTTCGGATTCCTGCAGGGCCTTGCGGTTGTTGCCCACTTCTAGGTTGTCTGTATAGGATTGTGAGATTGTGATTAGCCTGTGGACTTGATTGACGATAGGGAACACTCACCGTACACCGGCTTAAGTCGCCGCTCGAACAAGGCCGAGTCCATGCCCTGCTGCTGTGCCATGTTATGATGTTATGTGGTGCTGCTGTATGCTGCTAACCTAATTACAACGTGCTGCATGCACCTCGCACTGAGATTCGCTCTCTTTTGGGGTTTGCGGCACGCTGTGGTCTTTTAATTTATTTCTACCAATTCTTCGGGTTGCCCGTGTTACTTGGGCGGTCGGGGGACGGGCGGCTGGCTCTAGAGCACTCGAATCACACGATTAAAGGCTATTTAAATGCTTAATTTCATGAATATCAGTGACTTTAAATTTAATTCAAAATAAAAAAAACCTCAGACTGCATATTCAGAGAGGAAAGAGCGGCTCCGGTATTTTTTTGGTATTTTGGTATTTATCAATCGGAGTGTGCCAAAATTAGGGGTGCTCAAAAGTCACATGATAAAGTTAATAGCAATAAAAATCACAGCGACAGACATTTTAACCATATGTGTATATTTCCTTACTCCTTGGTAATAATGAATGTGGACAAAATGATATAGATGATTTACAATTACGTACATAAGTATTCATACTATTTTACTCTTTCTTTAATACTAAATTTTAAATTTAGTTTACTTGTATAAATATTTAATTATGAGGTATAGTTTATTTAAATGCATAAAAAAAAGAAACAAGTAACTTATCAATTATTACAAATTATTTTAATACAATATTAGCTTTGAATAATAACAAAAAATACCCCTAATACAAGGAACTTTTTTAATCAGCTGACTGATGGAGATGGAACGATACCCACTCACGACGCGCATTTTGCAAACGAACGATGAATGACACAAAATACTTTATCAGTTTATTCAAGTGCTAATTTGATAATTGCAGCTTTATAGATGCACGGCGCACATGAGACAACTATTAAAAGCAGATCGGAAAACCTTACAAATCCGCGTGAGTCACGCACCTGCCACGCACCACAACAGTCGTCCATCACTAGCTGCTGCCCCCGAAAGGCGAAAAACACGTAAAGTTTTCGAATAAAATGCAGCGATTAGCGGATTAAGCGGCGCGCGGGCTCGTAACTAAACGTTTTCAAGTATTAAATTACCGATTAAGAAACGCATCAACTTAGTGACATAGTTTAAGTAACAGCCTGAGCACCGTAGTCGCCGCTTTTCAGCTTTTCCTCGCTGCCAAAACGCTGCATGTCCATTTTTGGTGAAGAATTTCTCGCCAAAATTATCGCCCTTGGCCGGACGCAATGAGAGATGAGATTTAATTGGCTGAGCGAGTACGTGGCCAGCATATCAAGCAGCGTTGCATCGACATCTCCTTGGCGCCAACTGCAGCAGCAGGTCCAGCAGCTCGTCCCCAATCCTCAGGCCATCTACTGCCGTATCAGGTCATCATCCGCCGAAGCACTGGAGCACGTATTGATCGCTTGTGCGGTGTACTTGCTAGTATGCCTGGGCCTCTACAAGCTCACCTTCTGGCTCTCCGGATCCGTATCGGGAAGACACAACAACGACAACAACTATGTCGGATCCGGCGAAGAAGACGAACTGAATCCAAATCCGGATGGGAATCCCAATTCAGGCGGACTAAAGCAAGCTCTACAATCCGGGCTACGGCTGCGTAGCGTCCGGTTGCCCAAAACGGCACACATGGAGCGCGTCCTTCTGATCACCGCCCATCCAGATGACGAGTGCATGTTCTTTGGGCCGTTGATCTATTCGCTAACGCAGCGTCAAGGCTGCCAGGTGTACATACTCTGCCTGTCCAACGGTAAGTCTACCAGTAGTGACATCATCGTTAACCAACAATAGATCTGGAAGCATTAAACGAAATTACACGTTTCGAAATCAGAAGCGAATCTTTATTAAGCTTTAGTGCTTCCATATGGGTTCTATATTTTGTTGTGCGGCAGCCGTCAATAATCCCCTATAATAAGGTATATTTATTGAGCCTTAAACAATTTACTTTAGACATGACGTATGTTCAATTTCAAATTTCAAAGGCCATTTTAGATATGTATGTTTTTTATAGTTTTTGGCCAACCTTTGAAACTCACATCCCAAGTTAGTTTATTTTTAAAAATTTAATATTAATTAATTAAAAAGATTAATATATTAGTATTCGATAAAATGTTATTTTCTCCGTTCTAATGAAATCATTATGGTTTCACATTTATAAATTTTTTTTTTACAATTTCCACCTGATAAGCTTATCCTTATCAAAATGAACCAAATTAATCAGGTTTATTTTTTTAACAGGAAACTTCGAGCATAAGGCGAAGGTGAGGCGTCAGGAATTATGGCGTTCCTGCTCCAAGCTCGGTATCCCCGAGTCTAACATCGTCTTGATGAATGCCACCAATCTGCCGGATGACCCCTATGTTGACTGGCGCCCAGATGCGGTGGCCAGCTTAATACTTCACACGGTCGAAAGCCTCGACATCCAGGCAATATTCACGTTCGATCGCGATGGCGTCAGCTCGCATCCGAACCATTGTGCCGTGTATTACGCGGCCGCCTCGCTCTGTTTGGCCAACCTTTTGCCCAAAGGTGAGGAGGCGTGTGAGTCACGCGGGCGGCGACGGGTGCAAACAATGGGTGCATGTTAATTGGCATGCCCATCGCTGCAGTTGTCGCTATTAATAGTTTTAGAAATTATAGTATACAGCAATTTTTTATGTATCTTCCCAATGCAGATTGCAAGTTTTACACCTTGGATTCAATCAATGTGGTCAGAAAATATCTGTCTATCTTAGATCTGCTGTGCACGTGCTTTATGTCTACACATTGGTATGAAATGTGATGCAAGTATTATTTATAATCTAAGTTCTCTATTATTTAGGTGCATATTGAACTGGAAGGAGGCTGCGATTGTGAGGAGCGCAATGAAGGAGCACCACTCGCAGATGAGGTGGTTTCGCTGGCTTTACATCTACACTTCTCGCTACATGTTTATCAATTCGATGCGTCAAATAAATCTTTCGGATGTGGAACTGGAAATGCAGATTCATGACAACTAGCAACGGAAATGAATATGATTGAATACCAAAAGACAAACTACCTTCAAGATCGTATGCTCCGAGTGGCAGAGCGAGTGGATTTTATTTTAGACTCTGACGATTCTACTAGTATATATGTATGTAACTACTGTTGACCAAACGATCGATAGTAATTGGAAAGCTATATCCAAAACCAACCAGGGAACAAATAACCAGCAAAGCGACAGTACCATAGGCAACCGAAACCACAAAACAGTCCATTAATTAGTTCCAAACTCACATATAAAATGGCATATCTTTAAATCTTATTAGTTAGCTCTAATTATTATTTATACTCAGTCCAAGCAATGTTCCAAAGTGTGCGATGTAGTCAAATGCTTAAAAAATTAAAAATGTATGCATTATTATAATTATTGTTGTTAGCTTATGTTTTCATTTTTCGTTTTGTGTACATTGATTCCCCCCTTAGCATACACACCTTTAGTGAGTCACTTTCGTTCTTGTAAAATTGTAAAATAGTTTGTTGTAAGCAGCGAAGTACAATAATAATTTTTTAAAATATATTTATATATATCTATATATATAAAGAATGTATGTATACACATAAACAAACAAATCAACTGATGAGCCAGAGACGATAGATTCTAGAATGCTGTTAAAGAATATTTATTTAAAAGTATTTTTATGAGCGCACTTTCAAATTAATTGTTTTATGGGCCACGCAGAACTTAGTAAAATGCGAAGCGATTTTTGTTGCAATACTTAATAATTATTGTTTTATTTTAATTCCCAATTTAAAAGCGAAAACACAGGGTCATATTAGATTCTTCAATGCCATCTTTTACACAGCTTTTACGACTATAATTTTTTAGGATGCCGGTTTTGAATTTCTCTTCAAATGATCCTCGATGTCTACTTCTTCCGCACAGTTAACAATTACCTTTCCCAGTCCAATATTGGACTCGTGCTGCGCATTTCTAAAAGCTTCCTCCGCCTGGCTTAAGGGATATGTGGCTGTTATGAACTTGTGCATGATTGCTCGACCAGATTCCATTAGTTGGAGTGCAGTAGGATACCTATAATTTAAAGAACATAATAAATTAAATGGGTAACTATCAAGTCATTTGTTAACTCACATATTGGCAGATCGAAAGCTGGGCACAAGGCGGATGTTTTTCATAAGGACGTCAAGAGCATTAAAGCTGGCACACTCCGAATCGCACTCAGCCAGCACACATATCCCACAAGGACGTAACGCCATGACCGCCAGATTCATTGTCATCGCCGAAATGGAGCAGTTTATAACGCAATCTGGCCAGTCTCGAAACTTGTTGTAGATGGCTTCAAGAACCTCTCCGAACAGGGCATTACTGTCGAATTCAACGGCTTGGAAACCAAAGTCCCGAGCAATAACATCCAGAGCTGGAGCCAGACATCCAGCAATCGCCACACGTTTAGCACCAATAGCTTTGGCGCATAGGCCAGCCGCTACTGCCGTTGGACAGCACCCTAGGATGAGAACATTGCTGGTTGGCGTGATATTGCCCTTAAAGCACGCCTGACATCCTAGGGCTAGAGTTTGGGTTAAGGTACCCTCCTGCATGCTGATGGATGGGGGAAGCCGGTGACAAAGGTCAGCCGGATGAGTTTGGTAGGTGCTTAGAAAGCCATTATACACCAATCCGGAGCACATGTTGTATACGCCCTGCTTGCATAAGTCGCAAATGCCGCAGGATAAAGCAGATTCCATGACGACGCGATCACCCATGTGCAGATGATGGACGCACCGGCCGACTTCCTCCACGAATCCCGTAGCATCGTGGCCCAGGGACATGGCTTCTATATCGCGATTCCCATTCTCATAGACATGGATGTCTGAGTTCGAAATGGCCACAGAACCCGTTCGAATAAGGACGTCTGCTTAAAAAAAAGAAACTTTTTGGGATTTTCTTGTTAATTTTTAAGGGATACTATACCGAAATCCTTTGGTCGAGGTCTGGAAACGGGAACCACTTTGACCTCGTAGGAATTCGAAATACGCAAAGCATAAGCTTGATCATTAGGAATTGTTTCTTCGTCCGATATTAGTGACTCGGATTGTTGGCAACTCATTTTAGTGCTGTAAGATCTTAAATGCTGGTGAAGGCTGGCAAAGTTATTCCCAGCTAAGAGATTGCCTATTCTGCCTTGGGAAGAGATAATTGACCTGTGGAACTTTTTACCAACAAGAAATGAGATCAGTACGCACCATCGTCCTTTTTTTCTTTCCGTTCGCATTTTTTCTTTGGGAACTTGACCTTGGCGCATTTTCCAGTGCAGCTCTTGACTGAACATTGGCCTTCATCGTCACCGAAGCAATCATCTCGCAGCCCAGTTCGCTCCTTAATGTCCTTTCCCCGGTTTTTAGGATATTTGGTTGCCATTTGGCCGCACTTGCCGCCGGACTTGCTTTTTTTGCCCCTATTGTTGTAATTGGTAAGAGCTCCGGGGGAGATCTTTCTTCCAAGACCACCAAAGCGTCGTCGTAGGAGGCTTCTGTTGATTGTAAAACGAGCAGGAGCAACTGCCTTGTGAATCAAGCGACCCTTGCAAAGGGAGCACTGGCAGGAGTTGTAGGTCTTTAAAGCGGGGGCGCGGTAGTGACGGCGCACCAGAGTGGAATAGACTTGGAAACGGGGACCACGCGGAACAGAATCAGATTCTCGGATGATTTGGTTTAAGGCAGTAGACAAGTAACGCTTGCTTGGGTCTCCACGCCTAGAAAAGGTAGAGAATTTGCATTTATCCTTGCCATCCTTACCTCCCTTCTTGAACTTGGCGCAAGGATCCTTCTTTTTCTTATCATCCTTCTTGGCACAGGGATCCTTCTTTTTCTTATCATCTTTCTTGGCGCAAGGGTCTTTCTTTTTGGCACACTTGTCCTTACCATCCTTGCCTCCCTTCTTAAATTTGGCACATGGATCCTTCTTTTTCTTATCATCCTTCTTGGCACAGGGATCCTTTTTCTTGGCACAGGGATCCTTCTTTTTCTTATCATCCTTCTTGGCACAGGGATCTTTTTTCTTGGCACAGGGGTCCTTCTTTTTGTCATCCTTCTTGGCACAGGGATCCTTCTTAGCACAGGGATCCTTTTTTTTTGTCATCTTTCTTGGCACAGGGATCCTTCTTGGCACAGGGATCCTTCTTTTTGTCATCCTTCTTGGCACAAGGGTCCTTTTTCTTGGCACAGGGATCCTTCTTCTTGGCACAGGGATCCTTCTTTTTGTCATCTTTCTTGGCACAGGGATCCTTCTTTTTGTCATCCTTCTTGGCACAAGGGTCCTTTTCTTGGCACAGGGATCCTTTCTTTTTGTCATCCTTCTTGGCACAAGGGTCCTTTTTCTTGGCACAGGGATCTTTCTTTTTGTCATCCTTCTTGGCGCAAGGATCTTTCTTCTCTCCAGACTTAAATTTAGCACAAGGATCCTTCTTTTTCTTATCGTCTTTTTTTGCGCAAGGATCCTTTTTCTTATCCTTTGCACAAGGATCCTTCTTGTCGCCACCCTTCGCCATGGAAGTGATTTCTGTGGTTTTTAAGGCTTTCTTCTTGGGCGCCTTTTTCTTCTCAGGACGTTCACAGGGATCCTCCTTGCATGGATCTGTAATAAGAGGGCATTTACCAGGACATTTGCGCTTGGGCTTGACAGGTGGATGCTTGCAGCCGTCCTTGTCGACGGGAACCGGGACCTCAACCTCCTGGGTGCCCGGGACAATAGAAGCTTCCTCGGCGATCTTCTGCATAGCTAGATTCTTGTGGTTTACATGGTTAGCAGGTGACATATAGGACGTGTCGATGATCTTGGTTGGAAAGACTTCTTCATCCTTGGTTAATTCCAGATCGGCAATATAGGGGTCAGAGGTGTCAGAGGTGTCCGAGTTTCCGGCAAAACCATTCTCTAAGGCAGTGCTGCAAAGGTTGGCAGCCAGCGATGTAAGGTCATCGTTGAAGGCGGGCATCTTTTCGTCCGTCAGCTGATCAAGATTTAGCCTCTGGGGATCGATCTGGACTACACCAGATATCAAGGCGTTAAACCTAAGCGGAAGCGTATTCTGCACTGCGCCCGGCGCGTCTAGTTCCACCTTGGTGTGCATACAGATCATAGGATCCTGATCAGTTTCAGTATTTGTGTCCTTGTTTTCAAGAGCATCTTTTAGGTTCGTCATGTCCATTTCAAAGGACAGCTCCATGGAGGAAACGGCCATCTCGTTGAGCCGATTTGTCAGATCCTGCGGCACATCCACTCGCACCTCTTCAATGAAGTCTGCGTCTTGGGCGGAAAACTCTTGGAGATTGGGTTCTGCAGCAGTTTCTTGAATGGATTTAGCTTGGGGCATCGCCGACATGTACTTCGCAGTTCCTAGAGGAGGCTTGATAGCTGCTGGACTGCTGGGAACTGCCATAGCGTTTTGAAGGCAACTACTGACAGACGCTTGGCGCTCCATGGGCATGTTGGTAACTTGGTTAGCATCCGCTGTGGTTCCCACTGCATCTGTCGTTGACGACGATGAATAGGTCTCCCAGAATTTATGTTTATCGGCTTTTGATTCCGCCGTGAGATCTTGAGACTGAACTTCCGACTCCACATCCTGAAGGGCCTCGTTTAATGCACTGTATTCCTCAACCATGCTGCTGGAAAAGGCCTCGATATGGTTAGCGTACAAGCGAAGCTGGTTAATGGTATCCAGCGTATCCTTGAGGGCGTTTGCATCCATGCTAGAAAGATCCAAAGGCACAATGACGATTTTCAGGTCCTTGCCATCTCCAGTTTCCGGTGTAATCAATCCAATTGGAAGAATCTTCGGTGCAGTCCCGGATGTTCCAGAGAAGCTAATCCGCTTGCGTAACATGTCCACATTATCGCTGATCGAGAAAATATTGTTTCCCTTTTCCGAAAATTTCTGGACGCGGACACGACCTGGATGAGTCACATTTGGATCCCAAGCTGGCACCTCTGCACAACAGACTCAACGGCTTCGGTAGCAGTAGGTGACGCGGTCGGAAGAGTGGTGCATGGTAGCTCAGGCATCGGGATATCTGAAGAAGATTCGGTCCAACGCGATTAGTGTTACCGAACATTTCTGTTTTTAATTTATTTAATTTTTTTTAATTTATCACGAAAACATAAGTTAATCACGACAAAATTTCACTTTTAAAAAGGAGAAACCGAAATGGTGTGTAGGGTAGAACTTACTAAAGGAAAATGATATTTTAGTATAGTCAAAAGATAACATAAAAATGCTAAGCCTACTGATTTCCGTATTTTTCGCATATCGTATTGGTAATTTAAATTATGCTTACTAGAAGGATATACATAATTTATGTTTATATATTTATACCCGTTACTCGTAGAGTAAAAGGATATACTAAATTCGTTGAAAAGTATGTAACGGATAGAAGGAAGCGTTTCTGACCCTATGAAGTATATATATTCTTGATCAGGATCAATAACGAAGTCGACGTCACTAACAGTTACTCAACATGCTTTCTCCGACAAAAAATAGGTGGCGCTTGGGGAATTTCCACTAGCAAAGTGAATATTTTAAAATTGTGTAAAACAGTAACGGGTATCTTATAGTCGCGGCACTCGACTATAGCGTATATCCACCTATTGTTAGAGAAAGCATGTTGAGCAACTGATAGTGACGTTACTGCCCATGTCAGGCCTTATAGCCTACATTTCTTTGAAAGTAGCGAAATAATGTTTGGATTTGAAAAATCTTTGGTAAATCGATAGATATTAACAGAAATAAGTTATACAAGGTCAAACGAAGACATACACTTTAATGTTATGGACGACACAGTTTTCCGCGGTTTGTGAGCGTTATATTGGGCGTGGCAGAATGCTGAAATAAACTTGCGCTGCGAAGGGACCTAAAGAATGTGCCTGCCTAATCTCAGCATTGTATCTCATAGTTCCTGAGATCTCAGCGTTCATACGGACAGACGGACGGACATACGGACACGGCTTAATCGAAATCGCTATTGATACTGATCAAAAATATGTGTATATACTTTATTGCATGCTCAATCCTAACAGTCCATATTGACAGACGGACGAACATTGCTAAGCAGACTAGGCTTTTGATCTTGATCAAAAATATATAATCTTTGTAGAGCAGGGTCTTACTACTTTCCTTCTTAATTCATTGTCCATAATATATGTCCTTATATGGCATTAATAGGCTTTAAAGGTCAGCTTACCTGAAGGAAGTTATTATTTCTTCCAAAAATACGCATAATACTATATTCGCACTTGTGTCAAATGGGCCAAAACTAAACTAGGAATTTTGAATTTAGGTAAATTTTTTTTGGCTTTAAATAGATGTTATAGCTGTGCTCTGTGTTTAAGGACTGAATAAAAACTATAGTGAAAATGAGAAAGTAAGTTCAAAAGCCTACTGTTTTATAGAGCTTATAGCTTGATAAGTTCATGATGGAAGTTCTTTATTAAGTCCATCAGTGCACCATTTTGTTGCAGATATGATACCATATATCATATCTTCCAAGCCCCGTAAAATCTATTTTTTCGGGGCCTCTAAATGCACTTTGAATTAAATTTAGGTACTACAATTGCCCCTACAGTTGTTGCATATTAATTAACTGTCAGACCGGCAAACTACCTTCAGCTGGGCTCTGGTAACCCAAGTATTTATTGGCCATTCAGTTCGATTTTTGCTTTTGCTGACAGCGGTTTCTATTTCGGGTTCGGTAGCAGTTTCGATTTCTAGCCAACAGCTAGATCCGTATATTTCATTGACAATGTTGCGATTGGCCAGTTCCACATATAGTTCCATATGTTTAATCGTCTTTTTGAATGTAAGCATACACTTGGCATTGTGATTTAAAAGGGGAATTGATGATGGCTTAATTTATAAAATGGGTTTTTAGAAAAACAGTAGTGACTCATAAACTATTGAAAGAGATATCATTTTAAAATTGGTGTAGGTCAAGTGATATTACTAACGAAGAAATGCATCTGTCTTTGCATTTTAAGATATTTTTTAAATATCGTTATTCTTAATATTATATGTTTTCTAAATAGGGTTCCCTATTGTAAGGACAGAAATACAAAAAATTATATAATTCTAATCATATTTTGATATTTTTGATCACAAGTAAAAATTATAAGTCTATAGTTATCATAAATAAATATAAATAAAAGTTGACTAAGCAGATGAATAAGAAACATATTTTTCTTATTTGGATCGTTTTTTTTTTGTATTACAAAACAGCATAGACAAATGATTTATCATAGCTCCAAAACTCATCTTTGATTTGCAGTATTGTCATATCTAATAGAACGAATTCAAGGTCCAACGACGCGTGTGCGGTAGGATTTGAATATAGAAAGCCTTATTATCGAGCTTATTCAATATTTATTATCGTACGTGTAGCCGGTCATTAAGCGCCAATTAAAGATTCCATTTCTCTTGGATATATCTGCAGTTTTTGTGGTTGCTACTGCTGACGACGACGTCCGCCAAGCCAACCAATTCACCTGATTCTAAACCTCAAAATGGAATGCAACATGTTACCAGCTTTGTAAACCAAAAGCCAAAGTCGGGAGTTCGTGAGGAATTTAATTTCGAACAGAATGAAGCAGAGGCCACAAACTCGGCGCATTTGCAGCAACTCTTTGGCAGCTTGTTACAACTACCGGGAACGGGAAATATGAGCCTGGAGCTATCCTTGGAAACGGATGACGATCCAGTCAGTGAACGCAATAAGCTTGATGATGAGATGGAGAGCACTGGAGAGCAGCATGAGGGCTTCACTGAATCATCGGACGAGTGGCATCGTGTTAAGTTGGCTATTCCTGTTCTGGAGCCGGTCAAGCATCTAATTAATGCGGTGGGCGGTGGTGGGGTGAACGACTCCCATGTTAAAAGTAATACCCACCGGTTAATTGGACACCATGGGGTTCATGAAACGCATCATCCTGCCGGGAATATTAGCTCTCCGGCAATCGAAACGGAAGAGGATCGTGAGACAGCCATTGATAGTACAGGCTTCGATGTCCTGGAGACGTTGGGAACTGCGGGCACAGTACTCATTAGCATCCTGCAAAATATCCGGAAGGTATTTGCCGCTAGCGCCGGGAATGCCAGTTCCGCTTCATCGGGTGGAGGTGGCGGCGGCGGTGGATCTAATTAGTTGACTTCCCTTTTAGTTTGTGGTCTGTGATTAATATTCGCTATATTTAAATTGGTCTTCTGTCACTTTTGATCCTTACTAATTTAATAAACGAAAATTTCGAATGTAATTACGGTTTTATGTTCAACTTGGGTAATAGGAGAAACAATAATTGTTATAAGCACATTCTATGCTTATACATAGATTAAGTCTTAAGAAAAAAAACTAGTTTCGAGTTGGACTGTATCAAATATGTTAGTATATTAACTATAGTTTAAAGAAGCCTACAAAAACTCGTAGCTGCCGTCATCGAAGTTGCGATTACCGACCATAGGCCCGCCAGCTCCCATTTGATTAGGATTTTGGCCTCCCATCTGCGGTCGGAACTGGTTGCCTGGCGTTGTTTGGTGCTGCAAGAGCTGGCGTAGTCCCGGGTTATTGTTGTTCATCATCGGACGCACCATACGCTGTTGTTGCTGTTGCGCCTGCTGCTGCTGCATAGCGGCCACATTTGGTGCCACTTGTTGCAGCTGCTGCTGTAGGTTAGGATTAGGAACGCCACCGGGTCCAACGCCAACGCCCAATGGCATTCGCTGTTGCTGCATCATATTCATCTGCATCTGGTTCTGCTGCATTGGCATGCCGCCTGGTCCAGGACCAGGTCCTCCGCCTGGACCACCACCGCCCATTTGCATGTTGAGCTGGTACTGGTTGTAGTGTTGTTGCTGCGAATTGTCCTGTTGCATCTGTTGCTGCTGCTGTTGTTGTTGCTGTTGCTGCTGAAGCTCCATAGGTGACTTTCCCTGTTGTTGCATCATTTGCTGCTGTTGTTGTTGCTGCTGCATATTGCCATGCTGCTTTTGTTGTATGACTTTGCGCAGACGTTCCACAAACATTGCCTGATTGTTGGGAATAAAGCCCAGAAAGGCATTGCGATCGGGCGTGTAGAGTAAAATGAGGACCTTGAGATCGCAGGCGGGTGAATTGGGAATTGAGGAGAAGTGGACGCAGCCAGCATACCCGGAGGTCATCATCTTAGCCAATGAATCTAGTGCCTCTCCCGGAGTGGGTCGAAAAACAACCATCTTTGAGTCTTTAAGGAACTGCCCGCCAATGTTGCCGACCAGGTGCTTGGGCATCAACTGCATTAATAATTTAGGCGGCCAGTTTTCAGCCTTAATCTCGGGCTCGCCGTCTTTGATGTTGGTACACACAGTGCACTGGAGCGTGTGAGGAATCTTCTGCTGATCCGATTTTGGTTTCTCTGACCATTCCAGCACTCCTGTCCAGATCTTTTCCCTCAGGGAGGCCTGCTCTTGCTGCGAATTTGCCTGCTGTTGCTGCTGCGGATTGACTTGCTGTTGGGGATTTGCCTGCTGTCCCACTTGTTGTTGCTGCTGTGGGTTGGGCATGTTGCCTGCATTGCCACCCGGCATCATATTATTACCGGGGTTGGGATTGCCCTGTTGCTGACCTTGCTGCTGCTGTTGCTGGACAAGTTGCTGTTGTTGTTGCTGCAGCTGTTGGTGGTTAAGCATCTGCTGTTGGTTAAGCATCTGCATCCTTTGCTGTTGTTGCTGTTGAGCCTGTTGTTGTTGCTGTTGGGCCTGCTGTTGTTGTTGCTGTTGTTGTAGCGAGGTGACCGTTTGATTTGGAGGCGGCGCATTAATACGCGAGATAAGTGCCGAATTGGGATTTTGTTGCATGCCACCTCCTTGACCAACACCGCCCACATTGCCTCCTCCTTGCATGAACGGCGGACGCGCTTGGCCCGGCTGATTGGGATACATCCAGCGGTTTTGGCCTGGTCCAACGTTTTGCTGGAAATTGGGATTCTGCATTTGATTGGGCACAAATTGATTCTGCTGTTGCTGCTGCTGTTGTTGTTGTTGTTGCTGCTGTTGCAGAAGTTGCTGTTGCTGTGGATTGAGAAGGCCCGCCTGAGGATTTTGAACGGGTTGCTGTTGCTGCATATTCATGTTCATGACCTGCTGCTGGGGATTGCCTTGTTGCTGCTGCTGCTGCTGCTGTTGTTGTTGCTGCTGCTGTTGGACTGGTGTGGTGTCCATGGGCATTCCCTGACCTGGCTGCTGCTGACCTGCCGGGTTTTGTTGCTGCTGCTGTTGTTGCACTGCAGCCTGTGCTGCATTTGGAGCGGCCATCTGAGCCGCCATGCTGTTCGGACTGGGAGCTCGCTCCTTGAGACTGTATCCCTTGAGCAGCACCAAGTGCCGGATGTTCTTTGCATAGTTCTTGCTAGTAATAGGTTGATCCCCGTCGGCCTTCATGAAAAGCTTAAATAATACCGGCATCTTGCGAGGGGCAATAATGGAAAGATTGATCTTTCTCTCGTGAAATAGTGCCGCCAGCTGCTCGCACGATTTTCCAGGATATTTCCACGATTCCGTGGTGGGCATCTGGTATGGCGGACTATTGCAGATGAGGATGCAATGCCGTTGGACGCTCGTCTGGTCAAGCAATTGACGTCGTTCGCTAATGTCGTCAAAGCAGCCATGCGCTGCAGCAAACCCTTCGGCCATGTGGGCACATGACTCCATTCCGCCTCCAACTAGAGGCAATCTCTCGATTGTCTCCATTACTTTCTGTGGTTGCAGGAAGGGTCCATAGGTGGCGCACACAGGTTCCAACAGATTGGCAGCGGTCCGGTAGACAACGATTCCGTATAAAGTGGCAAACCGTTCCGCAATCAAGTATTCCCGCTCATCGATGGATCCGGTGGTGAAGTGCTCCAACGTCGGCAGGATGTAATTGGTTTTTAACTCGTTGATATACGCCCCGTTTATTGCGCTACCTTCGATGATGAAGACCACGTCGGCTAGAGGAATCTGGTCCACCTCCATAATAAAATAGGAAGTGGAAGTTGTCTTTAAAGGCGAAAACTTGTTGCGAAAAATGTAAACTATTTTATCTGGTTTTCGACACTCTTCTTCTTCTATTTCGGTTTGTTATGTCTATCGTTCCGACTCTATCGATAGTTCGATCTGAATCCATCGATGCGCAGTTGGCAGGGTTGTCGAAATAAATATAGAACAAATAAATGTGAAAATCATAAGTCAATGGTAAGAGCACTTATAAGAATTAATATTGTTATAAAAAATGTTTAATATAATAAAAGAAGTTCCAATAAGCACTTACTAATACCCTCTGAAGATTTACTTTAGAATCAAGAATCAAAAAACTAAATGAATAATATAAATATTTATTAAAAACAATTTTTTGTATCGATAGATGCAAGCGTTGCCAGTCCTATGACGGGTGTACACCTGCGGATGTCTGGCAGCCCAGTCAGCTGTTTCTTCTGTCCAACTTGCGCAATCCGTTTTGGTCAGTTCATTCGCCGATTTCGAAGAAAACAGACGTCGTCGTTAATTCCGCGTTGTTTTTCTCCAAAAATTCGTAAAAAACACACGCAATACTCAGAAAAAGTGACAAATTACCAAACATTAGCTGGTGAACAGTGCAAGTGCATGGGAAACGATCTTAAAGATAGTTGTAAATAGACGCAAGTGCTAATTGCGGGCTTTTTTATGTGGCCGTCGCAGAATGTGTGACACAAAGCAGAAAGCGCGCTAAGTAAGCGTGCAAGCGCCTAAATCGCCAAGAAATGTAAATAAATAAACGTGTAACGCCGCTACTATTGTGAAAAGTCAACAAACTCGCCAGTTGGCCCGTGAAAAGTGAGTAAAATCTGCTTAAATTCGTTCAAATTGGCAAATTCACATTTAGCCAACTGAAACAGCTGTTGTCTTGCCTCTTGCTCTGTCTGGTTCAGCTCTCTCTCTTTTGCTTTATCTCTCTCTGTTTTTGTTGCTCCTCTTTGTTTGTGTGTTTTTTTTAATGCAATGTTGCTAAATCGTTTGATTCTATTATTATAATTATTCTCTTTGCCCTGACGTCACTGTTGCCGAGAAACTGATAATTTAGTTAAGCAATTAGCAGGTTTTAAGTATATTTTAGAGTACAGCCAAGTGATTTAAACGGCCATGTGTCCACAGCATGTTTGTTATTGTTGCCTGGCAACATGTTTCGCCACATCTGCATTTCTGTTCTTGTCTCTTGGTTTGTTTTTTATTTTTGCCAAGTTGCCAATAAGCAACGTTTTCCATTTGTTTACAACAATTACAGTCTCGCCGGTGGCAACGATCGCGAAACTAAAGCGCCTACATAAAAAAGAGTAGCAGCAGCGGTTTGGGCGTCACTTTGACTACCGATCGCGAGTCAGGTGGGTTTTTCTATATTTATGTAAATACACTTCCCGGAGTTAACTTTTAGTTGAGGTTGCTTTTTAATTACGAATTCTCATTATTTTAGTAAAACCTTAGTTTTCATTGGAAGTCTAAACTAATTACAATTTTGTATAATGCATAATTATTCGATTTTAACTAAAAAATTCACTGAAGTAATTTGTATAATCCTGATCATATTCATAGCCTGACTAGTTTTTATATCGACTTATGTACGCTTTAGTGTTGATTTGACTTTAAAATAATTAATATTCTTAAAAATATATATTATCATTACTTGCACCGCAATATATAATCCCATTTGCATTCCAAAATTAAATTTTAGTAAATTCGGAGAACTTATTGGTACTCCATACAATAATCCATCAGTATATTAGACCAACAAATAATTTATGATCATAGTTAAATTTTCTTATAAAATATTTGTTACTACCATATTCATTTGCTAATATAAAAAAAAAATTATTTGACGAATATGTATGGCTGAACAGGGTTAGTTGTTATTTTAATATCTAGCTCCGATAAAGCGGTTTATGATAAGCAAACAATTTCTTATCTAGGGAACCATAAAGCAAAGGTGTTTTCATTTTCTATCAAATGTATTGAAAATATGACTTTTCTATCGAATTGTTACAACTAATTTTTTGATTTTTTGATACCAATATTCATTGCTGTCTAGGAAAGTCTAAAATATTTGTGAAATTTCATTTTAAACAACTATGGCTAGCTTACAATTTGATGTTATTTTATCAGTCACACATCGGTTTTATAACAGATCAATTCCTTTCTATAAACTATAAATTTAATTGGAGATTACATGTTAAGCTAATAGAGTTATTATATTTATTTTATTTCGTTTAGTGTATATTGAGTTCATTACTTTGCCTGTCACCTTTTCACTTATGTATAATCCTACGATTTCTTCATCACTTTTTGATTTATGTATTTTATTTGTAAGCTATTTATTTTGCAGGTAGTTTTTGCTTGTGCAGCCTCATTTCAAGATTTCCCACACAAACAATGATTATTTTTAATGCACCAAAAAAAATTGTACACCTCTTCCCTTTTACATTTTTCCTTAACAATTTGCTAATAAAAAACAGGGTCAGATTTCAAGATAAGAAAGATCTTTTTAGGTGTAATTAGGTTTTCCCTTAAAAAATATGGAAATTAAAGTGACATTTATAATTCTGAGCACATTATCAGTCAGATGTATAATTAAGGTCTTTTGATTTATTTATGTTTTGGTTTGAAAAGCTTTCACTTACTAAATAAGTGGCTAGATAAGAGATAAGTAATTTGAAAGACCCTCCTTATCGCTACCCGGTCAAGTGCTACTACTACTCGTGATTGAAGTGCTCCCTAAAAAAATATAAAATCACACTTAACAAGTTCTCACTTAATCTATTTGCAGAGCTACTGGAAAACTAGAGACAAGGAAACCTCATTTCCGTGCTGCTTGCAATGGTTAAAGAAGTTCGTTCCCATTTTCAGAATTCTTATCGGGCAACGACTGAAGTATGATTGAGTTGGCCTCGTTTCCGAATCGCGTCTGGTTTGGGTACGCCTATACCAATACCGACACCGGGTTCGAGTCGATACGGTTGGACCTGTGATGATTTAGTGTGATTCCACGGGAGGATTCCAGGGAGGCCAGGGTATGGAACATGCCCGTGGATATGCATAAGAACGTATCAGTTCAAGTCGATAGTGATTTTGCCTTATTGCTACCAAGTGGAGTTTATGAAATCAAGAAAATGGAACCGCGCTCTAAAATACGAACAATCATTGTGTTTTGTCTCTTTCTGGCCATAGCCGGTATCATCGGATTCGGATACTTTTGTCAAGATCAGGTAAGGCCCAAAGCCCCCTTATTAATTCTCATTGCGTTAGCCATAAATTACTATTACCTTGTTGTGTTTTCGTTGTATTCCTGCCCCTTGGCGCCAATGCAAATTAGCACACCCATTGGCGAAATGCTAAAATTCATAATTTATATTTTTGCCGTTTGTGTTTTTATTGAGACCATACCATTCATTCTTTTTGGTAGACCAAACCCGTTTTTGTTTTCCTACGGCTCATCAATAAATTTATTAGCTCGAGGTTTGCATATATTCATATGTATATACCAAAAAATAAAAAAAAATATGCGTTGGAATGTTTCCCAGCGGATTACACGCAGATTTCATAAAATATATAGAAAAAAATCTCCACTGACTGCTGTTTATCTATTTTGGTGAGCTTTAATTAGACAAAAACAAAAAGTTTTGTTTACAGACTTTCGGTTGGCGCCTTCAAAAATCGGAAATTGTTTACGTCAAGGTGCTAAAGAAATTCGCCCTGAATGAGATTCGGAAATATGTAACATAGTAAAGTTCTGTATAGAACGATTTTGTTTACTTTTCTTTTCATCATTCATAAATCCTTGACACGCGTGCCCTTTTTGTAATTGTCTAATCTGTAACATTAAATGTGTATATAAAACTATATTTAGGTCACAATTCATATTCAGTCTGGAACTATAAATCTTTTACGAACCAGCTTGATTGAAATTTGTCTAATCCCGGGGACTAATAAGGCTTCCTCCCCCTTATTTTAATGAATGATTTAATGGCCGAGGTGTAAAGTGCATTCGTGGGCCATAAAAACCAAACCGAGGCAAAACAGCGCATTAAATTCTACCCTGGGGACACATAAACCCAAACCAGACGGTATTAACTCAACTTTGCTATATATATTGTGTGGTATTTGTGTGGATATTGCTTCGAAAATGTAGATTTAACAATTAATCCAGCTCGTGCCAGTCATCTCTAATATTAGCTTCGATAAATTCGTTAAAGGAGGTCATAAATTTCCAATTGCAGGCGCAAAACTTCGATATATTTTCTGTATTTGATGATTTCTATATATATGTACGGGTATATGTTGAAAAAAGTTTCAATTTCATTTTGGCGATCTTTAATTAAACAAAAAATAAATTCGTTTCTTCTCCAAATGCCAAAAAAAAGCAGTGGGCGTGACTTTTAGAATGAGTTCAATGTCAAATGACTGTGTTTACGATATAGATATATACATATATTCTTGAATGTTTATTTTATAGATATAGTCTCTGCTAATTTGGATTTCTGTTTTTTGTTTTGGCTTTTGGCAAGGCTGCTTGCAGTGTTTATGAAATATTTTCCAAATTGAAATAGCTGGGAAATGACATTAATTGAGCGCAGCTGCCACTCCTTCATTTTTTTTGTTTTGTTTTCTTACGCACGCGATCTTGCCAGACATAGTGACGAGTAGGGCGTGGGCACGCCCATCTGCCGATGCCATGTGCGTGTGTTGGAAAATTCGCTTTTCTTTAAAAATAGCTTAATTAGTTGTACGCGCCATAGCAGAAAAACATGCTTAAATGAATAGTGAGTGCGGCGAAAGCCAAAAACGAAAATGAGTCTCTGGCGTTGCGTGTCCAATGGAAAATAGACAGATTATTCTATTATTTCGGATGTGAAGGCGTTCCATTTTCCGGGGGCTACTCAGATTTGTATTCCTAATGGGCCAAGTTGGACATAAATTACTCTAGACTCGGTGGTAGTATTTGGATTCCCCAAAGTACTTGAACTCTTGGCACTTTATTTGATTAATTACAAGCGATTTTTAATTGTTTTGCCTTGGGGAAATATGGGTTGCGTTTCTTATCTCCTTTTTAGATCATTAAGTCGGAAATTTTACTACCCCTTGTGGGGGTTCTTTTTACGGTCTCTAAATACTTAAATAAATTCTTAAAGAATTATAATATTCAAGGATACAAAAGAAGGAACAAAATTTGTAAAAATACACTTTTATTTTTGGTTTAAATGATTGCTTTACATTTTTTAATGCCGATATGGTTCCTTTAAACCTTTTAAACTTGTAAATTGAGTTATATTTGGACTTATCGGCTCTTAGCTCTTCAAAGCTCTTTAAAAATGAGGAACTTTCTCAATCTATCTTATAGCTAACTAAATTTGAGATAATACTTCTTTATTAGCTAGCCTTTAGCATATAAAAATGCTAATAAATTTGTCAATTTTATCTATTTACCACTCATATTTCCGAATTCTTTACCTCTCCTAAGGTAGCCACAAATGTGTAAACACTATCGGCCACTTAAACATAAACAAAATCATTGACTTTTACTCTGAATATTCAATGATATTTTAGCTTTTCATGCCAACCAGCCAGCAGCTCTTGTATTAATTTTGTATTTCTTTCTAATTTGGTTTTATTTATTTCAATTTATGCAAATTTTAAATCACTGAATATTTATTCAGTCTCTTGATAAAGAGCCATTAATTAAACGCCGCTGTTCGAGTGGCTCTTTGGCTTTTTCTTTATTTGTAAATAAATTGTGGTCAGAGGATTTTTGTGATTGTTGTGACGTTCCATCTGTAATTGTTTACGCAATATTTCGAATAGGGTCCAAAAGTTCAATTACAGGTGTGTGTTTTTCTATTTATAGCGATACTCTTCTTGGCCTCTTTGGTTTACCTGATTGAATAAACAGAGGCAATGTTTGTTATTTCAGCACGCTTGCATATTCAGCTTTCATATTTGTTGCAATAGTGGTTGCCCAAATGTCGGGCCAATTCACAAAGCGCAGCTAATGAAATGAAAACTATTTATGACTGACTTTTTTTTGGTGTTGTTTGGCCGATTGTTTTCCGAAATTTATACCCCCAGCACCCGCAATCCACAATGAAAATGTTTTGTTTCGAGTTTTTATGGCGTCTTTTTTCCCAAATACTCGGATATCTATGTCTGTTGTTTAACTTTTTTTGTGGTCTTGGTTTTTGGTTTATTTACCAAATTACAGGGGAATGAATAGTGTATGAAATTCCTGTATTTATAACTGTTTTTATGTCTCTATTAAAACTGCAAAACACTTGTCGTTACCGAGGCTAGATCGTGCCAAACTTTGGCTCTAGCTTTGGGGTAATAAAAAGTTTAGTCCATGAATACATTTCATTTCTCTTTTTGGTTTTTTGTTTATGCGTTTTATTAGCCAAGATTTGTTTGCTCCCTGCATTTTATTGTCGTCTTGTTTTATGGCAGCGTTAATCAATTTAATTGAGTGTGGGATTTATAGATTTATATAGAGATTTTTATTGGGAATTTCGTAAAAAATTTTATCTGATTTGTCACAAGATTTATAAATCTACAAGATACACCGAAATCTTTCTGGGGAAATGGAGGCCCTGCTGCGTCTTAAATGTCTCAATTACCTTTTACTCTAAATGGTGGTGATCGTGTAAACGATTTATTATGTGACTTAATATCAGCCTTGTAGGAAATTTATTGTTTTAACTTGCTCGTTGTGTGGCTTTTTCTTAGAATTTTCAGGGGGCTTTGTGACAAAAGTTAATAAACCCACCAGAGAATTGCCTTAATTGTTTTGGGCTGCGCGATCAAGATAAGTTTTGCCGAGCTGCCTTAACTATTTGAGGAACTTTGGCATAATCAATTAGCATTAATATGCCTGCCATGTGACGTCTTCATTACGCTGAACTCAAAGACCAGTAGCTACAGAAGGCAAGAAAAAACAAGCACAAAAGCGGCCCAGAAATAAGACGACGGGCAAACAAAAACCGCAAAACACATAAAGTCCAGACCAATTAAACTATCAGCCATCTGAAATATGTATGTGTGGCATGGCAAAAGGAGAGAGGGGGATCAAGAAATTCAAGCACATGCCGCAAAAAATCAAGAGCCGGTCATAACTCAAACCGCACATGTCATAAAGCTTGTCGAAGGTTCAGTTCCGGGGGAAGTGTGTCAGGCGGCAGTCGGCGGGTGCGGCACTTTAATGTGGCCTCTCGTTTTTAGGGGCAAATGAATTTCCAGATTCCCGAAACGCCAAAGACAAAAGATCACCAGGGCATTATTCACGCCTGTTTGAAGTTAATTCGTGCGCAAAAGATCAAAAAAAATGGTCAGCCTGCAAATCAGATGCTCTGATATCATCTCCGTCTTCCCATCCCAAAAAAGATATCAAAGGATGCAACATCTTGAATATCGAGAACCCCTGGACAAATTAGCCAGCCACAAAAGCCCGAAATAAAACCCGTTGACTGGTTTAGCTTTTCTTTGTGATAAAAGTTTTTTGATAGCCCAACTTGCTTCGGCGATTCTCCCTTTTTTTTTTCTTGTCTGAAAAACAGGTTTGGTTTTTGTCTCGCTAACTTATAATTTGGTGTACGTGCTTGGGTAAGGTGCTTATAAGAGACATTATGTTTTTGGGACTATTTTGTATGTATAAAAAACTCATGGTTAACCTATTAGAATAAATCGTTATGCAAATATAGTTTACAGATTATTAAAATGCACTTAAGATGTTGAGATCTTTTCGTATATATTTTCTTCCACATTTTACAGTAGATATTAAAAATCATTATAAAAACCTTTTTAAAGAGCATCAAGTAGCCATCGTCTATTCTTTTCGTGACTGTCTTTTATTGAGCCTCTAAAGCGAGCTCTGATGTTTTGAAAGCGCTGTAAACTGATAGCCGTTTATGATCTTAAATGGCAATGCAGGTAGATAGGACACCGTCTATGTATATGGATTTTTTCAATGCCCTCAGGGAAGTTCATCAAAACGGATCAAACGTTACCGTTCGGCATAAATTGGAATTTAAAATTTTAATCGTGCTATTTTCCTTACAAACTCATTTCATAGTGTCAGAAATCAGAAATAAATCAAAATTTGCGATGCCTTAAATACAGCAAATTGATTTATTTGATGAGGAATAGTGAAAATTTTGGCGAATTTTCTTTTGTTCATCAGTTGGTTGGTAACAGATGTGCTGGGCCGTCAACGAAATTTTACAAAATTTCCATTCGTCTGTTTTGCCACTCTGGGCGTTTCAAAATCCATTTAGAATTATTCATTTATGTGCAAAATCATTGTGCCGCAGCAATTGGCAATTAGAAATTCAATTCAAACGTTTTGTAAAATGCAATTAGCGTTTTGTAATACTAATTGGAATCATTTCGCCGTTGCAACAGCACCAGCAGCATGTGCATTTAAGTCCTGGCTAATTGGATTATTTTGGGCTCAGCATTATGCAATGCGAATGATAGGATGGTGCAAAAGGTAAATTATCATTTCGTTGCAGAAATTCATGTCACAATGAAATGTAACTTGAATTTTGTGAGCAGCGCTAAAGGCTATTCTCTGAGCTTAAATATTGGACTAAAGCCACAACTAGATATAAGATATTATAAGCAATGTTAAAATTAATGGTAACTTTTCAGCATCCATTTTAAATATTAAAAATATTTAATAAACTCGTTTTGATGTTCAACTTCTAGCTTTGTTACCCACATCATTTACTTAGGCAATTGCAAATGTTTTTCAGACATTTTCCACAACTTTATTGGCCTCAATAAAACATTAAAACTCACTTACTTTTCACTTTTGTATTTTCTGGCCATTTGGCTTCTAACTAACAAATACAAATACAAATACCATTGCCAACGTATAAAAAAACGAACGTGTGTGTGTGCTATAGAGATGAAAAGAAAACGAGCAAATTTGTGTAATAAGCATCCAATTAAAACTTTTTCACACAATGCAACCCAAACCCAAGCCCAAACCCAAGCAACTTAGTCTACGGACTAACAATGAATGCAGAGTGTCTAAAGGCGGGAAAAGAGGGGCAACTTTGCTCTCGACTGTCGCCTATTTAACGAGCTGCAAAAATGTGAGTTGGGCTGGGAAAAGCCAGGCAAAAACCGTTAGTATTTATTATACGATGAGGGAAAGGGGGCGATGCTTTGGGTGTCTGTGATGAGTGAGCGGTGGGGCATAAAGGATTTCCGCTTGGTTGACTGAAATATGAGCAGATTTTCGACAATGCTATACTTTTCTAAGTACATCTACACAGAGAGGCTCTGTTGGGAAAAAAACCCAACAACAATTCATTATTCTGCGTGAAATGCTATATATATATAATTCTTCACATTCTAAACTCAATCATCGTCGTCGCCATAATGACAGTGATAATTACAATCATTCTTATTGTCTACTCTATATATATATATATCTATGTCTGTATATATATAGATCAACAATGATGTGACAATGTGAGAGGCGTGTTTGGGTTTCGCAATTGCAAAATGTTTCGCTTTATGGTTTCTGTCTATCTATGTACGTTTGTGCCTCCCCTCGTTTCTCGTTTTAACTTCTTCATTTCTTCGTTCTTTATGCGAGGGGGTTTTCAGAGCTGTGATAAAAATAATCCATTGGCAGACGTTGGAAACAGAAGCCCAAAGATGAGAAACAATCTGAAGTTTTTGCACACTCCAAATGTTATGATGGTTGTTTTGCTATTTCATTGGGTACTGTTTAGGGTATGATGATGTTGGGGGATTTCTTATGGTTGGTTACAATATCAATTTTCTGAAAATCAATTACTAGTATAGGGAATCATAAAATTAGCAAAAAAGTTAATCGAATTTGTGAAATGCTAATATTTTTGATGGATTTTATGTGGACTTAAAGGAGTTACAACTACAGAGTACATCCTATTCGAAACCTTCGAAATCACCCCTCATTTTTTGGTAACAATACAACACTTAAACACTGTTTTGCACTTGGCTGAGACGTTGTTTCGCCTTCTGAACGACACCCTCTTAGTGGCTCCCACTCCGCCGCATCTCTGACACATTTTTCAGTTTACTCACGTATTAATTGCTCAAGTGGAAGCGACAAGCAAAGTGAAAAAAAATGGTTGAAGTACAAAAAAAAAAGGAATTGCTATTGACCGAAACATGTTTTTGATGTTTCCCAGCACTTGAACTCAAGAAATACTTAGTATATATATGCCCGTAAGAAATATGGATATCCTTAATAGAGGTTTTTTTTCACTCTTTTGATTTATGAAGGGTTTCTGTAGGTGATTAATTGGGTGTGTTTTGGTAGAGAGGGCATAGCAAATTAGCTGGAATTAATGACAGTATTGTGTCTGAAGTGTTGGAGTAATTTAATTAGTTATGGTGTGTGAGTGGGAGGTTCCAGAGATATGAGAACTTTAATTAAGAAGTTTAATTGAAGGGCATTTGGTGGATTTCTTGATATTAATATTGCCCAAACATCTTATATTCACATTTTCATTTGCAAACATTTCACTTTCAATTCTAAAGCATCTTATTCCGCTTCAATCTTTAAAATTTCGTTTTCATTGGAATATCTTTTACTTATCCTCTTTGAGTTTTCTTCTTTTCTTTTTGCACAAAATCTATTTTCAGTCTGATAAATCAGATTAGCTTCTCCTTGGACCACCCAGTCAGATTTGAGTGGGCTTTCATCACCACCACCAGCACCGCCTCAATCCATCTCATATCCATCTCACCCTAGGTTTTTCTTTTTAACCCAATGCCCTCCCCTAAACTCACATTTCCAATGTGAGAGAGTTGTTTGTGATATGTTTGAGGGTACAGTAGTACTTCCAAGGTGCGAACTGTCAGCTCTTAAGACTGAAATTTGTTTATATAGGAAATATATCTCAATATCTTTATAAATGAGCTAAAATTTCTCAATTGTGATGAATATCTTATCTTATTCGAATTCCACTCACTGGACTAAATCCATGTTGTAATTTCAATGAAATCTAATCGAGTAGGGCTTTACTGTATATCTCTTTCGCCTTCTTGGATACTTCTTGCAATTTCCATCAATGCAGACATTCGAGACATGAACTGCATATCAAACACGCACAGGCTTCTAGACGTTTAGGTGTATGTCTGAGGATTTGTATATTTAAATCGGTGGCACTCCGTGAATGCCGATTGCATACTACTGCTGGCCACTGAAAGTGCTTCACGGAAGTCGTAAATCGTCTCAAGAAATCGAGCTGACCGAGGACTTTGAGGGAGCGTTGCAAAATGTCAATAGTGTGATGAGAAGGCTATTTATATGGAAATATCAAACGATTTCCCAGATAGATATTGTATACCCAAGAAGCGCAAGTGTATTTATAGAAACCAAAACCCATTAATGGATCCCAAGAAACTGCTGCTCGTTCGGAAATCTGACTATCTGTTATGGTTCAATAGATAGCATTTGCCACTCTCATCTTTTCATCTTGACCGACAGGCCATCAGCAGCTGCCGTCTGGCAGTGCTTCAAACAATTCATCATCGCAACTTCAAAAAGTGCAGCCAACTTTCAACGCCCCATAACGAATGGGCCACTTAGACAGCTACGAGATGCCACAGATTTTTCAGACTTTCCAAGCAGGCACTGACTGCCCTGAATTGTTACAAAAATGTGTTTGCCTATTTAGCATAAGCCGCTCAAGTGGCCAACAAACAATAGGAAAACAAAAAAAAGAAGACACAAACTGAAAGAGATTCAATCGAACTCATTGGATCTCCTCAAATTAAATTCCAAATGCAGCAAATTGAATTTCAGGACCCACTCCATTGGCTCTTTGGATTTTTGTTGTTTTTTTGTTGTTGTTCTGTTCTCCTGTCTCGATGATGTTTGTGTTAAAGTAATACCCTAGCTTGTTTGTGATTATGTTGAACATATGTTGACAAAATCTGAGGCAAGGGAAACCGAACCGAACCGAAAGCGACCCAAAACCGAACATGGACCGCACATGAGAACACAGAAATGCAATTGAGACCAAACGGAAGCAGCTTCTGTCCTTCTCTTTGTTTTGCTTACTCTTTATTCTCGGATTTTTCCTTTTCATCTGAAGAATACATTATAGTTAGGCGAGTATATAGCATATCATTCATGGTTAGTAATGCAATATGGTTTAGGGTGATGCAACTGGGTTGTAGAAATTCCCAACAAAAAAAAAAAAATGAAATATATATTCTAAATAATATAAATCACAATGTTTTGTCATTGTTTTCCCGTCGCCAACTCACTGCCATAATTACAATTGCCAGCAGTTGTTCCAAAAATAATTTGAAACAAACGACTTTCTTCTTAATCTGCCACAAAAATAATTCTTGTATTGGTGCCAAAAACTTCGCCCATTCAGCAAAGTTGATTCTCCTCTTTCGTTTCATTTAAATGGGGGACATAAATTAGAAAAAATTGCTTTTTCAGCATAGGAAGAATAAAAGTTCTATGGTGACTTCTACTCATATTATGGCCTCATTGTATCTCATGCAAATTGTCACATGAATATGAATGCAATTCCGATGTGTTGTTTGTGTTTCTGTTGCAGTTTTAAAATGCGTTCTGGGGTTACTAGAACTGGAAATGGAGATGGAAATGGAAATGGCAGTGGGATGGGATCAGGGGATCATGGGGCAGGGTAAGAACACGGAGAGCTGGACAAATGGGCGGCCAACGAGGCGTTGAGGCCCTGCAGGAGACATGCAAAATATGTAAAATATATACAAAAACCCAGGGAAAAAGAAAGTTTGACAAGAGAACTGCCTTAGATACCCTAAGAAAAAGATTAGTCTTTATAAATATTTGTGCTAAAAGTTGGTGCTGGCATAGGGTTATGTTTAAATTAGTGTCAAGTCTAAAAAAGATTGATAAGATAATGCTTTTTTAATAGAATGTAAAATTATCATTAACAAATTTAAAGTGCTTTTTAATTCCTCCGGGCAATTAAAGGTTTGAATAAAAAGCAATACTGATAAGAATAATTCGATTTCAAGGTCTTGTTGTTGAGCAATTTCGACATTCTCGAGGCCTATCATCAAGTCTCTATAGACTAGAAACACACCCCTTGATAGAGTATTTCAACGAGGGGCAGAAGAATTAAATCGTCTCTATGCGTCACGCGGCATTTGAGGCAGTTTAGTGGAACGAAGAGTGAAGCTGACTCCGTTGACTCCGACTGCCTGGCGTGGCATTTGGCATTCGGCATTCGGTCGTTTGTCGTTTGTCGTCACTTGAGAGCTAAACGAATGCGGGTTCAGGCAACAGAAATAAAAAACTAAAAAAAAAAATATATAAAAAAAGAAATGAGACAACGCAACAAGAGATGCAAGAAGGAAAAAGAGGAGAAATTAAAATTGGCATGGGCTGCCAATGAATTTAGCAATGTGGCAATGTCATTGCACTTTTGGTGGGGCTACGAAAATAGACAACCCGGCGATGGCGCTGTGGCGGCAACGGGTTTTCAAGAGGAACTACGTTTAAGTGGCGCATTTTAAATTGAATAGAAGTCGAACCCAATTGAGAACCATTGGCCATGCAAAGAACATTAGAAATTCCTGCCCCTACCCCACCCATCGTTCTGACCTTTTCTTTTCCTTTTTTTTTTTTGTAGAATTCATAACCAAGAAATTATGCATGCCACATACATACGGATATGTTCAATAAAATTAACAACTTTGATTCTCTAAAAAAAAGGAGAATGGGAAACAAAAATCCACAGGTTAATATGCTTTTCAAATTTTTGGGTGGAATTGAAAAAAAGTATTTAGAAATTTCAGTCACGCCCCGATTTCCTGTCCTCCGAACAGGGCCAACAAACAACCAGCCTAATATCTATTAACACGTTCTTTTCCGTTCCCAAACTCTTGGCCTGGAGTTTCGGATAAGATCTGGCCGTGTCCTGTGGTACGTGTCCATTGTTTGCAGTCCCCACAAGACCCTTACCCACATATAGAAACACACACTTATACTATATACATATATAGAGAGAGCCTTCCGGGGCTTAGGCTTTGTTTCTATTGATTTTCCCGGACCTTCTTTGTGGCCGGCTATGTCTAGTGTTTGTGCTCGACAATTGTGTGTTTGTGTGTGTGGAGTACATCTACCTGAAAGTGCAACCAAGAAGGACATCAGCTGCCACAATGACAACGGAAAGGTGTCAAATCAGGAAGGAAATATCGATTTCTATTTATCCATCAACGTTCAGGGCCGAAAAGGGCGTGCACATGCTCCTCAAAAGTATTAGAGCGTGTCTTGTATTTTTTAAGAGGGAAATAAAAATAATATTCAGGTATCAAAAATTCCAACCAATAAGCATTATTTGTAAAGGAGATGGTTTAAGTAAACTTAAATTAAGGAAATATTTACTATTTTATTAGGTTTTTTACTGTAATGTTTCATTTTTTATAGGAAACAATGGCTGATGGCATCATTTTGTGTTGTTTGTTGATAAAATTGTTTACTGAGTAGAATTTACTTTATTAACCTGCATTAAATTGAACTAATTCTCTAATGAAGCGGAGCTAATTGCAATGATTAAAGTGCCTGTGGACTGTAAACTCAAAGTGGTAAAAGATAGCTGGGATAAGGTTGGCTTCATTAGTTAATAGAGTGAACGAATTGAATTTAATTAAATGAACTTTAAGTAGAAGGAGATTACAAAATAAATTAAAATTTTAAATATACGTTTACTGAGAGATTAAACTCAAAGTTTATAACAATTAAGTGATTGATTGCAATTATTTTGTAAAAATGTTAAGCAGAGAAATCATAAAGCACTTAAGCCTTTTGACTTGTTTAGATGGATATGGTCAAGACATAAATTAAGATAACTTTGATAGATGAAAATTCTACAAATATATGTATTGGTATGATAGCCTAAGCTCAAGTAGCTGTCTTAGCAACCACTTAGATCAATCAACCATTATTGAGTGTAGTACATTTAGTTTAGCCACACATCCGTTAACTCTTGACTTTATTAATATTTATTCAATTTGTGTAGTTATGGCTGTTCCTTGAAATTCACTTAACCCGCAGATCATCGTTAGGACTGGGGAAATTATATTATACAAATGTCGATTATCTTAATCTCGTACTCTCTTCGACCAGAGCATCCATCAATCATGTTTGGTTGTCTGTGGCTCTGGGCAAATTCCACTTTAGAGTGTCCCCATCTTGTTGTCAGCATCTAGTGGGCACCCTAAAACGGGGGTTAGATATAGGGGTTGGATAAGTGGATGATATATAGATATATATACGCATGTCTCCCAACTGAATCGCCCCAGTGAACTCCGCCGCCGAGTGGGATACATTGTTCTCAGGCCGGACAGACGACGTTTGTCAACATTAACTACACTTAATTCAAATTGCCAGCAGACATGTCACATCACAACTCCCCGTTTTGCCGTTAACGTTGCATAAATTATGCCATAAAGCTGCAAATTGTCGCCAACAATTGAAAAGTTGTTGCTGCCGCGATGAGCTGTGCGTTAAATTGCATAAAAACTGCAACAATTATCGCATGTGTTGCATGTCCAAGGAGGCATTTTGTACAACAATTAATGGCCAGCAAGTGATTAGAGCTCCTCAACTCAGCGCCTCATTCAACTCAATGCTGCCACTCCACTCAGGGGAACTGACCTGGGGCAAAAAGTGAAGAGTTTGCATTTTCCACAATTTGCATTTGCAACGCGGCTTCCGTGGGGCGCGTTTCTTTAATTGCCGATAAGCTTTTCTGTAATTGTTCTTTATGTTTGTTTGCTTTTCCCTTACCACATTTCTTCCCGCCTTTCTTCACTTTTCCTGCCTCAACTCTTCTTGTTCGCTCCTTAGTTCTTTATTATTTGCATGCCTGGGAAGTGTTGAAGTGCAGCTGCAGCTGCTTCAGCTGACTACTCAAAGTGCTTTGGCAGGAGGGAGGAAGAGGGGGAAATCTGGAATGGATCCAAGTAATTACCAAGTACAGGAACCGTTCTGCCTCTTGATGCAATTGAGTGCTTTGCATAGTTTATAATGATTTTGCACATTTTATTGGTAACGTTTTGTAGTGCTTGCTGTTGATACGAGAAGTTCGATATGAATTGATAATTAAAGTAAGAGTTAAGAGATGCTTAGATTCATTATAATGTTATATTAAAGTCACATTTATATTATTCTCAGATTTGAAGACTGAAATATATTTTTTGAAATTGTTTTAAGGTATTTCATTAAAGAATTAATCACCTAAAGAACCAAATCATAAACAGAGAACCTTTTACATAAGTTAATAAAGTAGAGATTACTAATGTTGACTGAATGACAATTTTACAAAAAACAATTTTAAAGAAATACCAAATCAGATGGCAATTTTGTATCTTTCCAACTTTCAACTAACTTTGCAAACCAATTAAAATATTTCGTCTCTCAGAAACAACATTTAACAATCTTAAAAGTCAAATTCAAGGAAATTTCCCACCTGAATATTAAACGAACTTGCCCCAAAATGTCGTATCAGTGGCACACGTGACGTCCTCCGTGGGGCAATTCAATTAACCCGTACGACATCTAGTAATTTGCTTATACGACCCACCTTTTTCCGTCAGCTGCGTTTCATTACAAAAGAGGGCCATACTCTTTCGTTCACCTTTCACCTTTTCTGAAACATTTCGCACATAAAACTAATTTTCTACGACTGAATATTAAAAGCAATTTTCGGCCTAAGATAAGATGGGATGGCTTTTGTGGTGGTGTAATCCCAAATGAGGCGCAAAACTCAATCTTGGCAAGAGGGGCTTTATTATGGAACAGTGGGCCGTCGTCGTCTAGTACGATTCGTTCACCTTTCTCGACCTTATCAATATTCATAACTTTTTGCCTGTTATGGAGGAAGTATGTATCTCTGAGATACTTTAGCCATTGGAGTTAAAGAAAAGAGAGAGAGGTAGTTAAAGAGATTTATGCTTAAAGTTCTTCTCTCCCCGACGATTGATAAAATTTAACACAAATTGACTGCGCACATAAGCCTCGAAGAATTTCTGGTGCCCCCGCCACCTGCAACGTCTTTAATTTAACGCCACGCCTAACTTCAATCTGGGCCACTCACTCACATACCCCAAAAATAACCGAAAGAAATGAAGAAAACATTGAATCAGCATAAAATCTACATTATGAAAAGCTTTAGCTCCACGCTTCGAGTACGAAAATTTTATTAAAATTACCCATCCTGGTCTAGGGGGGAGATCCTGTAAAACGGCATGCGGCAGCTAGGTTTTGGTCCAGGACTTTTCTACCTGGCCCGGTGATAAAATTAATAGCCTACGCCTGGTTTACGACAGCCTCACAGACGACGCCAATGAACAAAACAAAAAAAAAAAAACCGAATTGCCTCAAAAAATGTTCAAAAAACTTTTTTTGGGGGATAATTTTCAGTCCTCCAGCCTTTGGTGGGCTCAAAAAAGTCGCCTTCCCTCAGCCATCCCTTTGATAGCAATCACGAGGCTTCATTTCATGGCGAGGCAGACACGAAAATATTCTAAGTAATTTTGGGCTAAAATATGTTCACGATAGCCACGGATAGGCCATGTCTATGGCATGTGGCTAATTTAGTTGGTTAGAGTAAAGACTGGCGGCAACAAAAATGTTAACTGCCATCCATGGCAAAGATTCTATTTAGGCGGAATGCTGCGTCCAGATTGTATCAATATGGGGCAAAGTTGTAAAGATGCCAGGATGGGCTTTAGTTTGGGGTTAGTAAAAATTAATAAATAAATTATTTTTTTAAGCCTTAAAATACTTTAAAAACAAATTTTATGTCTTGGTTAATAGATTTATAAATTTCTTTGACTTTATAGTTAAAGAGAAAAAGTGGAAACAACGAATGAAGTTTATTATGTTTATACTTTTTTTAATCTATTTTTTTAAATTTTATTATTTTAAATAAATTATTTTTTTAAATTATTTTTTTTTTAAATTATTTTTTTAAAATTATTTCTTTTATTTTTTTATATTTCTTTAATTCTTAATATTTTGCATAATTATTCATAGAATGTTTGCTTTCTTTGTTATTAAAGTAAGAACCTCACAAGTCATATCCTTAAAAAAAAATATTTAAATCCACTTTTTATAGCATACATTACTAAAAAACTCTTTTGCGACATAAATAATAAAACGAATTGAAGGGCAGATGCAAATCTTTCAACATGCATAGGTAGAAAAACAAAAACCTTATCCATATTTAAATAGAATTTTGGCCATGTTAAAAATGAAACAGAAGAAAAACCAAAAACACAAATATTTGCGGGAAAATGAAACCAGTTTTCAATTTAATACCTCCTTTCAAAAGGCAGCAATAAAAAATGCATCTTTTTTTTTACAAGTCAGTGAATCCGGCGGCAGTCAAACGGGAAGGCTGGTGGAAAATCATTGTGGATTTTCTCGTGGAAAGGGAAAACAATTTGCAGTTGCATCATAGGCGCTCCATTCGGCTGAGTTATTGCGGGGAGAGTTTCCATTTTTAATAATTTCCATTAACTAAATACTCGTTGAGGCTTGCAATTTGTTGTTCGGTTTGGTGTTATTTCTCCTTCTTCTTCTTTTTGTTTTACCCTGACCTCCATCGGTTTGGAAAATTCCAAATAAAAGAATGGCAGCCGACAACAAGAACAAAAAAATTGGGTGGGAAAAAAAAGAGGAATTGCGTAAGGAAAATTCGTTTTTTGTAGGAAATGCGGGCTTCAGCTGAGGCATCGATGTAGGTCAGTATGTACTGTGTGTGTGTGTGTGTGTGTGTCTATATCTGTGTGTATATTGTTTGTTCACACTCACACAGACATACACTGGGTAGCAAAGTCAACATGCACTTGCACCGCACGATATTACACATACGCCGCATGGCACGAAAAGCCTGTTGGGAAAGTGGGGAAAATAGGGCGGACGACAGGCAGTCTTTGCCAAAGCCCATTACCCACAAAAGTGTGTTCGGGTTTTTAGCGCCTTCGCCTTGCCCCAAACATTTGAGTGTTTGACTTGCCTCACTCACTTTTCCACTCTTTACTCTACTTTTCGCCCACTTTTTGGTTAATTTTTGTAGTCCATATACGTAGTTTTTATTTTATTTTATTTTTTTGGGGCCATGCCAGCAAAAGGGGCAAGTGCAAGTAATTGTTATAATGGCCCAGGAATATTCATGGACCTGTGTGTGTGTGAGTGTGAGCTGGTTATTTACCTACTTTACAATGCGCCACAGTTTCCGCATAGGGCTTTAATATTCCCCAGCAAACTGCGTCTGCTCCTCGACTTTTTGCTTCAATTAGCAGCAGCCATAATTGCGGCTTATTTACATTCTTTTCGGGTGCAAATTTTAGTTGCTAGCTGCGAGTTGTGAGTTGGGTTAATTAGACGGCTCGTAAATTATGCAGTCGATAAATGTGTAAATTTGATTGGGGCACAAATTGCTAAATTGCGTTCAGTTATTATCATATAATTGAGTATACGAAATGTCTTAAAACACTCATTTAAGGGTTCCATTAGCCCATAAAATAAGAGAGTACAGTGTACTAATAAAATCCATAAACTAATGCTGCCCATAAGCCAACCTAAACTATAACTTTTCGATATTTCCATAAAGTTGGCTTAATTTATTGGCTGCCAACATTTTCTGCGTAATTCCACTAACAAAACATTCGAACATTATAATTAAATTAGCTTAATAATTAAGGATTGTTTGTAAATATAATTGATAACAAAATAATATGATTATTTTATGGCAAACAAACAACATTGCGCACTTGCCAAACGAAAATGTATTTAAATTTCGTGATTAAATTAGGCAAAAATATGCGGGTGGTTTGACAATATAATTGATAACCTAATTAATTTTTTATTTTATGCTAAAGAGATGTAAGCACAATATTGTAATGCCCTGACCCCAAACAAAGTTCCCTTTTAAGTAGAAAACATATTTGAATGGAAATAGATAGATACATACTACCAAATGGCCATTGAAAATCAGCAACAAAGCTTTTACATTTTTTATTCAGTTGACGCCAAATGGCCTAAAACAATAATCATAAAAAAAGGCGCAGAGGACAAAAATCAAACATCCGTAAAAAAAATTATGCTGGCGCCAGATTTTCGACGTCATTTCGTGAGGCACTCATTAAAATCGAATAAAAGTTGGCTAGAAAATCTCAAATATCAGAGCTCGCAGTGCGAAAATGTGTTAAGCATATGCAAACTGTTTGGGGCGATAAAACCGTCACCGCAACTAGACAGACATTTAGAGTCAAGCTGACGGGTTGACACTGCCACAAAAAAAAACAGAAAAAAAGGCAAATCAGTAATAAGAGTAAGTAAACAAAACAGCAACTCAGATATTCCCCACAATGTCATTAATTATATTGCATATTTACTTAAATTTTGTGGCATGCTCTGTCGATTGCAAATGATACTTTATCTCTCCGATATGCATTGATAGCATCGAGCCATCCATCTATCTATATATATAGTTATATATATATATCCATATATGTGAGATGATATAGAGGCGTGGGGACGCGTTAAGCGGCTTGTTGAGTTGGTTTGCCTCTCTGTCCTGATATCTCCTGCCTTCTCCAGCTAATAAATCATTTCGTTTATGACCGCCGACGTTGTCGTTGAATTATTGGCGACAATGTGGCAGCTTTTTTCCTGTGCTGATGGCGCCGACACTCCCGACTCATCCGATTCTCCAGCTCCAAATCCGACAATGACGAAGGCCAACTTGAATCTTTTGTCTCATCTTCATATACATCTACATATGGATTTGTGTTTAGGGTGTTGGTTGAAGATGACTTGCTATTTGGTTATAAGGACCCACTCAATTAGGGAGTGTTTTTAGATAGTTTTAAAGAGTTGAAGATAGGGAAAATGTAAATAGATAAGTAAATAAGTAAATTAAGATTTAATAATTATAGAAAATTATAAGCCAACTTCCCAACTTACTACACTAATAATATTATGTCATTAGTTTGAAATAAAAATTTCATAGTGCAAACTAATTAGGTTCTATTTAAACGATTGTTGAAATTATTAATTAGTCCAAATTAAGGACATTTCTGGGGCTTTGGAATTAAAATCCCAAATAAGAAGCTTTAGAAACCACTCAATCATTAACTCTTTTTTTTCTCATTTTATTTTATAATTAAGTTTGTAAGCCCGAACGAAAATACCTTTGAACTTGTTTTCTACTAGCCTTTCCGACGACACAACCCTTACAAGCCATTTGACAAAGCTGTGACCCAAAAAACTTAAATGAAAAGCAAAAACTGAAGACCCAAAAAAACTTTTTTTACCTTAAGCTTTTAAGTACTTGGAAAAGTTAGACAAATCCCTATTTTTCTGGTATGTACGGGGGTTTGGGGCTTTAGTACTTAAGTAAACTGAATTGAAATAAAACTAATTGCTAATTGAGCGGCATGGTGAGGGAGTAGTAGTGTTGGATCAAAAACCCAAACCGAAATTGGACTAATGGCCCAGAGTCGTCGTCGTCGTCGTCGTCATTGTCATTGTCAGAATGTGATGACGTGTAAGGGGCCAGTTCAGCTTGGATACACGTAATTACCATGTTCGGCGGAAACCGAGTTCCCAACTTGGGACTGTCCTGTCCGACCGGCACTGTGTCTTCCGTTCCCCATTGCCTTCAGTTTTTGGTTATTGTTTCGACTTTGGCTGTCCTAGTTGAATGTTTTTCAAATCCGTTTCTTCTTCTTTTCCTAGTTGGCTCTTTTTATTTTATTTTTTTTGGTACAACTCGTTCTTTTTGGTCATGTTGTTCGCTTTTGGGGTTTTCTTGTAATTTAATTTTGCGGTCAACCGACATGACACAGGAAGCACGGAAGGCATAAAGTAGCTAGCAGCCCGGACCGCAGGCCATGCACCACAGAGCATCTTTTTCTAGCTACTTTCCTCTAATTTCATGCCGTGCCTGCTCTGGCTACTGATTTGGCCTTTGGGTGCACTCAAAAAGAACAATGGCCTAATTTTGGAACGTTAAACAATGAATTACTAAAAACCTTATAAAAATCATAATTTAATTAAGCGATGAGCTTCATGAATATGATAATAATATTTTTATATTTACTAACTTGTTTACTTATTTTATAAGCCTTTTTATTTTTCCTAAATATTGATGGTGTCGGGGCTTTTTCTTTATATTTTTCTGTTGTAGGAAAACTACTAAAAATTATAAAAAAAATATTTTAAAATAATAATTATCTTGGAGTTAAATTGTTTAATTTGTTTCAATGACAATGTTTTTTTTTTGTGTATATATACATACATATACATATATACATATATATGTCAGAAGACACATTGCAACCATTTTACAACTCTTGCCAAATTTTCCGTCAAGTGCGTTGGCGTCTACGTCGATGCTCGCGTTGACGTTTCCGCTGATGTTGGCACGTGTAACAGCAACATTTTGCTTTTCCTTCACGCTTTTCCTCCTCGGGGGTTTTAGGGCTTTTCCACCGGTCGAAGGAGAGGTGAACAGGCAGGCTTAGAAAGGTTTTTGTGTGTTTTGACACTTTTTTCGCATTAATGACGTGGCACGAGCAACATTGTTGTCTACTTATGATGGGAGTTTGATTTTCTCAGAAACTGAAAAGTTTTCTCCGAAATATTAAAAACATAATAGTCTGAGATTGAACTTTTTCAATTAACAATTTCCGGGGTTTTCCAACAATAAGTCTGTTGTAAATAAGTATGCCTGTCGGCCATTATTAGTATTTACTTATTGATTTATAACTTGTTTCTAATTAATTTTTTGATGTAGATATTTACTTCAGCATTCTATGTAATATTAAAATCTGAAACTTGTTAAAGAGGCCTCCAAGTTGTCAAATAATTCTCAACTTAAATAAACAAATTATTTTTGTAATTACCATATAATTAAAGAAAGACCCAAAATAAGGTTTCCCTGCTCTTGTTTCCTAACCCAAGAACTCCGAACCGAGGAATCGCTGGTACTTAAAATTTACTTTGTGGACTTAAATGAGTGGCGCCCCGTGGCGATTCACTAGACAAACGTGTGCTAACGTTTTAGCGCCTGCTAAAAAAATGTATGAAAAATAATAAGGGTCTTGCTTGGGTCTCGTTTTTCCCTTAGTATTTGTTTCGCCAACTTTTTCTCAATCTCATTTTCTCCATTTTCTTTTCGGTCATCCTTTTTCGTCCTTTTACGTCTGTGTGTTTGGGTCTTAATAGGCTTTCTGGACCTTAGTCTCGGTTTACTCGCCTTTGGGAAAAGGGCAAGCAAAATGACCCGAAAGATATATATATGTTTTATATATTTAGAATACATAAAGCAGATTTGATGACTGAAAATATTTTTTCTCTAATTTGTATATTTTTCTTTGTCTGTCCTTTCAGGTGAGCTTTGAGTTCTTATTCAATGATGGTCTACAAGGGGTGAGAGTGATAAATAATATATTAAAAATAATAACATATAATATATTGAAAAACTTACTCTGCCATCCCTTAACCGTAATGAAATTAAATGACAATTTCCGTTAATGATTTCCCGCTGTGCTTTTGGCTTAGTGAAACGCGTCAACGCTTAATTTAATTTGAGCAAAGACAAAACCCAGTAACGTGCTTAAGTGCCAACACAATTAAGCAAATCATAAAATCAATTAGGCGAGCATTGCATTTCATCTTAATGTCCACACTGACTTGACAAATAAAATGGCGAAGCCAAAGTCAAACAATTTGATATGGTGGCACGCACACCATGCCACGGACACCCCATTAAACACACCCAATACACACACACGTGGTAGATCGGACAAACATCTGCCCAATTAGAGCATTAAACCTAATGCCAACACGATTGCAATTAATTACCGAAGAAATTAAATTCCATGTTCAACACGTAAATGGCGAATATAAAGCTTGCGTTTTTCTCTCCCTCCGCAAGTTTTCCCATTGCCTTTGCCTGGTTTCCTGGTCGCTCGATGAAATGGGCCACCATTATGTGCGGTTATTCCGTTGCCTCTAATGCCACGCCTCCTCCTATAACAGGCACCTGCCCCATGCCGCCACCTTACCGCCCTCGATTGGTCGTCAAACAATAACGTGTTGCCACACGTTAATGACGCCACATGGCAGCGGACTAGACCAATCCATGGTTGCACTTAACGTGTTCCGCGTTTTATGTCTTTTTTTTTCCTTCGCTCTGCTCGCGTTTTATCTGAAACTCGACAGCGCGATAAAAGTTTCCATATTGAGCTGAGGGGTAAATTGGGGGTCCAGTCCGCCAATCGAGAATATGACATGACCTGACCTCCAACGGAGTAGAACGACAGTACATTTCTGTTCGCGTTGGCTATCATCGGATACGGTTATGTCTGGCCATTTGGTGCGCCATTTAAGTACCATCAAGTGTTCAGAAAATCGTTTATAAATATCGTAGTTGGGAGTAATAATTTGCCATTTCAATTAATGGACAATTGAATTAAAATTGCCATTTTAGTTTCTTATACTTTTTAAACAATCAAAATTTGCTAGTAATAGTAAATCGTTTTATACAACTATCAATTACTAGGGAACTTTACCAACTCTTAGTGGAATTACTATAATTATAGCGAATAAGGTTTAGGTCCTGTGTGTGTTTGATTTCAAAGCCTTAATCTCGTTATTATGTCAAGTCCGTGCTTCATATTACCAAAATCACAGGAATGGAGCTTACGTGATGTGTATATTTCGGCTTTGACCACGCGATGGACGTTCCCTGTTTGTTTTCTAAATATACACCCAAAGCTAAAATTATTGGCTAATTGGTCAAATGCCAAGTTGTCAACAAACTCTCGGACACGGGGTCTTTCAAGGTCAGTGAACTCCAGAGGTCAACATTTCATGTCTACGTTTTGCGGTCCGTGCTGGGCCTAACCATTTTTGTTTGCAGCTAGGAAAGTGCAGATTGGATTTCGCAGAACATGAAAAAGAATGTAATATTCTTTATAAGTATACCCTATTCATCTCCCAAAACACTTGAATATTAATAGAAATTGCTCTCCCATATTTCTCTGTTATTATGGCAATTAATACCCTTCACTTTTGAGTAATTTGAAACTTGTACAAGCCTATTGTCTGCCCCCCAGCCAGTGTCCATTACCAATGATTAAGTTGATTGAAAACAAATAAATGGGGGATTATGGACGGCTAGACTTCGGAACAGGAGGCAGACGGTTCCCGATAACGTTTTGCGGCCAGGTTCATATCTTTTGACAGGCTTTGCCGTCCATTTACAGTTCATTTACTAATGAGCCAATAAGGCCATGCGACCGACAACTCTCTCTCTCTCTCTCTCTTTGGGTTTCCAGGATATTTATGTTTTGGGAAAAGCTTTCCTTTTGTTCTGGTTCCACTGCAGGGTGGTGCTTGTTGGGTGGTAGTTTGCCAGCTTTTGTTTGTTTCAGCTGCATTGTGGACACGTCTCGTACTTTGCACTTGCTGCCGTGGTGCGAAAGTTTTAGCTGCAAGCAAATCTGCTGCGGTCACATCTGCAACCATGTTGCAATGATTTCGAGGAATAGTAACTTAAGCTGATGTCCAAGTGGGGACAACAAAATATACTCTCCATCATGAAAGTTGCTCAATCTTTTACTTACTAAGATATTTTAGCTAGTTCTGAAGTTTAAAAACAAATCTGGAAGCAAAAATGTCTCTTTAAATTTAACTACTAGAATTTTTTTATTAAATATTTAAAGCTTCTTTAATGGCCAATAAATAAAATGGTTGAAAAGTTAAAATGTTATCAAGCCTTTACCAAATTTCCAAACAAGTCAAACAAGACCCATCACAAACTTTTATGTTAACTGTAATTACAATTTCAATCAAGTTAATTGCACAATTTGCCTAAACTTCAGAGAAGGGAGGAGCACAATTTCATGTTTTATTCAATTAAAACTGAACCAGATAATGAAAACGAAAGTCTTCAATAGAAGAATATATTGGTTTGCATTTGGAAGACGGAGGGAGGCAAGGGCAAACAAATTTTGAAAAGGACATCAAAGTCAGTCTTATGGCAGATCAAATTAGGGCTTAAATTAAGAAATACAAGAGTGAAATTAGGCACCACCAGCAGTGTTTAAGCCAATTATGAGGGGTTACGAAAAGTTCCGTTTGCCTTTTGCGTTAAAGTGGATTTTATTAGCTTCAGACTTTTATCCATTAAATATGCATGTGTTCATGCTACACCGGGGCAGGTGTGCAGCTGACAGATGTAACAAGGCGCATTACACCAAAAAAGTAAAGGAAGAGGAAACATCGAGCGAAAAGTTAAATAATGGAGGAGGAAAATAGCAGCAGCCAAAAAGCAAACACCGCTTCACCTTTTCAACTCCCCTTCCATTCTTTTCCTCTTTTTCCTTATTTTGTGGGGTTTCCCCGCCAAATCATGTGAAAACGCTTTAAGCTAAAAATTCGCTAAGCAGGAGGAATTTATATTTTTTTCTTTGCCAATTTATGTGTGCCCAAAGAAGGGAGCAACTGAAGTGTAATAAGGTAGAGAAGGGAGAGGTTGAAGTACCTGTGCTGCATTCTTTAAAGTTTTCCAAACTTTCAAAGTTTCCGCTCAGACTTTATGTTGCCTACTTTGTAGGGCAACATTTTCGAATACTTTTGGAGAAAAAAAGAGTAGTTTAAGCCTGAACTATTTTGGTAGAAAAAATTGAAAGCTTGGAATCGAGGTGGATTTTATATATACAAGTTATCGAGAGTATTATTGCTTAAAATGCTATATAATATAAACATTTATTTTAGGTCTAACGAGTTTATTGCTACTTTTCCTTTAACTTAAGCAGGTTTAAATCTCAAGAAACTTAACAGGTGGAAGAACATTAAGAGAAATTCAATTAAAGTATAATAGATACTATTAGTTATAAGATATATCATTGCTTAAATAAAACCAATTTCCATTTGATATCTCAAAATGCACAGATGACAAATGAAAGGACATGTGCATCGTAGTAGTATTACCGATTTGCAAACAGATGCTAAAAGCGCATAATCACATGTCAAACCGAGAGTCTAGAAGTCGTGGTCTTACCCCCTGTCTCTGTCTGAACTCTCAGACACAAGTGTAATTAATTACTAAATACGTGTTTGCAATGCTTAACACTGAGAACACTGACACGCACACACACACACACACACTGCCAGACGACACTGGGAAAGAGACGAATGCTTGCCTAAACTATTCGCACTTCAAACGGAATATCCCGTCGAGTACTCCGTACTGTCTCAAGTGTCCGTGCATGTTGGACCATCTATCCTGGTCCCGCCTTCTCCTTCTCCCTCTTCATGTGCATTTCTATGATTGTATATATATATATTTTAACAGCTCTGACCACGCCCAGTTGTCAGTGTCGGTACGCCTGCAAAAGTGTTAAATAACAAGTTCAAGTCAAAGTTTTCCATCCTCCTTTTGCCTTGGCAAAAAAAAAAAAAAAAACTTTTCGCCTTCTAGCCTTATAAATGACTCTCGAGGCTTTTGAGTTATGAAATGAGCTCCTGTTCTCCGTCAGCCATCCTAAAATACCGCCCACTAGTTTGTACACCCACAGCTGGAGCGAAATGATAAATTGTGCCATGGTGCTCCCCGTGAGACATTCGAAATATGCTGGTAATTATTTTGTTGAATGTCGCTCAGGTTTTAGTGCGAGAATTTATTATCTTCATTCGGCCACCGGACGACGCCCATAGACTAGACCATAATAAATTTGTGCGGGTTAGTTGGCATCGCCCAAGATCGCACTTAATAAATGACTTTAACTGTAGGCTATGACTGGAAGGTGTACTAGTTGGTGAGTACTACATCTTTAGGGCATGTGATTAAGTTCGGAAACTAAGAAATTTGAGGAAAATTTACATTTAAATATTAGTGAAAAATTTGTATATGACTAAGACATCTTTAGGTCTCATAAAATACCGGAAAATAATACTAAAATGTATTAAAAAAATTTCTTTAAATTCAAAAATTTTAAAAAGAAAATAAATGTATCCTCAATTTAAGTTTCAAGAAATTGATGTGACACATCTGACTTATTTATTGCCCTCTTCGCGTGACAGAATAAAAAGGGAAAGGTCTTTCCTGGGTACCTGTCAAAACGCAATAACAATTAGAATATAGTGGTTTTGGCAGCTCGCTGGGAAGTAGCAGAATATGACAGGAAAACCATGTTGAATCCGGAGAAGTTAAGTCAGGACAATTACGGGCATTGGCCAGCTGGTAAGAAAAGCAGCCAAAACGATTTATGCTCCCTGAGAATAACGTCAAGTGCAGGAAGGCAGAAGAGTCAACAAAAGCCAAGTGACAAAGAAAATAAAAAGAAAACTGCTAAGAAAAATAACCAGAATATTGAGGTGGAAACTGTGACTTTTTTGTTGCGACAGAAATTTGTACACTTTGGCAATAATAATATTGCCGGTTTCGCTGTCCATTTCTGTCACTTCTCTTTTATCTTTTCCGAGACAGTTTCTGTCCAATACACTTAAAAGTGTTTACTTGGAAATATACTGCTGCGAAATGAAATCATGTCTGAATTCGAATAACAAATGTAACTTGGCTAACTGCCAATCGGTGAATTAATTAAGTAAATTAGGAAATTTAATAAAAACATTTTGTGGCCAGAGCAATTTCATCATTAGCGGTTAAGTGTGAGACTTTTTTTGTTGCCTACTTTTGGAATTTGCCACCTTCACTGGACTGCTGCTGAAATAAAAGTTTTTATTTGAACCATTCAGTTACCTTCCCCATCACTTCCCTCCCAGTTTAACAAACTAGTTTATCCGGTTTTTTTTTGTACTCTACTAATTGCTTGTCCATTTTACGGGTTACGGATTGTGGGTGTACGGGCTTGGAAGAGAGCAAAAGGATGAGGAGAGGATAAGAGTAACTTTGAACCAGGTTGCTATGTAGGTCGCCAATTGGATTTCAGGCAATTAAAAGCGGATTAAAACTGCTGTGCGTTACGGCAAATGAAAAAGAAAACTTGCTTCTTTTTCGCATTGTTTTTTAATCTGATTGTGTTTTGTCGCTGACGGCAAAGCTGCTTCATAGGGGATTCCCCAGCTTTTTTCTGGGTTCAAACTGGAGGCTCCAAAGTCTTTTCTTCTATTTCGCTTGTTACAGCATTTTTATGCGTATTAACAAGGTAATTGCAGCAGCTTTCACAGGCTTAAACAGGGAGATATAGTACGTCTATATATATATATATATATATCGAGTATAAAAGGCAGATGGGGAGATGACGGCGGATAAGACCCAAGTCGGCTATGTTGACTTCTTGTTGCTGCTCATAATTTTAAGAGGACGTTGGTGGTGAAGTATCTCGCTGCCTGGAATGGAAAATTATAATACTTTCAAGTGTTTCTGTAAAGCTTGTTTAATGGAATAAATACCAACAATGGAATCTTTTCCTGCTTAGCGCCATGCAAATGGAATTTTTTCTCATTATATTTAGAATTTATAGGAGTTTTTTTTGATTCTCTATAATTTTAAAAAGAGAAGTTAGCGCTTTAAAAATAATACTTTCTTAAAAGTGCAACTAAATCAACTAAAGCACATAATGGCTACATTTCATTCAAATGCAAAAAGCAAACTTTTCCGCCTACTTAAACCACACCTGTTTAGGTGGCTTTCCCTCTATGATGTTTTTCCCCAGTAATTATTGAAAAGTTTTTCCAGCTCCCGAGTTATGCAAGCATTAAGTAAACGTCAGGCATAATGTTTATGCATTTATAATACATAATGTGGCACAAGAACAGAGCAGAGGCGAGAGTAGAACAAAAAACGGTCTCCATTGGGAACTGTGGAACATGATCCTGGGACGAAACACGCTCGAAAGTATGCTACAAAGTTATGCAAAGTGCAGGCGGCAGTCGTGGGAAAGACATCTCCGCTTGCCACTTGAGAAACAGAGCTGCGAAAATTCCCAAGCAACGTAAAGAACTGAAAATATAGAAAAAAATATATATGGGGAAGGAAAAAAAAAATAGTGTCACAATGCATAATGGGCTAAAAGGCAGGGGTGTGCGTCGTCTGGTCGGTCTGCGACATTTTGCCTGCCAACTGCAACAGGATGCAGGTTAAGTTCTTGACGCCAGCGCCACATAAAGTGGCAAAAGTTATGCATGCGCCCAGTCCAGGAAAGCAGGGCGTGGCAAGTGTCAACTTGTTTGATTTAGTTCTCATGTATATATATAGGAGCTACCAAGTGTAAGAGCAAGCGTAGGAAAATGGCGCAAAAATAATCAGCAGCGAACTGAAAGTGGCAATTTCTCAGGCACCAATCAGTGCCTCATTACATGCAACCTGGCTGGGCCTCCTCTACCCTCTCCTCCTTCATGTCCGAACCCAAGTATATCAGCTTCCGCTGCCATAACATGCTGACGTGTTTCCGGCGCACATACTCGTACATAAAGAACATTAGCGAAAAAAAAAAAAGTAAAACGAACGAAAGAGCGTCGGGTGCATATATTTTCTGTGATTTATTATTTTATCCCGTCAACAGTGGAAAAAACAAAAAAGTTGCTTCAAGTTGATAAAGGTAGTAAAAAATATGGAAAAAACGTTGAAAAGCAAGCTAAAATCTGGGGTCCACAGCTTGGATTACCCTTGTAAGGCAATCATTCTTATGACGCGATTATAATGTAGGTTACTTAGGGGGATTAAGGGGTGTACAAAATTGGGATAATAATCATATATAATAAAATATATCAAAATATTTTTCGTTTAGATATTTACCAAAGCATATATTCTAATCTTTAGTAATATTTGTTTTAATGATTAAATACTTAAGATCCTTAAGAGATTACTTAAACACTTAAGCTAACCAAATTATTTTAAAAGAGAAATCATTTTTGTAAATCCCCTTAGGGAAAGGTTCTCTTAAATATATTTACTTCTTAAATTCTTAAAAAGGAAGACTTTAACATTTTCCTTTGTTCCCTTCAGTTGACTGCAATTAATTCTTTAGTTCAAAACTCCTTCCGTAACAAGTTAATATATCAACATTACGCCAGACCGAAGAGTCAGCGCCTTGATTTTGCGCTTGACTAATTTTAGCTTTCGCTTTTGTTGCTTTTTCCCTTATTCCTTTATTTTTCTTTATTTTTTTCCCCCATTTTCATTTTGTTTGGGAGAAAGTTTTGTGCGAACGAACTCGTGCTACTTTGCCTTTCCTTGTAAAATTAGTATTTGCCATCGTTGTCGTTTGGGGCTGCCCAGCTTTATCTTAAGCACCATTGGTTGCAGGCCAGCAACAATTTGTTTTTCGCTCCGGCAAACGCTAACTTGGCCAACACTTGATAACCGGCAAACTTTCGCCTTTCGGTTGCCATTTTTCAAAGCGCTCGCCAAAAGTTGGACTTTAATTTAAGTTTCTTGTTTAGCATCAACTATTTTAGTATGCACTCCTTCAATGCAACTAATCTTATTTATCTTCAATGTTTTTCTTTTTATCGTTTCAGGTAATATCCAAAGGCTTTAACTTATGGCGAATGTAAAATAATATTAAATAAGGGATCAACAAATTTAGAGGTTGAAAGGTATAAGTTTAAGGTTTGAAAAATATTTGCATTTAATTAACGTTTTCTTACAGTTTTGTCCTTATTTTACCTTGTTTACATAATGAAAAACGTTTTTAATTGATGTTTTCTCTGTTGACTGACATGAAAATTGGTAAAAAAAAATCAAGATTAAAGTTTAAATTTCAAAAACGATGTAGCAACCATATGTGTAATTTCTAAAGACGTGAAATCACCAAGACTGCAAGCCATTAAATGTGCGCAATTCTTATTCTGGAAATCGTCCTTGGTTTTGAGCTGAGGTCCTCTTATCCTTAATTGCCCCGTTGTATGGACCTTGGGTGGCTTTCAGCTTGAGTCAGAATTTTCGGATGAATTTTCCTCTGGGGTTGACGCAATGGCATTTAAAATATGCAAGGCATTTGACATTTTAATCAACCATTGCCCTCGGAACGCAGCCAGGCACACCGAAAAAACTCAAAATGCTGGGTCGAAGGAGGGGTGTTGGCAAAGAGAAAAGCGGGAAAACTTGCGGAAATTCCTTAATGAATACAAATACGGTCGACTGCTCCACTTTTCCCACTGTTGTTTTAGGGCTATGGATGTTGAAGTATGATATAATTTTTCTACGATTTGAGAAATATACGAGTATAGAGTCTTACCAGGTCGTTGGCTATAACCTTTATTTCCTTGCGTTTTTACCTTTATCTGGTATAAATTCATCACTATCAGAACTTTCTGAGGTAGTTGCTGGTCTTTTATTCTTTGCTTGTTCCTTTCGTTTTTGCCTGTCTTTTTTTCTCTTCTCTTTCAGCTTAGCTTCTTTTTTAATATTTTTCCTTTCTTGTTTTTCCGGCGATGTAACTTTAATTTCAAATTCGACATTCTCCTCGTCATCGGAGTTTGAAGAGTTAAAATCGATGACGGCTCTTTCTTCCTCATTATTTAGTATCATGAACAATTCGTCTAAGGAAACCTGAGATATGGAATAATCTTCAAGAGCATCTTCGTTTCGTTTTCGTTCCATTTGATAAAACAAGCTGGACAATTTAAAGACTTGGTTACTTAAGTGATATCTAAGATTGTTTTCAATTGATTCCCTTTAAGTAAAACAACCATTTAGATTAGTTTATAGATTAATTTAATCTTACATTAAGGTTGCCGATGGAAAAAGTTCCTTCATGTCAGCTCTGAACCTTTTCACTTCCTCCTTTTGGCTATAAAAAGTGTAATAAACTATTAATAGCCATATTTAATATCTTATTACTTACTTATTCGACTTTAAATTGATCTTAACCTTAAGTACAATGATATTAGAAATTTCAGATCGCACATGTTGCAATGATCCAAGGTATTTTAATTCGCCGGAGAACAACACACCGACTCCTCGTACATAGGACACTCGCTTCTTCTAAGTCATTGGTAGTCACAACTATTGCCCTTCCACTATTGTTAACATGCCCCAACTTTTGTGAAAGAAAATTGCGAGTATCTGAATCGACACTATTATTGGCCTCATCGAGACAAATAAGCGTCCCTTCAGAGACAGCGAGTGCCAGGCAAAGTTTTCTCCTGGTCCCGCCACTATATGTCTCGATTTTCTGGTCAAGTAGATCCCTGAAAGCGAAGTTTGTGGCAATCAGCTCGGTGAAAAATCGGATCTCTTCTTTGGGAACGCCACGGAGTAGGCAATAAATGGTGAGCACTTGACGACCGGTTAGGAAATCGTGTAATGTGTCGTTCTGCGAACAGTAGCCAATAATCTTTTTGGCGGCGACCCTGTTATCCCTCACACTTATTCCATTCACGTAGATATTACCGCCTGTCATACTGGTGTCGCCCACAATCATACGATAAATAGATGTCTTTCCAGATCCTTTGGGTCCCAAAAGGCCAAAACATTCGCCTCTATCGATATTCGAGTTTAAGCTATATAGGATATCAGGTAGTTAGGTTGAGTTTAGTACATACGGCTTCACCAAGAATGATACTAATTGGACAGCTTGGTTGCAACAAAATTGCTTATAAATCTGATCTACTATTAAAGGATATTCATCATAATCAAGCTTTGAAATTTGACCCACTCTTCTTTCTTCATCGAGCACTTTTTTGTGCTTATCGGACAATTCATAGTTTCTGTTTGATTCTTTGGGATGTAGAAAATTGACAATTTCAACGCTGTAATCTGAAATAGAAAGAAAAAAGAACCAAATAAAGCCATGGATCAGCAGGAGCCAGGGCTCAACCCAATTATTGATCGCTGAAAAATGTAGTAAATGAATTATCAAAAGTGGTATTAATAATATTTCACATCTTTACGTTTGCATGAGCAGAATACATTGTTAGTTCCAAACCAGCAATCAATATCATCGATCGGTGGAAGTACCTCACGACTGCAATACTCAGGCGTTGACATACATTTGAGTAGCCCAGATGTTCCGACGTACATGGGAAAAATCACAAATATAGCCCTTACACCGCCCACCACCATCACGTTAAATGATAACCAAATGGAAAAAAGTAATCCACCTGGTAAAAAGAAAGTTAAATATACATTATATCAGCAATGTTATTCAGTTTCAGGTGATCTTGGGAGGTTGAGAGATCGTATTTTATGTGTTTTCATTATAAGTATTCATATTGATTGTTTTGTGTGAGTTGTGGCCAAAGTAGTAATCACTTACCCGTAATCAGTAGAATTATAAAGATCCAAACGAAAGCAGAAGCTGGCTTACTGAACATCAAAGTACATAGATAGACGAATGGCAAGCAAGCAACGCCAAAAAGTATAAGTATAATTAAAGATTGATGCCAAAATGTGACTCGTAGTATGGCAAAGGTGAGAGCCACCATAAATATGAAAAAAACGGCTAAGTCATAAAGAAAGTGAGTTAGCCAGTAGTAGAATGGTTTCAATCCTTGTATTTCCTGATACACTTTCATTTTGTGGACACGCTCCTGCGTTACGAGCAAAGAAAAAATGCTTAGTGCAAGAGCTATATAAGCGGTTATTAATATAATCAAACCAAGGAATCTCTTTCTAACGGCCTTATCATTAAAGAAGGTTGAGGATGCTTCTGCAAGGGACATCTCAGGAGCAAGTTTAACGTCATTATTACCTGATTCAACATGAGGATGGCCAGGAATAGGGGTAATTAATTGAGGAAGAAGCACATAATCATCATTTGGTTGGGTTTCAAAGTCTTCATAATCGGAATAATCAGGATCATCCGGATCATCCTGTCTTTTTTTCCTCACTTTAATCGAGTTCTTATTTCTCTCAGTGAAATGATCTAGTTGACCTCTGTTAACAATAATTTCAAAATGATTTCCAAGCTTCACCTTTCCTAGGGCATTATAAACCAGATTCATAGCAATGGGTGCCGAGTGCGCAAAGGCTTTGCTATTATACCAGACTGTGATAGCCGAGGAATCTTTAAACGAAACACCACAAACATATTTACGATTTATATCACGCCTTATCAATGGTGTGGCTCTGAATAAATAGGAAAAAACCGAATCGACCTTTTGAATTGTTGCAGGCGCTTTGATTAATTTCTTATAGGCTTCTGCATATTTTGTACCCAGCTTATTGTCGACATCAAGTAAGATGATAATATCCTCATAGTTATAATATTCCAAAGACAGTGGTAATACAGTTTGTAGGTCATTGGCTCTCAGATCTTTACTATAGGGATCAGAGATAAGGGCTATAATAATGAATATAATTGGTATGATCAGTATTATAAGAAATATGGGTAATTTAGAGACAGTATAAAAAGCCTTTTTTATTAACATGGCCCGAAATTGGGCCGAAACGGTTGGTTTTTTTCTTTCCTCAGGCGTCCATACTTCCTGTGGTGCAATTTTTGGCGTCCTTGTCTTCGGTGGAGGCGGAAGTAATGTCTCAGAATTTTCTTTTTTTATAATTGATTTCGGTTCTGGCTCTTGCTCTTGATATTTTGGTCTCTGACCTTTCAATTTTGATGAGTCAGTTTGGACTGAAAAATCAGCCTTTTCTGCAAAACAAATGGTGAATTTTTGTAATTAGATAAAAATTTGGAAATTGTTTATATAAACTAACCATTATCTTCTGGCACAGTACCACCCCTGAGGCGTGGTATAATTTCTTTAGCGATAAAGATCTCCTCCAGGCTGGAATCAGTTAAGCCAAAACTTCGGACACCCAGGATCTTTTTATTGCTCTCCAATTCCCGGAACATTTCCGAAAACTTGTGAGTCTCATCTCTTGGCAGTTTGTAGTTGACATCATGTCCCCGCACGACAGGTTTGGCTGAAGATACAAATCTAGTTATCAACTCTGTCAGCTCACAATGTGAGACATTCTGTGTCATCTCGCAGGAGAGTGTGTAACTTGTATTATGCATATACTTAAGGAAGCCAAGAGTGCCATAACTTCGTAGCTCTCCATCATTAATGACAGCAATGCGGTCGCCTATAATCTCGCTCTCCTCCATATGTTGGGTGGTAAACAAGATGGTACGACCCTGTTTCTCCTTTTGCAACAAACGCCAAAGATCATGACGCGCAGTTGTGTCCAAACCGGTGGTTGGTTCGTCGCAGAGGACAACCTTGGAGCCACCGCAAAGGGCACAGGCCAGTGACAAACACCGCTGGTTACTAACGGAAAGATTTTTGGCATCGATATTTCTGAACTCAGCCAACTTAAGGTTGGTAATGTAAATTTCTGATTCCAGTTCAGCTTCATCTTTTCCGTAGCCCTTTATGCGACTGAAAAAGTAGAGGTGATCCTTTACGCTCATTCCCTTGAAAATGGCACTCTGCTTCAGGCAGATGCCCAAACAGCTTTTCGCTTGTTTTGCTTGTTTAGCAATTTGAAAGCCATTAATAAAAGCTGTTCCGTAAGTGGGTTTCAAGATACCACAAAGCAGAAGTATGGTGGTGGTCTTCCCAGAACCTGGCTGTCCCAGCAGGGTAGTGATCTCATTTTCGTACAGATTTAAGGTTAAATTAGACACTATCTGGCGTTGTCCAATCATCTTGGTAAGATTTATCAACTCCACGCCAACTTTGTTTCTTACACCTGCCTGAATACTTGTTTCGCTTCGATTATCATAAAAAAATGATGATGACATTGAGTAATGAGATTTCCTATGATGTGTTTCTGAAGCCGGCAAATGCGGTTCCGGTATAAAAATTGATTGTAAAACACGTTTACGAAGCCAGTATTTCTTCTGAAATGGATAGTACCATAACTCGGGCACTCCAAATACACCACGCACTTCTTCGATATAAAGGCAAAACAATAGTTCAATCCAGCTTATAAAGAACATGATGCTCATGTAGCCAGCGATGCTTAACCTATGGCTACCGGATGCCGTATGAGCGATAGTATACCATTGAACACCCACCGACTGCATCTCCATTGTGGCCACGGAATCCAAAATATAGAACAGAGCAGAGTTTAGACCGAAACAGGCTGCGATTTGACAGGCAATACTAGAATTATCCGTACCCACAACAGCGAAGGGAATGGTCGTGGCTACGTAGAGCAAAAAGACATAGACGACGGCCCAGAAGCTGTCGAAGCAGAATGAGCTTACCAGGAATATAAAGAATACGAGTGAGTGAATATAGACGAGAAATATGACGACCAAGCAAACCAAGTTACTGAATTCATACACCGTTCCAGTAGAATAAATAAATATCACAATTGCCACGCAGAGCAACATGATAAACATAGATTTCGTATACCACGCGAGCCAATGGATCCAGTTCTTAAAACCCATTGTTTTCAAAATAGCCTTTTGTTGGTTTTCTTTTTCGTCAACAATGTACTTTAAAAAATACAACAAAATAAGATTGGAATTTTGATTAATATTTTAAGCTGATCTTAGCATACCTTAACCGTTGTCATGCAGGGCAGAAGGAAGGATAATAAAGTCATGTAGGTCATGTACTTTGCAGACTCCGAATAGGGATTTGGCGTATATCTGGGATAAGGAAAATGTTTCATCCGCAATGTGCTCATATTCTTATGTCGGGAGTCCTTAAAGCCAATGAATATTTGCGATAAACGCTCTTGCATTAATAGAAAACCTGATTCAAAATAATTGAAACTACTGCTTTTTATAGATAATGGCATATATAAGGTGAAATTGATGTGCTCCGGCATAGTCGTTATACTATACCAATCATATGGAAACGCAATCCCCAATGCACTTTTATCTCTTTTCAAATTCAAAAATAATTCAGTTCTAGTGTCATAACTTTCGAAGATATAAATGTCGGAGACATTGGCGAGTTGAGCAATCAATTGATCAAGTAACCCATTATAAGGAAAGTAATACAATTCCTCAAAGCTATACAAAATTAAGTTCTACAGAAATGATTACTTAATCTTAAGCTAAAAATCATCAACTTACACTCTTGTGGTAACACTTCTCGGTCCATAAACTTTTTCCATTTCTTTTTCGTTTGGGAAACATTGATTTTGCCAACATTGTGCCAAGGGTAAAGATGATCGGCATTAGGGCAGCAAATAAAATAATCATAAGGAATTCTGCAACATTTCCAAACTGTAATTTCAGGTCCTTCCATAGTAGTAGCCTATATTTTTGACAACATGTAAGGTTACGGCTCATTACCCAACCAAAATGCCTTTGGGATCCCGTGAATTTAGTGTTTGATTCAGAAAATATTATATCTTAAAAAATTTGACTATTTATTTTGACTTTTTGAGGTTGGCCTGCCAGACAAAAATTCTCATAAGATGGCCAAATCTTCTTATTTTTCGAACGATTCTTAGATTAGAGCTGAGAATTTTTTTTTAGCAAGAAAAGGCTTTAACCAAACTGAATGGCCTATTTAACCTGGTGGACTAAAAGGAAGGTATTTTCAAATTCAATGTCAGTAGCCCAAGGTAGAATATAAAAATATAGCATACATTTTTGCGCCATTCGCTTAACTTTTGTTTCAAATAGAACTGAACATTTTCTGGCGTTCTAACCGCACAACCCAAACACACGCACACACACACCCACACACACTTTTCCCCGAAGTGGAGGAGAGTCACATTAATTGCGGATTTTTGTGGGTGGCAACATAACTAACGGTAATTAGCTACTTTATGCCACGGACCACACACTCGACCAGCCAACAGCCAACCAACCACCCACAGTCGTTTGTCAAAGCCCCCGGGTTGAGTTTATGTTGGAAATTTTGTGTGGCTCGTGTTCGTTTTGTGGTCAATTGGGAATTGCAATTAACGCATAGTTTCATTTTTATTGCCATTCGGGTTTTAGGATTCGACGGCATTTACCCAACATCAAAACGAAATCCACTCACTTATTTCCCCATGAAAACGCATGAATAAATTGTCCTGGGAACATAAGTATCTTTTATGTGTTTTTGACTTGAGTTTATTGTTGGTTTTGCCATTTATTAGTTGCCATTCAACCCAAGAACGATTTCTTAGGCTCTTAAAAGGCTAAAAATATTTTATTATTCTGTACCAAAGCTGGTTAAATGGGTTATCAAATTTATTGTGGAAATGACATTAATTTATGCTTTACCTAATTTACATTTCTAATAATTCTAGCTTTAATTTCCACACTCTTAACTATTATTTAGTTTCCTAACAATAGTTTTAGTTAATTAATTGCAATTACATTTAGTTCAACTACATTAATTTCTTTTATTGGAATGTTCAAATGGCACGACCATAGCCATTGCCCAACTAATTTTCAGATTGCGCCCTTTTTTTCTACACTTTTAAGCCATTGCTTTTTTTCCACCTCAATTCAATTAATTTGAAAACTAAATAAAAAGTACCTCAAATGGCTGGGTGTATTAGCCGGATAGTTTTATTACCTCAAATGACCATTAAATGTGGCGTGGAAGTGGTGTGGTGTTGCTGCTGAAATGTCTGCCTCGCCTGCACACGGCTAAGCCATGAATGAAATGGGAAAAAATCGTGCAGGTTTATAATTAAAACAAAATATTTTACTTTCCTGCATTTAATTAGAATTTAAAGCGTTGCATAAGCAATAACAATTCACCAGCTGAACAGGAGTTTATAACTGCCTGTAGTCCTTTCATTTCATAAATTTTATTTTAGAAGCATAATATAAACCGAATTTTAATGAGTTTTCCAAGCTAAACATTTTCTAGGATCTAGAAATCATATTATTAGCTTTAAGTCCGTAGGACATTTTTTGTTTAAAATTTAAGCTACATAAAATTTAAAAATGTTGATAGTTCCACCTTCTTATGATTTGTGTAAATATTCCCTTAAAAACAACCCACAAACCCTCCTTCACTCTTGCAATCTTGCACAGAAATTGTAAGAAATTTTTTATGGTTTATGTTTCCTTCCCCGACTGGTGTAAATTCTCAGATAAATGCACAACAAAAAATCGTTTGCATTTTAATAGCATCATTTGCGTTTTTTCCATTGCCTCAGAAATAATTTTTCCATTTGTATTTAAATTCTATGCAGGCTTATGATCTTTCCAAGCCCTTTCGAAATACTCGTTTACAAATTTATTAACACACATAACTGAGGAGAAGGAGCAAAAGTTGATAGGCAAATGGAAAATTCACTGGAAATTCGATTTATATTTGTAGACAAATCCACTATTTTGAGTGACTGTAATTTCCTTAGCCTGGCCGGGCTCTTTTGCATTTTAATTCAATATGTCAAAACGAGTCGTTAACAACAGCATGCGGTCGTCAGCGATCCAGCAGTCAACAGCTGTCACTCAAATTGTGGTTTCTTCTAAAAGGTGGCACACCAATCCTCCATCTTGGCGACACAGGGCCTGTGTGTGTGGTCGTCAGTCAGCTAGTCAGTTAGTCAGCCAGTCAGTCAATCAGTCTGCTGTATACTCATCCAGCCATTTAGTTAGTTAGTTGGACGCGCCACAAAACGCGACTTCAGACATCGCCCGCAGCCCACAGACAGAATGTGTCTGCCACTCATAGTGGCTGTCCTTCAAGCTGAAGCTTAATTATATCTAACTTATTCAAAGGCTTCTATGGAATTCTCTCTGGTTAGGTCCCCGCCCAGTCATAAACTAAATTATTAAAAGGCGTTTTCTAGGAACTATAAATGAGTGCATTAAAAGGAGCAAGGAACCTTAAAACCAGTAATTTATTTTTCCTGCTTTCATCATAGCTATAATTTTAAGTTGGCATGTAACACAGAGATAAGTTAATCTTCTGTTGTATTTCAAATTATTAAAGAAAACTATTTTTGTGATTTTCTAAGTAAAAAGCTGTAAATACAAAAGGCCAAGCTTATAGAATCGAATACTTTTAGTTAAAACAAAAACAAATATGTCAACAGATTTTATTGTTTACTATTTTCACCTTCATTTAGGTTTTTGTGGTCGTCATCATGATAGCTTTTCTCTGTGGTTTTTATACGTATGTATGTGCCCACAAAAAGTTATCAAATTAAGACCTCAATCTGAGTAATAAATGAAAATTAATTTAAAAAATTTTGTAATTTACATTTAAAAGAAGAATTCTCAACAGAACTTAAAATTGTTTAAACTTTAAAATTGCTAATTAACAATACCAACAGAAACTACATTTCGCCAGATTATTTACGCACTTCTTCGGTTTCCCAACATCAACATTGCGGTGCTCACTGTGCGTATGCTTAATGTTAGCATGCCATTGTTTATATTTCAATTGAAACGGCTAATTTATCTTGTTCTACTTTGCCAGCATGTTGTGTACCATCACTACTCCTCCTTCTTCGAATGGCCCTCTGCCTGCGTTTCGAATAAAAATTTCCAACAATTTCGGTGCGGTGGAAGTACAATTTATCACATTGACGCTGATGAATTGTTCGCTTCACACTATGACAACTTTATCGTTGACTCTGCTTGGGAGCTGGTGTTTTGTCCTTTATATAGATATATATATATCCAAACCTAAAACCATTCCCAATCCTATTCCCTTTTCTGGTTACTACTTGCTGCTCTCGTCTCTGTGTTGCTTCTGTTGAATTGCTTGTAAAATGTTTTGTAACTGTCACGGCTGGCGTCCTTCTAGACCTGTCTTTCAGCTGCTGCCTCTGTGTTTTTCGATAATAATTTAATATCTTTCGTCTTTGCATATAGTAAAAAACATTTTAGATTTTAAGGAAATTCCAACTTTTCAATAATTTAAGATATTGTAACTTATGCCAAAAACAATTAAACAACTTTCCGGTAATTCAATTAAGACTAAGGTAATTTGTCTAGAGCTTGTAGTCAAAGATTTCCGTGATCTTGAATTTGAATAGTAGATTCTATCAAGCATATCCTCATCGAAAATCTAAATTTTAGTTTGGGAAATCTGTGCTTACTACTACCCTCAGTAGGTCGAGTAATACTTTAAGATGATTTCGCTTTATGAATAATTCAGAGCAAAATAACCACTCAGTTTTATTTTTTTGAAGGGGTTGCGAATGTACCGTGGCTTTGCGCCAGTGAAAAATCACAATCTTCCAAACTTCAATCAGCCGTACATTTTTATTGTCGGGGCATATGCTTCCCTGCAGCTGTTCCTTCCTCTCGACATCTCAACATCTCGACGCAGACACACATACGAGCACAGTAGACCTACCGATGATGTACTGAAGGGCTGGTTGTTTTTGGCGCTGTAACTGCTGCCGTTATAACTGTCACTTGTCCTCGATACACTTGTCTGCCAGTCAGGCAGTCAGGATGCTGCTCCAGCTCCTGGTGATGTCACTACGACAAAGTCCCAGGACCTTCCCTCGTTCGCGGCAGCTGTTTAAGGTTTAAATTTATGCGCAAAAAACCAAAAAAAAAAAAATGGAGACGAGAAATTGATATTTTATGGTTATGAATTATTACCAGCGATTATCTGAGCAGGATTTTGGAGATAAAAGAGTTTCGCATCTTTTGTTGAAAGTTCAGGGATAGAACAATCATTATGGGTAGTAAAATCCCTGATGTAGTCATCAGTATGAAGAACTTTTCGAGGCACATGAAGGGTGGCGAGCATCAACTTACAATGGGATTGTGTTAAAAAGTTTCCAAACACAATAAATAAATCCACACACATTTGGATAGCCAGAGGATACATTGCCGAGAGTCATTGAGGAATTGCATTACCCACTGTTGAGCATTTGAAATAGTTTGAAATAATATTGCTGAGCGGTGCAATATTGGCTTTGTATATGGATATTGTGCACTCGTCGGTAAACAAATAACTTTATGCACAGGCATATGAAATGCTATTATAGTGCACTTACACGGATCTCTAAGCTCATGGGAATGTTGGAGTGTTTTCGTACAAATTGGATTTATTTTGAAATAGATAACTGGCAATCGATGCCAGTATATAAAACAATTGAAGTGCACAAATTGTCCAGACTGATGTCCATGTGTATTTGCGATTGCAATTTGAGCCTTTTCATTTTACACTTATTGGCTTTGACTTGTTTAAAATCAAATTGATGTCAATACATTCTTGCGGAGGTAACACTTGACTTGCTCCACTAAAACATTCCTTAACTTTGGCCGAATGGCTTTTTGAAATGAAGCCAACTAGTACTTGTCACACCCACTGGAGAGCACATGAGCCAAAAGCGAAAAGGAGGCCAAAAGGAGACACTTAACTTGGCTTGACACACTCCTCCGCACTCTTCAGAGCCTCAATTGTTTGCCCACTATGTCCCTTTGACATGTGGCGAACAAAAGTATTATCTAAAGATAGTCTTGAAAAAGTCGGCGAACAGTCTTCATCTTGAGATATCTACAGGGTGGATAAAGGTCAAGTATTTTCGGGATATACCATCTCTGTAACTACCTTTACATAGTTTATTAGGAATATTTTATTTGAGGATAATGAATTGAAAATCAGTTTATTTTTAGTCTCAGTACCTTTTCCTTTAGCACCATAATTAGCATTATTAGTTCAACAAACGAGGAAAGAGATATTCCTCATGTTGGGTCTCCATGACCTCATAGACAGTTTGATGGGATCATATCCTTTCTAACGAAGCTCTATGCTCATCTCCACTGCACTCCATGCCCTGGCTGAAGTTGCCTGTCTTGTCGAGAGCTCCATTCACTTCCTGCAACTCCAAGTGCAGCAGCAATGGCGTCGGAAAATGCAACTGCCTCTGTTGCCGAGGAGGCGCCATTGAAGTGTCTGACATTCACGTGTGAGTAGCAGCAGCGGCAGCTGACAGTTGACATGCTGACAGAGTCGAACTCGTTCTGCAACGCAGCCAAGTCTAGCTACAAGTGTTGCTTAGTTGGATTATTTCAAGATAGAACCTTGGATTGTTCTGATTAATATGCTTTAGCCTGGAAAATTGCTTTTTACGAAATATGAACATGGTAGTTGGACTAAATTGTAGTTAGCCATTAGTTAATGAGAACAAATAGACTAAAAAATACTTGTTAAATATTAAAATAAATAAAATACTTAGCTATAAATATAAAATTAATATAGTAAAAACAATTTCAATCCAGTAATACTTTATTTTAACCAATTTTAACTTAAATTTGGTTTATAAAATAAAATACTTTTACATAATTAATTAAATTTTTCGTCATCACTGTCGGTGATATGAACCGCATGCATGTTGGTTCTCCCCTAAATTACAATGTGTATATGCTATATTACTTTTAATAGCTGCTCTGCCCCAAACTCTTCTTCGGGCATTCAATTTATGTCCTTTCAGAAACATCTTATACACACGTTGTTGTGTCGTGCTTTTTGAATTTTTTATACATATTCTCCACTCACGACTCGCTCTTATATAATTGCTTTCAGGGCTCTTCGCTGGTATGACTTTTTGTTGCGATTTGCTGAAAGCCATGATTTCATTTTAAATGAGTTTTTGATTTATGCATTAAACACATAATTGTAGCAGATTTCATATTTCTCTTTCGCCTTACTCGCTGGCTTTTATTCCTTTGTCCTCAGATCCTTTTGCCGGAGGATTTGTCTGCCATTTGGTGTGCATAATTTAATGTTTGGCTTGATTTATGCGGAGACGCTAAGGCAGCGAAAGTCCTGAAAAAGGTTTTAATATAACAAATAAGTTGGGGATTTACGGTGATGGGTTCGCAAGGCATTTGATCTCTGCACAGAACAATAACAAGAAAGTGGCAATTGAAGGCAAATTTCAGTTCACAAAGGTACTGAATATATTAAATATTAAGCCTTTTAAGAAGAAAAAGAGCCGCATAACAAAATATGAACTAGTCCTTGGGCTAATCGTTCATTAAACGTTGACTAAGTTTTTCAGACAAACGCCTCTGAAGAAAATTACTTCATAACTTTCGTAGAATGTTGAATATTTTCCATTTTCCACTTAGAATTAGTTTTTGCCCCTAAGCGCATAATTCCATTAAAAGGAACCTCCTCAAAATCTCTCGCACCGAGCACAGAGAGTTCTCAAATCCTTTTGCCACACAGCAGACACGCACCAGATAGACAGGGCCCCGAAAAGGCATCCTTACAGCAATTAAACTAAAAGCAATTAGATGCACTGGCAATAAAAATTTGAATATTCATATTTCCACTGCAAATTAAATGGGGCATGTAGAGCAGCACTGAGATTACTTTCTGATAAAATGATGTCAAATTATTGAGAGCTCGTTAAGCAGTTCTGCCACCGGTTCACTCAATTATCCCCAACGTGCTTAATGGAGTGTAAAGTTTTGAATATTTTTCCCCCTTAAAAAAAGAAGAACAAAAAACAAGGTTTAACTCTTGTTTACGAGCTCGTTACCCGGAGATGATGGGGCTAATAAAAAGTTGACCAGAACGTGTTTACTTTCAGGTCAACATGTAAAACTGAATTAAGATTGAGTTAAGAGCGCTGAGGTGAGTTTGCTAGTGCAAAAACTAACTATTAGTTATGGGACAGTGTTTTTATATCTATCTATATACACACCCAGTAGTTTAATAGGATTATGACTGCTGCCCTGGCTCAGTAAATCAATAAGGCTGAAAGGTCAGGCCAGAGCATTGCCAATTTCATTAGGTCTGGACTCGTTTTGGCCTGCTATTTACGCATGCTGGCAAAAGTGTTTGAAACATTTATACTTTATTGCCATTTTGCATGCATAAATAGTAGCCGGAGAAGGAGGAGCAGGAAGTTGAGCTCTGGGTATCAATTCCGTATCGTCGAGCTCCTCTGGCAGAGCTTGCCAAGTGGGTCACGTATCGGTGGAAGTATGTGTATCTGCATGCCCCTATACTGACGATGCCTTTAACTACACAACTTTTGGAAGTTATGCAGCATGCTTTTCGGCTGATATGTATATATATCGGTAACTTTTATATAATATATACCCCCTTTCGTTTTTCTTGTTCATTGAATCGAATTTCGACTTTCTTGTTTTCCTGCAGGAGATAAAAATTCAATTATGGCAGCTCCTTTTTTTTTTGTATCCGCTGACTTCTAGCACTCGTTAATGTATTTTTGTTCGTTGTAAAACAATTGTGAGATATTTATTTAAATGCAAAACACGACACATTAATTAACACGTTCCAATTGATTTACGTCGCATTAATTGCCATGTCACACACCCTCAAACCTACAAACTGCAATTCATTTAATTAATGGTAAAGGTGAAAAATGAATAGTATGAATTCGTTTTAAAGATACCCTATCTTCTGATTTTATTTTCCTGACAATCCTTCAGCAATCAAACATGAACTGATGATGCAGTGAAATTAATAAAGGTTAAATGGCATTCAAATTACCGAATGCCATCAAATTATCGAATCAACTGACCGTCATGCGTAACTTCTTTCAATTATTATAGTCCCTTTATTATTGGAATAAAAAAAAAAAGGATGAACAATTTGCATAATTATAATTGATGGCCAATGAATGTATAACATATGTCTGCTCAAATATTAACCATAAATCATTATAAATATTGAATTAAAATATTAAATAATGTAAGGCAAACAAAAACGAAAAGGCCAGCGGAAAATATATCTATATATCTACCATATAAAATCAAAAGGGAATGAAGAGTTGCCTTGGCTGTCAAGTGTGGGCCAAAGTGCCACTAGAATAATGTGTCAATAATGTGCGATTATATCGACTACAATCAGCCCAGTTTTTCCACCCAACTTCTAAGACCTCCTTAACGTCAGTCAGCCAGCCAACATATTGCTGATAGAAAAAAGTCGAAGAGCACGAGCAAATTGTGTGAAGTTAATAAAAAAAAAGGGATGGGAGTCCTTGAATGGGGTTCAATGGCGAAGTGCTTCGACTTTGCCTCTTTTTGTTTTTTATTATTTCTTCTATTTGCTGCCGCTGCTCATTTTATACTTTTGATATCCCTAAAAGTCACGTATTTATTTTTATTCCATTTTTGCCCTACTGCCTCTCTGGCTGTCTTGTTTTTCCAAGGGCTAAAAGGAAAAAATCAATTGCGCGCAAATTGAGTAAATGTCATTTAGACATCCGCTTCCTTTCTACCAGCAGCAACAACAACAACAGCAAAACTGGATAAAGAACATAAGCAAACGATTGTCAAACACAAACCCCCACAAAGCTCACACTCACAAGCCTGCCACAAAGTATGCGACAATGTGGCATGTGATCCCGCCATTGCATAAATATGTAAGTTGACAATTTCTAAGGCTTTAAATGAGTATATTCGTGGGTCATAGGGTGGTTCGGAGTATAAAGTTATAAAAATATAATAAATATTATAATACGTATAGTGTCATATAGGTTAAATCTTGACGTTTTCAAAGGAATTTCTTATATTACTCTTACGAAATGTTGAATATATGGTCGATATAATAGATAGAAATGTTTAAAAATATTTAAAATATACATTACAAATTATAATTATAAATAAAACTTTTTAATTTTTAACTTATAAGGTTCACCCTAATGCCTGTGTGTGCTTTACCACTTTAAACACAATCTAATGTCAACAGGACAAGCCGACAGACACTGGGAAGAGACTCCTTCAGCGGCAGGCACATTGCACTATATGTCGTCTGTCCGTGTCGACTTATAAATGCGGTTTAACTTCCATCTGGTTTTGTCATAAGTGTGTGTGCACAACCCGGTGGGTGTGTGTGTTTGCGTGTGTGTGGCCGGATGTGTCAGTGTCTGCGGCTTGTGCGTATCAATGAAGCAGTTAGTCGAGTGCCACTCCATGCTTCTCGTTGACTTTATTGGATTATCAGGCAAATTTTATAGTATTCCTTGGACTGAGACCACCATACCCTCCCTCAAACCCCGCCAAAGCATCAAAGCATATTGAATATCCTTTGCTATCCTACCAATCCCCTTGAACCCAAAATGGCTTTACTTGGGCAATGAGTTTTTTTTGAAGTACATTTACCCTGAATTGATATGAGGTTCAGGGTGGATAATGGCTGAAAAGTAAATATGGAGAATTCAAATTGAGAAAGTTTCGAGCACGTAAATGGACATGTGTAGATATGGCAGCTGGGAAAAAGAAAACCATATTGATTTCATTGGTTTTGAGTTGCTAAAATACGTAAGAGAAGGTAAAAACAAAAGTATTTCCCTTAAAGAAAAATGCTTACAATTCACTCAGACAGGAATCAGCACTCGAGGTGACAGTCTTGAAACCCATCCAATCGATTCCAGTGATTGAAAGTACTCTCGCCTTATTTTCCTTCAGCTGAGTGCATTAAAAAAATTGCACATTGGGTCGAGACTCCTACTTTTCCCTTCTTTTTTCTTGCAATATTTCTAATTCCCCTTAGCCTCTGATGGCTGCCAGGAATGTAGTTGACGCACAGCTGTGCTTCTGTTCTTCCTCAGCACAGAGAGAGAAAAAAGATCTAAAAAAAATATATATCCAGAGCAGAGAAGAAAGAACAACAAGCTCACATTTCGTACAGATTCACACGTACACATGGGTAAATACCGGCAAAGCCCACGACAAAACTACAACGGGGACCGTTGTAAAGAGTGGGCGGGAATGTTGGTGGCAAACGCTTCGTTTTAATTGTTGAACCGCACAAGTGCTTACACAAGGACTGGCTGGGGAGCTGGGCAGATCTACCATCAAATGAGAACATTTCCATTTCATTTCAGCTCCAGTTGAAGCCCAGACTTTGCTTAACCCACATGAGTAAAAGGGGGATATCAACTTGAGTTGCATTTTAATTTACACACCCGAAAAATTTCTGCTATAGCAAATACGACGCCGCTGCCAAGGGACATCTAAATAAATAAAACTTGGTCTAAAAACTAAAGCAAATACATTCGACAGCTCAGATAGTAAATTCAAAAGCGGGGAAAGGTAAGAACAGAACTCAATTTGCCAGCAGTAGCAGGCAGCAGGCAGCAGCGGCAGCAAAGCAAATTCGTTAGAATCCAGGTGCAGCAGGGCCGGGTTGCGAAAGAAAAGTATCGTAGTCCTGCTAAATCGGCGGAAAAACAAGCGGCAGGAAGCGAACAGCATGCAAATCAGTTCGCCATGCGGCAAAAAGGTGTAACGGCAGCACAAAAACCCAACGAAATCGCCAATCGAAGTTTGGGTAATCGAACGGTTGAGTTTTCGAGCTGATGGTGGCAGGAAGAGAGAGAGAGAAGGGGAGGGAATGCGGCATTAAGGATACGCGTGCCTTAGTTGCCTTATTCCTTGGACCATTCCTTGCCCTCCATTAGGTCCTTCTGATTCTTAGTTTGACGTGAAAAGGCATTCAACTGCTGCTTGAAAAGTTCTTTAAGCTTCTTTTAATTTGAATGTTTAGCAAAGGGAACAATGAACTTAGGGAATGTGAAAATCTCTATAAAAGGGAATCGTTCTCTGGACTTTCTTAAACGATCTTTTAAAGCTTAAAAATGCAATAAAATCTTTAAATGAATTTTATTTATTTTATTTATAAACAAGAATAATAATAATAGTTAAATATCTTTATAAGACCCAATAGTCAAGCTAGCAAAATGACATTTTTGACAACTAAATTTTGTAAAATTTTTTATTTTGGAAAATATTGTAAATAGTTTTTCGGATTAAATAGATACATGAAGAGCTTTAATCTCAACTCGTTAATCATACTTATGGGACATACAAAAGGTGCCAACTCTGAAGTAGAGAAACCCTAAAAACAGAAAATACAAGTATACATGGTTGAGTCCCTATAAAAAGAGTAAACCAAGTTCCACAGCAAAAACCAAACCCAACCACAAACCGTTTTACCCCCCATAAACCTTAAAAAGGAGCCACAGGAGGACTGGGACTGGAGTGAATGCAAATAGAGCAGGTTGGCGCAATAAATTTGAAACGTTTTCACGATGCAGTTTGACTTTCTGCAGTTCGCCATTTATTTGTGCTAACAATTTTGTCGTTTGCAAACCGACCCCCCACCATGTCTTTCCCACCCCCCTGAAAATCCCCAAATATTCACAGTCATATATAAAAATTTTTTTTTTCATTTTTTGTTGAACATTTGCCATGACAATTTGCTGCTCAATTGAACTCGCACGGATTGCAGGCTCACCTGCCTCCGGGTCTATCTTGCTCACTTTGTCAGTGGCTGCTCACCTGTCCCTCTGCCCTGTTTTGCATAAGTTTGACAGCTTTCTCGCTATGTGTGTGCATGTGCCGCTAACGAAGTCATTCAGCGTTTGTGTCACAGGCGTTTCGTGGAGCCATTGCCATTGCCATAGCCATGAAGATGGGGCAGGAATGCGGAGGCAATGTGGATAACGGCGGGAGCCCACCTGGTTGCAGCTGCAACTTGCCCAAAAAGCGCGTCACGAAGCTGCGTTCATTATGTTGCCACTCTACCACGTCGATGTGGCATGGGTGAGTGTGTGTGCTCGGATGAGAGGCGTGCCCCCATCTGCTTGTTTTTATACCCTTCCAAGAAGTATTATTATAAAGGCGTCTCCTCATCTTAGATCTGAAAGTAACATCTTGAAAGTTTAAACTTTCCTAAAAATATGTAAAATATCTTCAAACATTTTTTATTTCTCCACACAAAAGGTTTAAGTAAGTACTACAAATTATGGAAAACTTTAATTTGTTTATGAAAAAATAAATTTTTTTTTATTAAAACAAAAGTTGAATAAAGTCATCTCTCTAGAACTCTGCCAAACTTTAGTTTTAACTTTAGCCTTTAGTCTTATGTAGTTTAATATAAACCACTTCATCATATCATGTAGCTGAGGGAGGGTATTCCATACTTTCGTATGTGATGCCATGACCTCCCCTTCTTGTTGTTGTTTTTTTTTTTGTTTTTTTTGGGTACTATTTTGCGGCCATTGCAACTGTCGGGTTGTCAGGCGGATTGGGGGCGTAACGAAAATGTGGATGGGGGGCAGGGCAGGTGTTGTGGCTGCGGCTGTGGCACTGCCTGTCCTCTCTGATTTATGTTGCCAATCAGGCATTTTGCTTGCGGTTGCACTCTGTACAGCGCCGTGCTCCTCGCTCCGTTGATTTGTTACCCATACGCAGCGTAAACAAGGTTGCAAATGGATTTGGTGCGACGCCCGCAATGTTTATGAGCTCCACTTGGCTCTACATCATCCCATTTGCTGTTTTCCGGATAAGCCGCTTACTCGTGAATCAAATGGGTCAAATGGAGTCTCTCACCAAAGGGGGAACAGAGGGAGCTAGAGAGATTATCCCGAGTCAAGCATGCTGTCGATTTCTCTCTGACAAACTTAAAAGAATGCATTTGGCCCAGCTGCTCATCGGATAATGGCAAATATATAGCCTACTTTCTGAGGATATATTGGTCGAAAAGGGTCTGAGCTGTGTTACCTATATAAAATATTAAATGCATTTGCAAACGCACAGGATATCCTGGGGAACCCAACGAACGAAACCGAAAATCCAAGTCGTTGGCCATAATTCAACGTTTGAGTCAAGATACTTGCCAAGTTATCTAAATGCTAGCAGGAGCAATCTTCTCCTGAAGCTTTCTATCGCCACCTTCCCTCTAAATTTCTACTTTTCTGGCAGGCAACTGGGCCAAAATCTTTCCACTTTGCTAGCCGCCCGTTCTTTTCTTTTAGTTTTCTTTTTGGTCCTTAGTCTTTACCAAGATTGAACAAGGAAAACGCATTACGATTTCCACAACGACTAAAACGAAATATAATCTTTTTGGTGGAAATTTAAAAAGCGAATCCTCACCAAAATACGAAGAAAGAGAGAGAGGACTTATCCGTATTTTCCTTCCTATTTCGATTAAACTCCTTGTACATAAATGGCCCGGCATCTGTCACGTTTCCTCGCATGGACGCACGTGTGATGAATACTTGGCAATTAGGGAGGCCGGCGAATCCCTGTTGACATAACCAGGAAGAAATCATTTAGGAAACGTTCTTGTCAATTCCGGCTGATGTTTGATTTTGGCAGCTGTGGAAAGAGGAGCTGTACGTCCAAAATACCCCTACGTATATAAATATTTTATTTATTTACTCTCCTGATTTTGGCTGTCAGCTACGTGCTGCAAATGCCTAAAATCATGTTCAAAGATAAATTTTGGTGCATTTTACTTTTCTATCGAGGGGTATTGTCTGGTTGACATATGTTATGTGGGCATTTGATTGATCACTTATTGTTGGTTTAGTTGAAAAAAGAGACCTAATCAAGCTATTTTGTATCTATCAATTTATCTTGTGATTTCATTTTAGGCAGTAATTGTGATAAATTATAAAAAAAACTAAACGTTTAAGATATAGGGAAAACTTAAACTTGAAGAATAATAAATGTAAGAAATGTAAACAGAAAATATGGAAAAAATTAAACACAAGCTTCTATTTAATTCAATCAATTTAGTGCAATATCGATTAAATATTTATTTATTGTTTTGCATTTCTTTGACAATCATTTAATAAAACTTATCTTTCCTATTTTCTTTGCAGGTAAGCTTTCGGCTCAATGCTCAGGGTAAACAAATCCATGTTTCTGCATCAATTCCCAGTGCTTACAAAAATGTTTTGCCACAAGATCTCTCACTCGCAACCTCAGAGTGTGTGTGAATTGAAGGGAAGGGTATAATTTGTGGGTGAGCTATCCACTCCCAGAGGGGAATGCGGCGGTGTGGCACAGTTTACAGCTGCACGCAGTTGTAAATTGTCAGATAATTTAATTTGTGGCTAAACGCAACCTAGACGCAACGTAAAGCCCCCAAAAAAACAACATCGAGGGGATGAAAGGAGTGAGGAAATCAAGAAGTTGTCCTGGCAACGGGTAATTGGGGAATAGAAATAAAGCCAAGCCAAGCCAAAGGAAAACCAGAAACGCACGGAAAACTGCACGATACTGAAATCCCTCCAAAGGGGAATTGTAGGTTGTGAAGGAGCATGGGGATCTCTCACTCTATGATCCACTTGCCAATCCTCCATATAGATATGTGTATGTATACAGATGTATATGTATGGAATGCATGTTGTTTTTGCACCCTGGCGCTTTAGTTGCTTTTTATGAATTTTGTATTTGTGCGAGTAAATTCCCTTTTGCCGGTGCCACATGACGTATGAGTAATGGCTTTAGCCTGCCCTGCTTTTGTCTCGCACTGTCGGCATTTTTGTTGCAGCTTCTGTTCTTGTTTATTCTGCGGTCGCGTTTACCGCCGGGCTATCTACCCTTTCCCTCACCCATCCTTTTACCACCCTCCCAGTGGTCTCTGTCAGCAATCGCATATGCATGGATTTTATCCCAAACTATATATATATATATATATCTGTTCTGCGTCGGCGAGGCTATTGTTTCTGGTGTTGCTGCTGGTATTACTGTCTGTCTCCTTCCTGCATTGTCAAATTGGTTTGTTTAAATTGAATACTTTGTAGCGTTTTGTTAAAGGGAAAACAGGATTTTTCCCCACAAGCGGCGCGCTGTTGTTGGTTGAGATAAAAAATAAATTGTTGTTCAATTTCAGGCGATAAAAAACACAACAGCATCGTGTAGTTTAAAGAATGATAAAAGAGCTAAAATTTATTTTTCAATTTAAACCAGTGATTAAAGTATATAAAAAGGAAATAAGCCTTTCAGGTAATCCCAATGGGATTTATTTGGTATTCAGCACTCTTCGGTGTCCATCGTTATGTTTGCCCTAATGAACCCTTCAACACAATTCAAAAATTTCATAGCCATTCATCATTCTGCCAAAAGATTTCTTTTGGTTTTGGGGGCTAAATAAACTGAGAAGGCATGCACTTGGGACTTAATCTGCCGCATAATTCAAAAGCCTCTGCATCATGGCCTGACAGGCCAAAACCATGGCGAAACCAAGAACCCACAGAATCTGGATGGGGCTGGGGTAAAAGAGAAAAAAAGACAAACCCAAAAACCAAACCAGTGAAAAGGGAAAGAAAGTTTCCTTCGAGGCGGAAAAGTTTTCCCACCCGTTTTAGCTGTTCCGCCCACACGCCACTTTTTGCCTGTTGGTAACTTCATATTTATATAATAACTTTATGTTTATGTTGTAGATTTTCGTCCTTTTGCTGGGTGTGGAGAAGGAAGGGGCGATGGGTAAATTTACAATAACAGAGGAGGGAAAGCAAGCCAAGGACAAAGACTAAAACAGCAAACAAAGTGCAAAGCACACATACTGTAGCTGTAGCTGTAGCTGTGGCCATAACAAAAGGCGCGTTGGCGTCTAAAGTTGATTTCTTAATGTCTTCCAAGCATCCACTGTTTGTCTTGATGAAGAAAATGGCAGAGCCCAGCGATGATACACCCACCCAGCAATCATATAGATATATATATAGTCAAGTCAAAAAGCCGTTGCCCAAGGCAATTTACACTGAAGTTGTTTATTTTGAAACACTTTGCCGGGTAGAAGAAAAGCGCGCAGAGCCAATATTGAGTGAGCCACTACTTATGACAAAGGACGTCGAGTCCTTCGAGAATCCCGCAGCGGAAGCGGAAATGTGCATTATTTGATATAACTCTGTTTTTGTTACTTGCTGTTTGTTGCGCTTTTCCACACATGCTCCTACACTTGACTGGTTTTGTCTGTTAAGTAAAAGAATCTTTGACAATTCGAAAAGCGGTTGCTGAAAAGCTCGCTTCAGTTATGTGCAAAGAGTAATTTAATTGAATTTCCTTGACCACAATCTAACATTCAAAAGCATATTGAAAATAACAAATTGGACAAGGCTTACAAACAAAATCAAAATTGATCACAAAAGAAACCACTTCATCTCCATTCAACTCTAAAATGTAATTAAAGTTTAGGTACTGACTTTTACAGATTTTGTATTTAAAACAAAAAATTTTTATTGAATTTGAAATTTTAATAACCCTTGGAATTTTCCGCTTCGTCTGCTACAAAAAAAAAAAGGAAAAAAAAAGATGAAAAATCCTTTTCGTTTACCTTTTGGTCAAGCTGAAAAGTTTTTCCCCATCTAGCTTGGCTTTTGGCCCAACTCTTGCTCATTTTATTATCATATTTATTAATTTCCTTGAGATCCTTCAACCATTTTAAGTCAATATATAATGCAATTCAGCTTTAGCTCCTCAACAAGTTTTGAACAATGAGAAAATCATTTTTCCTTTTCTTTAACCTCCGCCATAAATTTGCTCTGCTGCTACAGTTGGCCAACTTTCACTCGTTTTTCAAAGGGGTGTTGAGGCTGACAGACTTTGAATTTTTGGTTTAGTTCGCTACCAATTTTTACCCATTTATTGCTGGTAGAATGCAGCGTGTGGGTTAGTTGTGTGTTTGGTTAGAAGCTTCATTCAACCGCAGGCGCTGATATTCAAAAGCGGACAAAACTTTTTTCGAAGACATAGCCGGAAATTCGAAGCACCTTTAGTTCGGCCAAAAGTTTTCCAGCGCCAAAATAATAAAAATAGACTGCCAAAAAAAAAAAAAAACTAAACTTACACAGCTGAGTAAAGGCTAGACGGAAAACCAATATTCAAAGCCTAAAAAAAATAGCAGAGAACACTAGGAAAATGCAGAGAAAATATGCAGAACAAAGTTTTCGCAACGTCAGTCTCTGTGGTAAATGAAATTTTAATAAACCCAAAATGGTCTTTGGCTAAATCGTTTTTTTCTGTTTTGTGGCCGCGCGGCAATGTTACGCATACGCCGTGTAAGCCGCCTTGTGGTAAATTTTAATTGGCTTGTCGCGAGTTTGGTTGTAGTTTTTCGTTTTTCGTTTTGTTTTTTTTTTTTCGGTTTCGGTTTTGATTTTGATTTTGCAGAGGCATCATGATTAAAAACTTTACATAGTTTCGCGCTGGTTCTGCTTTTGGTTTCGGTTTCAGTTTCTGTTTCCCCATTTGTTTTTGGCATTATTGCCGGAAGAACTTTTGTATGAGAAACTTGGCTTGGAAATTGGCCACGCCCCGCCCCATCAAGGGAAAGTTGGGCCGTCGTTGTCGTTCGTCGGTTGGCATGGCAGCGATTTTATATAAGAATAGTTGGCCCGAAAGTCCCGGGGGATCCAGGTAAAGTTTAGGATTTTAATTAGTTTCGTTCGTCGCTTAGTGCCAAAGCAATTTGTTAGATAAGGCCGGCTAACTTGCCTTTAATATAAATCTCCGCCCAAGCGTTTAATATTGCCTGTCTACTGTGGTTGAAGATAGATTTCTGTTCTTGGTACTAATTGCTGGAAATCTCCTTAGACGAAAGACTAGTTATCCAACATGCAGATAACATTTGTCATTGTCTGGTTCTTACATAACTTAAGTAAAGTAGCTGATGGTATTTACATAATCAATTAATCTATAAATTTTGTACTTAATGAACTTGGTCATGTAATTAGTGTGAGACTCTGTAATCTCAACCAAGGCCAGTACTAATGAATTTCGGATATTTCAAAAGGCAGATTATATAATTCTGCTTTTGTTTCCTGTTAAGCAAAGTCAAGCTTTGTTAGCATTAATTAATCATGTGCTCTGACATATTGGTGTCAACATACTCAGTCACTCAACACTCAAAATGTATTAAAAAAAGAAAACAGAAGTCTCCACATTTTAATTACATTTATTCACACCAAAGTCTAAGCTCAGCAGGATGTCGAAAACCATTTTAATATGTTCCACAGACGTTGGGCCCTTGGGCTTCCATTAATTTGTTGGTCTTGTTTGGTATTCCCCGGGCTTATTATTATGACTTTTCATTGGCTTCTTCACACATGCCGTCCTGGCAAAGCACATTTCCCTCGTCTGTTCTTATTTATTGGATTTGGGATTTGCTGATGCTGCTCATGCAGTATTGGGATTTCCTTTTTTTTTTTTTTTTTCTTTTCCGTGTTATTTTTTTCTGCCTGCGCTTTCCCGCCATTTCTACCTTGTTTTTCGCCAGCAGCTTGTATAATTAAGTTTGCCCTGTGATATATATTCTCCCACCTGTCTCCCATCGGACTGCCATCAGTCACTTCTTATGCAAATGCTGTTGGCCGTCGTCCTGTTCGCTCAACCACACGTGTGAAAAGGCAAGGAAAAGAAGCTTATGACGACTTTTAAATATGCTTGGTAGCAGGATTATAAAAATATATTAAATTATTTTATTGGAAATATAAATAAATACCAAAAATAGATTCATAAACAGTTAGAGGAGAAGATTTCCTTTTTGTTGCTTGGAAATTACATGTTTATTACAGGATCTCTTTCATAATTTTGTAAAGAAACTTTCTTCTAAAGTTAAAATGTTAAAATATTTGTAAATATAATTCAAAATATATGACTGCAGGACCTCATCTACTGACCTACCTGCAATACTCTTCCCTACCACGAATATATATCGTTTACTTTCTTATTCAAAATGGATCCCAAATGTGAAACTTCCTGCCGTTGCACAAGGGCGAAATAAATGTCGAGAGCTGAGACGTGGGGTCACGTGCGTGAAAAGTTGTGTGAGTGTGCGATGTGTGTTGTGTGTTTGTCTGTTGGCGGTCTCCAGGGCAACTGCCAGGCGTTCCTCCTCCGAATGGAGCTGCTTCCAACACTCCTGCTGAACCAGCAGCATATTCAAATGCATATTGATTCTGCGGTCCATCAGCTGTCACTGTCTCGGTGGTCCTGCCCGTGTCCTCCCCTGTATCCCCTGTGCTGCTGCCTGTTTACAAGTGCCGCAATCATGATACGCATCAGCAAACCAACCCAACAGCCAAGGGTCCACCTGATGGCATCAGCCAAAAACCAAGAAACAGCTTCGAGGGAGCAAAAAACAAGAAGAATTCACAGCATACATAGCTTCTAGAAGCCCAGAGAGCTAAACATATCCCCCAGACGAGTAGACAAAAGCTGAAAAATTTGCATATCTTCCTGGTATCCTTGTATCCTGTGAGTGTGATGTGTTTGCTCATCTCTGTCTACTTTTGCACTTTGCAGGTCTTTGCTTTATTCTCCTTACCATATTGCTGGCCATTTTGGACCTAAATGGTAAATAGACCTTTCGGTTTGTTAATGACAACCAGGTATCGGCAAGTGGGGAATGAAAGGAGGCAGAAGCCAGGGCCACAGGAAATCAAAGCAAAAACCCCTAAAGACATGGTCTTGGCTCTGACGAGCTCTGACACATCCTGCGGTTAGATGTTGGCTAACTATTCCGCACTGAATTAGTTGGAAATTTACATTTGGGATTATGGTTTTGAGTTAATTGCTGAGTCGGAGAGAAACCCATTCAGTTTCTATTTCAATTTTTAAACTGGGATTATTTTTGTGAAATTTCGATGTGGGCTTTTGTTTGCTTGTCTAACCATTCTACCCTTCTCCTAGAAACTTAAACTTTACTAATTTCCTGCTGGAATTTCCTCACATTGGCCTTAAATCGAACACTGTATCATCCCCTTCCCCCTTCTAATTGCTTGTTTACGTACTTCTGTAGTACCGAATTTGTAGCTGTTTTGCTAGTCTCAGTTGGATGAATGCAGAGAAAAAACCGTAGGAAAGCAGAGCTGAAATTTGCATAAAACAGCAGCAACATCCCCGATTTGAATCCTGCAACGTGCGTTGCGATAAATCAAAAATCTGCAGGCAAGGCAAGAGAGAGTTAACCCATACCATATCCAACCCTGTCGCTGGCTTCATCCTTTTGAAAAGGCGAACAAGGGAAATGCATTGGCCATGCAAACACTGCTGATTGTGTAAACAGCAATGAGAAGGAACAGCAGGAGAAGGAACAGACTGAAGAACAAGGAGATTGGGAATGGGTAATGGGTAACCGGGTGCTACTACTTTCCACACAACAATGGAATTGAATTTCAATGCCATCTCCCTTATTGTTGTCAGCCTGGGCAATAATTGTTCCAGCTCTCAGCACGTCTGCATGTTGCATGCTGCATGCTGCATGGTGCATATACTTGAGGCTGCCACGAATGGTCCTTACAGAACATTCCACGCTATTTGCCATCGATTGCATCTTTTAACCAGACCAAAAACGAAACAACAAGGAAAACAGTCTCCATCCTGGAAGCCATTATCACCAACAGCAAAAGCAGCAGCAGCCGCTGACTGCATCCTGCTCTTTCCCAAAAAAATTCCCATTTGCAGTTGCCATTGCATTTGGCATACGTGTAAATCGTAAATTTCCGTCCACAAAACGAATGGTAACCGGACAGCAAGCGGTAGAGGAACCCAACAAGGAGTCACCCAGATCCAGTTCCAGCTGCAGCTCCAGTCCACGGGCACAGGGCAATAGCTCATTGTGGACAGCGACAGGACGACAGGCGGCAGCGGCGGCAACAGAAAACAAAAGTCACTTCCTCGGTAATGGAATAAATATCCGTGAGGACCATCTTTCTCGGCAACCGTGCACCGCACACTCTCACACACTTATACCATATAGGGACTGTCCAACATTTTGCGGCTATTTATGGTAGCAACTTTATGGCTGGCAATTGAAAATAAAGGTGCCGAGACGGAATGCATTGTTGGGAGAATTACATTTCGCCAGAGATAAAATTTTTAATTTCAATTTTGGCGCAGTTATTGTGGTTGACTTTGTTAGTAAAATTAATTAAACGCAACTATTCTATGGAGGACTCTAAAAATTGAAGCACTTTAGTAATGTGTTTTCAATTTCAAAAATCAACATTGTACAGAAAGTTTTAAGTGCTTTGGGTGTAAAATAAAATTAAATGCTTAGCATTGTTTAATATTTGTAGTGACATAATAAAGTCTTTAATATAAAGATGATTTTTAATATATAATTTGGGAGAAAATATGACCCCTTTGAAAGTTGGAAGACATCGAAGAAACAAAGAAGATATTTAAAGAAATTACTTAAGAAAGGTCTTTAAAGAACTGCCTTTTCTATATAGTTCACTTTCAGCAAACAAATATTTTCTCCTGCGTATATTGAATTTCTTCAGCTAAAGAATCCTTGGCTAAATAGATTTGAAATTTGAATAGTTCAAATTTCGCTTACTGATTTCCCAGAAATTGTTATTCAAAAATCCAATTTCCCTGCATCAATGCACAAGCAATCTCCCAGCTCATCGCCATTTTTGTATATTTTGCATATTTGTCACATTGAAGATGACCAGCTGGGGAACACCACAGCTCTTTTCTCCTGGTTTCACCTGGACTTACCATGCTCTCGCCACCACTCCAGTTCGATTGAGCCAAGAAGGAAATGCGAGACATGGAAGCTTTTATGACACTGCACTCAGCGATGCGGATGCTCGGAGTGGATGTTGGCTGTCTTTTATTGTCGGCGGTGTATAATTTTCACACTCCTGGCGCGGATGTGAATGCGGATGGCAGGGATGGCTGTTTCTGCTACTGTTGGACCTGCGGCGTTTTCTTTTTTTTACCACCAACCCACCCCATCATGGTTGATTTGATTGCACTGAGCTTTGGTTCTTGACTGTTTTTTTTTTTGTGTTCCTCCCTGCATTTTGCCTTTGCTCCGCTCAGCATTTTGATTATGTTGCAGCATTTTTGCATCATAATACTCATAAATATTTATGAGGCAAGTTGTCTAAACAGAAAACGGACATAAAATACCGCTTCCGCAATCTTTCTCATGCATATAAAGCAAAGCCAATATCAAATACAATCAGGCGAATGTCTGGGCCAAAAGCTTAGGCAAATGAAGTATCATATGATATTTGGTTAGAATTCGAAATGAAAAATGAAAAAATAAAATCACTTTTGCTGCAGAGATCTATTGATTGCCGTTGAAATACATTTAAACGAACTGTTTTAATATGCGGAAAGTCATTTCCTTCAACAAAAAACTGTCAAAATAAATTGAAAATGCTGGCCAAAAAAATATTTCATCCAATTTGCCTACAATCTGTGTGAGTATGTATGTGTGCGAAAACAAAATGGAAGTAAAAACATAGATTATTTGGCACTTTGTTTTAGTACGAATCGGTCCCGAAGAAAAATATTCGATTTTTTGCTAATAAAATATGTTTTGATTTGCAGACATTTAGTTGGCAGTTGGTTTCCCTGTTGAACGAAGTTTTTTTTCCCCAAACAGAATGACAATTTGATTAGTTTGGAATAAGTTTTAAATTTCTTCTTATATTTTTTCCTTTTTTTTTTTTGTGGAAAACTTTGCGACAGGTTTGTGGAATATGCGGTGCAGTTTTAATGACAAGTTTGTGGGGAAACTTTGCCTACGTTCAAGTCAATTAGTTTGGGAAATATTTGCCACCTAATAATCTGTTTGTATGGCAAAAAGGTAAAGCCAACTTAATTAGCTATTAATAAAGATTCATTCGTATTTATATTTGATTGTAATTATGAATTAAGTGTCTGTCAGTTTTGTTAAGCTGCGCTGTAATAGCTTTTAATAAAAATGGCTTACATGGCGTATGCGGGATGTTAAATTTTGTTGCATACTTTTTGGGATCTGCTTAAATCTTTTAAGCCCACATAATTCACGTTTAATGTATTCTGATGCAAGTGATGCATTTAAACATAACATGCAACAGCATGTTGAAGTTTCAACATTTTCTGACTTTGCTGTTTTCTTTTGACTGAACTCTTAGCTGGATTTCGTGGATTGTCGGAAACTTGTCTACACTTTTGACTTGCTTCTTTGTGCAAAACTACAACAAATGACTCATTTTCCACGCACTTCATCCTACTGTTGCCGTCTTCACTTTAGTTTGAGCAAAAGTTTCCACCACTTTCTGCAAAACCAAACAATTCCCGCGCGGTGGAGGAGGATGAGCAATCAAACTCGCTTCCACTTCTGACTTCCTGATACATATATATATACATAACTATACATATATACCCCAGTAGTTTATCATAAATTTGACTGCGCAATGCTATTGCTTTGATGCGGCTTCCTTTTGGCACTCCCCATTTCATATCTCTGGCAATCGCCTTGATTCATAAATTATTTCATATTTCATTTCCTCTGCGTGATGCAACAAAAAAAAAAGAAGAAAAGTTCTTAAAAAAATAAATGCACACTGGGTAACACAGTGAACAAGTACAGAGATATATAAACAGAGTCACTGTTCGCTTTTCCAGAAGGACTATTTATTTCAGTCTCTGCCCCACGGCGTTGCAATAAAATTTCTGCTTCTGCTGATTTTGTCTGTTTCTTGTCCAAGCATTGGCCAAAGTAAACATAATAATAATAATAATTCCAACTGCAACTTCAAGTTTGCTCTTCAGGATGCCTTAACATGTCTGCAGAGTGCATAAAAAAATGGAAAGTGATGAAATGAGGGCAAATTGAGGAAACTCAGAGAAGAATGCTCCAAAAATTACTGTGTGAAAGCAAGAAAAGCTGTGTAATGAACTCAAATTACTTACGGTCATTTTACTTTCTTTTTATGAAGTCACAAATAATATATAATAAGAACATTACTGCGCTTTACTTATTTTTAGAATATACTTATAAAGATTTCAGTGGTTTTCATGTTGTAATACACGTTACTATAGGATAAATAAAATTTAAAAAAAAAACGAATATGCTTTTAATAATGGTAACGAATTGCTAACATTGCTATTGTTTGTTAGAACACCTTTTTTAAAATGTTTTTAGTATTTATCACTTATTACGTATATTCTTATAATTTCCAACTGCTAACTAGCTGGGAATTTCTGGAAATTCCTTTGTTCAAATTTCAGCACTCAAACTTAGTCGTAATTGGTTTGCATTGTTTACTATCATTTAAGTAATCTTCGTCTTGCTAGCTCCAATAATTCTAATATATTTTAATTTAAATTTATTTCCATTATAAAAAATTACTTTTTTTCAAGTCTTACAAATGATACGACACTCTAACATCGTATTAAGTAATTAATTTAATTTTAAACGGGTGACACATAAGTTATTTACCTTAAATAACCACTTTTAAACTACGTTGTTTAAAATTGAACTAAAAATATTGGTTAATGGAAAGGTTGCATGCACAATTTTAAAGGCTTATCTAATCAAAATTCAAACAAAATTAAGTGGTTATTGTTTTGAAGAATAAAATTTACTTTTCACAAACAAAATTTTTAAATAAGACGTTTACAATTTTACAACTCTAGCGTTAACAAGCCTAATTAAGATAATCTTTATTATTATTACTGGGTGTAAACTTTACGTAAATGTTCAGTTTTTCTTGAATGAACTGTCAAGTGTAACAAATTCACGTGACAGGGTGTAAGTAGTGTTTTTAAACGTTTTTTTTTTATTCATTAGGAAATGTTGCGTGTTTTTGTTAATCAATTTACTCCTTTATTTGAATGCCAGTTTTGCAGTAGAACCAAATGTCCGTAAAGCAAACTCCTCCCCTTGTCCTGGCAGACCAGTAGGCCGCCTGAACGTTCTCAGAAACATGATCTGGCCTGCCAGTTGGCATGAAAAACCAGAATTCATAGGTGGGATTATACGACAGCACCTTCCGTTCCAAATTTTCAGAGCTGCAAGCAAAATAATTAAATTTATTATAGGAAGTACAAGAAAGAGTTACCTTTGCTGGCTGGCTGGCAAGAGCAGGATAATTGCAATTATTATTGCTGCCGCGTTCATGTCGTAGGTGTCGGGCTGACTGATTGCGAATGTGAGTTATTTGTGTTCTCAACCAGCTATTATTTACGAGCCACTCGAGGTTATCGCTTCGCTTTGCTGTTGACTGGCGATAAGGTAGTGTGAATTCGGAGTGGCAGCTACAAAAAGAGGGGAAAAAATAGTAGAAAATAAAACCGAAAGTTGCATGCAATGCCAAGCCAAAACGAAATAGTAGAAATGAATTAGAGCTCACCTCCGGGTTGGCCAGCATGTTATGGCCAAAACTGAAGGATAAAGCCAGAAAAAAAACAGCTTAAATTTTCAGTTTAATTTTTTATTTAAGCTTATTTTTCCAGCTTGCAGGGTATTTTGCAGTCAAATAAGAGCTATATCTACTCACCTGTTTGTCAATTTGTTTTTTGGGTTTAACCTTCCTGCCAGAAAGGTAAAATTTATTAAATAAACACTAAGGATAAACACATTATGAGCCAGGGACAGCAACAAAAGGCTGATGTCTTTCCATTTTCTTAACCCGAATTGGGTAAATAAATAAACAAAAGGAAAAATGGGAGCAAGTCGAATAATGGCCAGGAAAAGACATCATCTATAGTGTATGTATTTGGCTCTGTGTGTGTTCTTGGGTGGTGTATGAATGGGCAAACAATTGAGCCAAAACCAACAAGAGACCAAACAATAACATCAAATGCAATCGTAGACAATGGCAGAGGCACGTTTTGCAAATTTTTGTGCAAGCAAATATGTGAATATTTATCTATCCGGCAGTTACGCCCACAAAAGGTATCTCTGGCCTCCCATAAAGAAAGTCAAGTGAGATATATATACTCGTATATATATATATATGAATATAGTTCTTTGTACAGTTTATTATGATTGTTTGCTGCAAAAGTTTTCCCTGTTTATTTGCAAGGTATCCATTGCTCTTATTTCGGTTTTAAAGCGGTCAGAAGATGGTTTACTTTCTGGGACAATGGCTTGTCATTCGTCATGATTTGGTGCGGCCTTGCATGCAATGGCATAATAAGCCAAGCGAACAGCTCCTCCGCCTCTGATCCGCCCTTCTCCACCCACATTTTATCCTTCTCGTGCGGCAGTCAACACTCATACGCCTCGTTGCACGGCTTGCTGCACGACTCGCTTCATTGTTGTGGCATATTGTTTCACATTTTGAATCCGCCCAACCACAGGCAACAGGCAACTTCTGCACGCAGAATAAAAGATGATCTTGGAATTTGTATTAAGTGTTAGTCAATAAAAGGGAAATTTTATTAATTGAGGTTAAGATTTTCGATTTGGAACATGAAAACTAAATGCTTGGTTCAATGTTTTATTTGCATTTCAAATTAACTCATTTTTTAGATACATTTTGTAAACGAGATGAGGAGGGCATAGTTCTTATTGAACCATTTAATAGATTTTATTGTTGGTAAATCCAAAGTAGTTAACCATCTTTTAAATGCAGTAACTCTTAGATTCTCCGAGTGCATCTACAATAGAGATTTGAGAGCATATCGCAGCTAGTGCACACATATTCAAAAACTAGCAAACGTGCCCGGCATGTGCCCGGACCGACCACTGACACGACTCCGGCGTGGAGTTCTGAGATGCCAGACGGGTATGGAATGTGTTGGGCCGGGAACTGTCGACTGCCGAAAATAGTTGCATATAAAGTGCTTTGAATTTAATTAAATTATAATTGGACACTGTGTGCAGCTGATGGCCAGACAATGTGTGTGTAGTTTAGTTTTCAGTTTCAATTACAAACAAAAACCCAATTAAGTTACATTTTGGTGTCCGGTTATGACAACCACCGGGCACAGACTCCTTGACTTGGCTAGACTTGGCAAGGAAACTCTATATATCTCTATCCCTGGCATATATGGGTAATACGTTAAGTGCTTTTCGCCTGACTCACCACTACCAAGAAAATAATAATAACAACAAGGGATAGAGAAAGAGGAAGCATGTCCCTAAGGGTCAGAAAACGCTTAGCAGATTAGCCAGGGCATTCTTTTCCTTTTTGATTAAAGTGCGAACATTTACCAACAAAACAGAGCTGGTCAGGACAATGGCCGTAAGCCAAATCAAATCAGCTGAAAACACGAAACAAAGCGGACCAGAAATGGGAATAAAATAAAAAAAGAGCATACAAACAAAAGGCAAAAAAAAGGAAAACAAAAATGCTGATGAAAAAAGGACAAATCCGATGTTTTTTTTTCTTTTTTTTTGACATTTCAATCAGCATTTTTCAAGCGACTCAACACACATAAAAGAAAACGTTAAGGAAATCGCATTATAGGAAAACATTTGACCATTTTTCATGTCCTGCCAAAACAAATGTCATACGAAAATTGAATTATGGCAAAAAGATGACAGTGCCAGATATGTGTTAGCGCAGTAAATGCTCGAACTTCGAATATCCGCATTAAATTGTGTATACCCGGCGTATGAGTAATTTCATTGGAAAATCACTTTTTTCCCCAGCAGCATGTCCGCGTCAGGAGCTGAGTGGAAAAAAAATGAAATAATATTATTAGTCAATTAAAAAAGAGGAAAAAGTGAAAACAGAATTTGATTACATGTTGCGGTCGCATGAATGTCAAAGCTATGTGCCACGTGTGGTCTTTTTTTTCAGTTTGATTCTATTTTTCCTTAAATTAATTCTTTTCACTTATCCTGATTCAATTTAATATTTAAATTCCCCTTGACAGACCACAGTCAGTTTACCTTATTTGCCAGCCTCAGACCTTGGATGTCTGGGTATTACCTATGATTCTCGGGACTTCCGCTTAAAGCTTTATGTAAATCCGGACTGGGCAACACCGGAAATACATGAAAAATGACCAAGGTCCGCGGAAATGCTTAGCATGCAACCCCGCCTTGCGAGAAAAACCAAAAAAAAAATGGTCTTTCATTTAAATTTACGCGCCAACTTGAGTACAATAAAAGCAAATGTGAAACAGTTGCCCCGTAACGAAGCGCCAGCAAAATGTAAAGTCCAAAAGTCCACTTAACAAGAAAATTGTTTCCATGAGCATTTTTTTCCTGTCTTTTTCTGCATTAAAACCATTTTCATGCCCTCGCTTATTATTAGCTTTTGGCAGTGTGTGTGTGTGTGTGGGTGGATGGGTGGTTGGGTGAAGGTAACGCCATACAAAATACTTTGCACATTTTTATGACCGTGACAGTGCTGCCGACCGAAGGAGAGCAGAACCCACGGCAACTGCTCTAGCTCCTCCTTCATACTTTGCTTTTCCCATTTCCCATTTTCCATTTCCAGCCTGCCTGGCACCTCCATTATGTCACACTCCTCACCCACACCAAGGATAGCCAAACAATTTTCCCCAGAGTTTATGAGCGTGAAAAAATGTTTACTGGTTAGAGAGCTTCAACATGTTTTTTTCTTTCTCTGTTTCGTTCCTATTTTTTTTTTTTTTCGAGAAATAAAGTCACTGTTTTATGTTGCAGGGGAAAAAAAGGTAATTAAAATGGTTTTTTTGTTGGCCAAAAACGAAGCATGTCACGGGGAGATAAAGTCCTTTATTTTAAGTTACAAAGTTTGCACTTCCTTCGGTATAACATACCATTAATGATCGGGGTTATAAACTTGTTGTGTTGGTAGAAGATATGCTTGCATGACAGGATACATCATAGAAATACCTTATATCCTAAATTTTTTTATTTATTTCCAAAATTCATAACTCAGATCGATATAAAAAAGTGTAAAAACAAAAATAAGGACATTGATTTCGTCCTTATCATTCGTTTCAAGCCATTTCACTTCATTTACTTCGTTCGAAGACGTTGTCAAAACTAAAGCCTGAGTCCAAGACTGATTTCGTTTGTGGTCTGTGTTTCAGTTTCAGTTTTGGTTTCTCGTTTTGGTTTTGGTTTTGGGTAAGGGAACGAAAATGGGTTCAGATTTTGGTGGGATTTGGGTCTTTCCTTTCGCATTAGGCATCATCAAGGTCTCCCCCATTCGAAGGCCCGTTCACCGCATCCTCATCAGTTGCGCTTCATTGTGTTTTATTCGTTGCCGCTGTTATCGCATGTTAACACTTCATGGCAAATCCCAGCCCAGGCTGGGCTAGCTGGCCTGATGTCCTTTCTCATCATCATTGGAATGACCTTTCGTTTTCGGGGCGTGTATAGAGTAATATGTAGGACTGACTGTGTTTGTGTGTGAATCCTAGAACACGCTTAGTTAGTTTTCTGCCACACACTTTGCGTGCAAAATGTCAAAATACATTTTACTCGGATTTATGGTCACTGGACGCCACCAACTCCTCTAACTCTCCCTCTCTATGCCCTTGTGGGATTTGTGCTTGTCTTTGGCTATTTTTGGGGATTTACACGCTTATCACACATATGCACACACTTACATTCACACTCACACATGCTCTGAAACGAAATGAAAATATTATGCTACATTTCATTAAAGGAGCACTCATACATACAAACACAGACATCCCTATATCCTTGAATGCTTTACAGCCACTTAAAATAGATTAGCTTTCAACGTTTTCGGGCTCTTAGGCAAAACAAAACTGACTGAAAAAAGGCAAAACGAATGAAGGGAAATAATAAATGGCTCAACCATAATTCAAGTCCCTTTCTTGTGGGATCCCTGCCGGAGCAGATGTAATAGAAAAGCCATTGAAAACATAAGCAACTGTCAATGATTTAATGTTTGAAATCAGAAATAGTTATACGTGACAGGTCTTAGAGGTTTGGCCAAGTTCGAAGACCCCAACTAAAACATTGATAAATGAGAAGGCAAACATTTGAAAGCCAAACAACTTCTCAATGATGGCCGACAAAAAGATCCAGCAATAGTGGTCACAGTCGAAGGACGAAGACATCAAGAAGGTGGAAAAGTATAAAAACCATGATAACAGCGAGTACTTTCGTTTCGAAGAGAATCAATTTATTTCCCCTTTTTTTCGAGCCGGAAAATCTTTAAGTCCCTGCGATTATGGGCCCCCAAGCTACTGAAAAGGGATCTGTTCTTCACTTTGATAGCCAATCCAAACCCATCCATATTTCATTTCATTCGCCATGGCTTCTTCAGAGTTATAGCAGCGTTTTTGGCCCATTCGAGAGAGAGAGAGCCGTCATCTACTCTCAGACTTACATCTCTGCCACGAAAAGGCCAAACTAAAAATGCTCTTTCGCTCCATGTGGCCCCATCATCGCAATCTGTGTCCTGCTGTTGCCGCAGCATCCAAAGCTATTATTGTTCCTCCAGCTTGCTGTTGCTGGCGGGCCACAGGGAAAAAAAGGGCAAAAATATTAGCTGCCTCTCAATCGTTCAGCTGAAGAAAAACCCTTGAAAAAAAAAAAAAAAAAACCAAGAAAAGGGGTCAGTGGTGGTGGGTCTAAAAAAGGAAAATATAAAATGGTTTATTTATGCAAATTGTCAATGGTTTTTGCTCTTCAAAAAGATAGACGAGCCGTGAGGCCCAACTGCTTTTAACCGAATTGCCTGCCAACTGAGTGCCGTAGCGGTTGACAGACCATTTTCATGGCAAAAAAAAAAAAAGATTCCCAGGCTGGGCAATGGCTAAGCCTTTAATTGAAATGTATTCCAATGAGCTAAAGTTACTGGGGCCATTGTCCACCAAATGAAACCAAAACCCGGACCTAACCAAAGCAAACATGTGCCCTCGGGAAGCAAATTGGCGAGAGCAAATGAGCAGCGCACAAAAGCTGGCCATAAAATATTTACATTGCCTGCTAATAGCGTGACTTGGCCTAAACCCAAACATACTCAGGTTTAGGGGTTTTGGCATGCCATAACTCCATAAAACTTCAGGCGATACGTTGGCCGCGCAATCTACACAATTTTCATTGTAAATTTCAATCGCCACCGCAATTTCAGCTGCATATTTGTTTAAATGATAATCAAATGCAGAACCCAACCCTCATTTATCACCTATATGCGTGTGGGTAATATTTTTATACCTTTTTCCCGTTTTACCAACTCCACCCAATTTAGATGTATAGGTCCAAGTTTATCTACACATCCCACAGCACATTGGGCATTGGTTTTTGTTGTTTTTGTTTACCTCTGCCTCGGTCCGAATGACAGTTTGAATAGTCCTTTTTGGCAGCACACTTTCTATATCTATGTCTGCGGATATGTGCATGTCCGAGTGCCTGTTGACCATTGGAATGGCCAGACATCGTCAAAGCCGGATGCCCTCAGCATTTATAGCTAACCATTGACAGTTTAAACCATTAAATGCAGCAGAATGTGGTTTTTGAGCGTACTTAGATGCAAATAATTGCCGACAGATGGCGTCTGTCTTTGGTTTTGTTTTTTTAAAATAACCAATTAATTATTTACTGGTATTATTTGGTTATATGTGGGAGTTGTCAATTTTTGTGTAGGCGGAAGTGGTTAGTTTCTCTTATTTTTTTTTTTTTTTTTAAATTTATGGTTAAGAGAATCATTTTGGTATGTCAACCATTTCTTTGGAATGCCAGAAAGTATGCTATGTTATATATAATTCTTTCTATTTCTGTATCTAACTTAAGCCGTTGCTAATTGTTTCCCGTCAAACGATTCGTTTTGCCTAATGACTCTCCGCACTTGGTCTTAGTTTAGTTTTAGAACTGCAGCTGGCTTCTCACACTTCGTCCATGTTGAATCGCCAAATACCTTTTGGGCTCTTGCAGCTATTTCTGCTGATGGGTGGTTTCTCTGCTTCCCCCCTAAGTGAACGTAGGTGAGCGTAAAAAAATGACGTTGAAAACAAGTTTGGAAACTGCGTGTTTCTCTTCCATTTCCAATCCTTCAGCCTGTGGGGAAAATGAGGAACGCGCCTGTTTGCCGTGTACAGAACCTAAATGCTCACATCCCTTTATCAAGGAACCGAATTGCATTTTCTTCAGGAAGTGCCAATTTAGGATGTGGCTGCAAGTTTGGATACATCCGTCACGATCTCAACAATCGATGTATTCCAGCCGTTGAATGCAAAATTCCAAAGCATCAGTTAAAGGTTCCTATTTGGTAAATTATTATTGTTATTGTTTTGGGATAAGACAATTGAAAGTGAGGTTAGATAATAGAGGAAAAACCAAACATTATATAGTTTAATTAGGTGAATTAAATTTAAGTACATTTTATGGATCATTAAATGGAAAGTCTATATATGGGCATTAAGGAAAAGTCTACATATTTTCAAAAATATGAATATTTTAAGATTTTGAAGAAAGTCAGAAATCATACATCCATTTTCACCTTTTAAATTGGGTAATATTTAACTCTTAATAAATGAAAAAAAATATTAAAATATACTTACTTGAAGATTGCTACAAAAAAGAGTAACTAAATTGTACAACTTCAAATATTTTGTAGTTTTTATTAGATTAAAATCAACAGAAAACGTGTTTGGACTTTATACGAAGTAAAATAAATGGTAAAGTCCTTGGAGTTTATAGCTGATGTCCTTTCCTCTCTTGACTACTATTCTGTTTGTCAATTTACATGCTCCGAGATTTTTACAGCCTTGTATTTTACTTGCTTGGCTTCTATATTGCTGTTTCATCCACTCGGTTTTTAGCTCTCTCTTTTTCTTTTTATGACAAACAACACGAAATTGTATCTTGGGAATTCTATGTTTTTAGCAGCGAAAGTTTTATTGTTGATTTTTGCGGTGCTCAAGATTTACGACTCTGTCGGTGTCCTGACCCCATTTTAAGGGAACTTTTGGTTTTTGTGAGCTGCTGCCAGTTCATAAAGCATACAATCTTAAATCTGTACTACCAGATTTCTCTTCTTCTACCACATAAATATTAATTTAGCCGCAGTTACTTTCGCTCTTTTTACGTTTTTTATTATTTTCTTTTTGCTTTTTTCCATTTTGGTTCTTGCTTTTGATATGTGACATTTGTTTGCTTACAATTTACTTTATGAATGAAAATTATTACTGAGCGTTTTTATTTTGCAGAGTGTTTTTATTGCTGGCTGTCGTTACATGTTGATGCTAAAGTTAAATGGCTTCTTTGTTGACTTTTATGAATGTAATCAGCAGCAAAGTGATTGCCAACATGTATAAATAGGGCAAAGGCATTGGGTACTTGATAAAATAAAACTGTTCCTGTTCTTATATATTATATACAACTTAATTGGAAATGTTTCGAAAACAATGTAATCACGCTCATCAACATTGTAATCACTCAACTAGGGAATTTCCCTACCATTTCTTACATCCTATCGAAAAACCTATCAAAAATGCACTTCCGATTTATTTTGTCATTATTAACTAGAATCCAAACTCAGTGAATATTTCGCCATGGCCATCAATTATTTAGCATATTTTATAAACTTCTATTGGCTAACAATTTGATTCCCCAACGGAATAGCCCAAAAAATAAAAAGCCTACACAACATTTTGCATTTCCGCTAAGCTGAATTAAATGTTAAAACTTCCGCTGCGTGTGTGTGTGTCTGTGAGGCCATCAGAATGCGCATAAATTTCTAACAAATTTAGCACAAAATGGTTATTATTATATTATTTCGGAAGAGTGGCCAGGGGTGTTCGATGCTGTGGGTTTTAGTGGGGAAAACATAAAAGCAATTAAAGCCCTTGCAAAGTGCTCACACGTTGGCAGACACAAAATTGTTATTATTATTATATTTTTTGTATGCTGTGGCGGCTGCTGTGGGCCTTTCGGGGTGAATTCCATTTAAGTTTCGTCGCCGAAGCACCGAAAATAAAATTAAATCACCCATTAGTGGTAGATTTTCGTCTCATTTTTTCCAACACCAAATTGTATTTAATGCGTATTTACGTGTTCCATATAAATTTATTATGTTTTAATTTATTGCTCGTCATTAGGCAGCCGTCTCTTTCTCCTTTGTTTGTACTAAAACATTTTAATGTGTTTGGAAAACAAGAAGGAAATGTTTTTTAAAGCTCTTGGCAAGTGCTGGTAACTGACTTAAGCCACTAAACAACTTGACAACAATATATATCAGAAACAAATAAATCGAACGAGAAGAACAGCCGCAAAGGGGATTACGGTAAGGAGTCCTTGGACAGGACTCCGGCGTTTGTACAGTAACCAGTGGGAATCCCTTTTCTTGTCCTTGTCCTTTTTTCCCTCCCTACATAATCGAAATCGTTGCGCTGTGTTGTTGGTCACAATAAATTCAAAACTTTTTCGCCCCCCAGGGCAGCACACCTCTTTTTTTTTTTTTTGCCATTTAAATGGACAACTTTTATGGCAACAAGCTTACACGCATTCATGCTTCCAACTCGGAGGACTTGAAGATACGGAGGAAAAGAGGATGGTCCATGGCAACCCATGGAGCTCTTAATTCCTTATGGCCAACAACGCGATTCCGCCCGCCTGCCAATTGTTTAATGAGCTGAGTTTTCCTCGGCATTGTGTTGTGTTTTTCCTTGCTTTTTCTTTTCCCTCCTGCGCTCTTCTCGGTTGCGTGTTTTGCTCATTTTCGGTTCGACTAAGCAGCGGAAATTGTCAGATAAGAGAATTTCACAAAAGTTGCTCATTTTAATCGAGAAAGTTTTGTGTCTAGTTTGATGATTGCCAAGAACTATGCTTCTGTGTATTCAAGCTTCTGTCAATGTGTGTGTGGGAATCTCCTGACTTGTGGACAGCTGAGGTCTTGTCTTATCTTTCATAGAGGCTGCCGGGCTGTCGAGAAAATTGACAAATAATGATAACAACAAGAAGGAGCTGCTGCTGCCGCAAAAACTTATTCTAATTATAAAGTTTTAAGATGCAAAATAGTTGGCTGCCTAAAATTTGTTTAATATTTCTGCAAATACATAAGTGATAACAGCTGTGACTGACAACACTATCATATCTTTTCTTCACTTTGTTTTAGCAGATGTTAGTGAAAAAGAAGAGGTATATAAAACCTTGATCTTGTCCTTAAAATAATTCAAATTTCTGATTTCTAATGTTTATAGCATTATTAGCTATAAATCTAGCTAGAAAAAAGGACCTCGATAGCCCTAAACCAATAAGAATTTTTGACTTTAAAATCCTCCCCTAAATATGATACCATCGTAATAATGTTCTCAGCCTGAAAATATGCCACAAAATGTTTACTATCCTTTAAGCCTTCCCCAAGTTGTTTGCACATTCTATCGGTGGCCATTAATATGATGGCAAGTAAATATTATATGTCTTCAAACAGCTCGCATATAATTTAATTGCTGTGAGTGCAATGAAAAGGGGATAAGCCCTTGTTCGATATTAATAAGCCTTGAGTACGTGCCATAAATAAAAGTGCACATTCCACCGAGCAAATAAAGTGCTATCGACAAAGAAACAACAACAACGAAAAGCAGGAAAACAGAAAAAGCGAACTGAGTGGGAAATTTTCACAAGCCTTCACTGTGCGTTAAATGAAGTTTCGAGCAGTTCGGAGGAGCCACCTGTGTCGAAACCAAAAATATGCATTTAATCCTGATGTGCATTTAATTAATGCAGAAAATAAACACTCCGCCACACCCACTCACACTCACACACACGCACCCTTGAACTTTTTGCCACTTTTCAGGCAATAAATTTACTTTAAGGCCTTTGGCGGTATTAAAAATTAAAGATGAAATGGCGGAAAACAGTTTTTCACTGTAATAAAAATGAACTTACTCCCTTGTATTGAAACGGGTATTAAGGGCTTTATTTAATGGGTATAGCCCGTGTCGAGATTCCTTTCGGATGTAATATTTAATATTTTGCCACCTCTTTAACCGCAGGTATGCGCCCTATCCAAACGCGCTGTGATACTGCAGTCCTCGGATATCCTCGCCTATAATGAGCTCCCGCTCCATCAGGCCAACAGCATTAATGGTAATGCGAACGGCAACGGCAACAATGTGGGCGGCATTACGGCCATGGCCTCCAAGTCCTCTGCCCCACAGAACATCATCGCCAATGCCGGGCTGAGCTATGAGGATGTGCTGAACGATGATTTCCAGTTCGATATGGATGGCCATGATGTGATGGTCTTCCTGCACATCCAGAAAGACCGGCGGCACCTCGTTTGGCCGTCATCTGGTCAGGGATCTTGACCTCAAGGTTAGTAAGCTAGATTCTAGAATGCAATAGTAATTGATATTATTCAAGCTTTATTATGATCTTGATGGAATCCTTGAAGAAGCTGTAGTAACCGATATCTTTGATATATATTTATAGCGTCCATGTGAATGCCAGCGGCAAAGGAAACGCTGCTATTGTTTCCGGCCACATCGCAATGAGAACTGGCTCTTCTCCCGCTACTCGACGGGCTGGAAGTGCGGACTGCACGCCGACTGGACCGAGCTGACCAGTTGCGTGGACGTGGAGCTGGACAAGAATGAGGGCGAGACGGCCAAGCGGCGATACTTCTACATCTCGCTGTTGCGACAGCCCATTGCCCGCTACATGTCCGAGTACCGACATGTACGGCGAGGTGCCACCTGGAAGGGATCCCGGCACTGGTGCTTGGGTAGGCAGGCCACCGCTGCAGAGCTGCCTGCCTGTTACAAGGGCAAAGATTGGCTGGACGTAGATCTGGACCAGTTCGCCGGTTGTGAATCAAATTTGGCTGCCAACCGGCAAACCCGCATGCTGGCGGACTTGGCCCTCGTCGGCTGCTACAACAAGTCCTCGATGCCCGCCCACGAGCGGGATCGCGTGATGCTGGCCAGCGCAAAGCGCAATCTGGCTGCCATGGCCTACTTTGGACTGACTGAATATCAAAAGGTAAGATTTCTATGAGGGAATTTCCCAGGATAGCAATGTTAATTATATTTTTACATTTTAGATGTCCCAGTATATATTCGAGGAGACCTTTAACCTGCGCTTCGCCATTCCCTTCGAGCAGCATAACACCACAATCTCGGCGACTGCTGTCCAGAACCTTCGACCCGACCAAAAGCGTCGCATCGAGAAGCTCAATGGCCTGGACATCGAGTTGTATGCCTTTGCCAAGACTTTGCTCTTTCAGCGGTGAGTACCATCCTTAGAATCAGGATCTATGTATTGATATTTATGACACTCATCTTAATTGGCTTATGTGCCGATAGAACATGGCTTTAGTTATGTCCATGTGCGCCCCTTGTTAGTTATAGTCTCAGCAAGTTTGTCTGGTTGGGAAAACCCGATCAAGCGTCGCGGGTCCGGTTCTGTGGATACTTCCTTGCCTCGCATAATCGGGACGTCTGGTCTAAGGTCGATGACTCAGGTCCATGTTCTTTGTATCGCTTTGTGTCCCTTGAGGGTGCGAGACCCCTTTGATCATCAGGGGCCAAGCCAGTCCACGAATCCTTTGTTGCCGCCAGTTTGTGTTGACATTGGCTGTGCTAAAGGATATTGTGTGGAAGGAAAAGGAGAATGGATCCCATGGAACCATCATTAGATCGCATTACCCTATAGCGCATTCAATGATCAAAGGTTATGCATGAACAGGCATGGGAAAATTATATTGAAGGTGTCTCAGCGAAAAGAAATTGTCATTAACATCATTTATAATACTTTTGGGTTGGATAGATCAAAGGATCAGCTAATTGTGTGGTTCTTTTTTCAGTTTTATTTAAATTTTTTGTTTGATAAACAAAAAACCATGACTCTTTGGTATAAAATCAAAATATTTTGCGAAAGTTTTGGCAAATTTAAGAACTTTAAATGAATAATAGTCGCATTTTCTCTCATTAATTTCCAAATTATTTCCCCTAATCAAGGTGTTATACGAAAAGCCAGTTGTTATTTTAGAAATAGGAAACCCCCAATAGCTTCCACATCCTCTTCTTTGATTCGAAAAGATCTACGTCTTTTCCCTGGCACAGCTGTGTGTGTGGTTGACCCACCCAGAATTTCATGGCTGCCTGCCTTAACCTAGAATTATCACCTCCCAGTTGCAAGAATCTTCTGGCCATTGTTAAGGATCAAAGGAACAACCAGCTGAGCAGTTGGCAGTTGTGACAGTCTCACTGGAGAGAAAGAGGGGACAAAAGAGAAGGAGACACACGAGCAGCTACCGCAGGATCAGCAGGATATCATGAGGGTATCCTGCCAGATTAGCGATGGCCGATTGCCCAACAAGGAAAATCTATATCCCTGGCGCATTTCCATTTTCCATGCAATTCAATTCGCCTCAATTAAATTCAACTCATCGCGCAGGCGCGACTTCACTCGTTTCCCTTGCATTTCCGACGCATTTCCCTTGCAATTATGCGGGCATCGGATTTCGTATCAATTTAACAACTTATGCTGGTTGCAAGCTGGATTGGAGCTAACGTATGAAGCAGTCCATTTAGTTATCAAGTCCTATCCCTGTACTCGTGATGGCAATCCTCGAGAGCAATCGCACTTTTAGCTGTCGAGGGGTGAAGGAGAAACCCGGACAGATGTGACTGTGTCTCCGCTCATCAGCCACGGAACATTTCCTATATCTGAACGAGTCAGGGAATGCGGAACCCTGTCGTCTTCCTACCCCCACTCCTCTCCACTCTGATCCCTCCTCGTGCTGTCTTGAACTACAATTGCAACATTTGCGCGCGCTAAAATGAAAACATTTTCTTCACATATAAGTCGAGGCCGACGTCTTGACAAATACTCAGAGATAAGACGCGACTAGGGATATAGAAATGTGGCACGAACCACCACCAGGAGTAGTAAAATATTATATATAAAAAGCAATTTAGTCGTCTCAAAAGCTAAATACCCTTTAATAATAATAGTTACAGAAAAAAAACTAATTAATATATTATTAAATGTTGAACAAATTCCATTAAATAATGAAACAAGTAATATATAATTTTATAAAATTTTAAAAAAACTCAAAGATCAAATAGTCTTTTAGAAATTTTAAATATTTTTGTAATCATATTTCTAATTTATGGAAATTCGTAAAATTTCATAAAATGAAAATAAATTCTATTATTTCTTATGAATTAAATAAATTATTAGCTTGTATAAAAATCTTACTTAACCAACTATATAGATTTCATTAACTTATACATTTAGTATATGAAAATTCGAAAATACCCAACCTGATACACAGGGTATACCATATACCGCACAAAGGTGAGACAGCAAAAGATCCGTTGGAGCGACCTTTGCTCGAGGGTTGTTTTCATTGCCTTTCCCTCGCTCTGTCCCTTTCAAACCCTCTACCCATCCCACTTCCTCTCGATCCGACAGCTGTAGACGATGTCTGCCTCAGCGATCTTGGACAGAAGGTGAGCTCAGTTAGGTTTTGACAGCGGAACGCGTAGGTACATCGCAACGGGTAGCAACGGGAAAGCGGGTTTAGTGTAGAACAGAACGGACCACGAAGTACAGACTAATTTGAAACGAACTACAGACGATTTGTTAAACAGTTTACCTTTGAAACAAAAAAAAAACAAGAAAACCAAACCAAAAGTTAAAGTTGTGTTTATGTTTGATCGTTGAGTTATTGTTATTGCAAAAGTTAAACGAGCGTTATTTATTGAGACATTGAGACCAAATCCAAAGAAATCGTAACCAAGTTAAACGAAAAATCTCCCCAAAACAAAAAACAAAACTACGAAAATGTCTTTCTCCAAGGCCAAGTTGAAGCGTTTCAATGACGTGGATGTGGCCATCTGTGGCTCGCCAGCTGCCTCAAACAGCTCCGCGGGCTCAGCGGGCAGTGCCACGCCCACCACGTCGACGGCAGCCGCTGTTCCACCCACCGTTCAGCCGGAACGTAAAGAGCAAATCGAGAAATTCTTTAAGGATGCCGTGCGCTTTGCATCCAGCTCGAAGGAGGCCAAGGAATTCGCCATTCCCAAAGAGGACAAAAAGTCAAAAGGATTGCGCTTGTTCCGCACTCCTTCGTTGCCTCAGCGCCTGCGTTTCCGTCCAGCTCCCAGTCACACGGATACGGCCAGCGGAACCGCAAGTGGAGCTTCCACTGCTGCCTCCACTCCTTTACATTCGGCTGCCACCACTCCCGTGAAGGAGGCCAAGTCCGCCAGCCGTTTGAAGGGCAAGGAGGCTCTGCAGTATGAGATCCGTCACAAGAACGAGCTGATCGAGAGTCAGTTGAGCCAGCTGGATGTGCTGCGTCGCCACGTGGAGCAGTTGAAGGAAGCCGAGGCTAAGTTGCGCGAAGAGCACGAGTTGGCCACCGCCAAGACAGACCAGCTCATCGAAGCTCTGACCAATGAGAATCTTTCGCACAAAGCTTTGAACGAGCAGATGAGTCAGGAACATGCCGATCTTCTGGAGCGTTTGGCTGGCATGGAACAGCAATTGCAGCAACAGCGCGAAGAGCATGAAAGCCAGGTGGAGAATCTGATTGCCGAGAGCGAGGCACTGCGTCTGGCCAACGAGCTGCTGCAGGCGGCCAATGAGGAGCGACGAGTGGTGGAGGAGCAGCTGCAGGCTCAACTCTCTGCCCTACAGGCGGATGTTGCCCAAGCCCGAGAACATTGCAGCTTGGAGCAGGCCAAGACCGCCGAGAATATTGAGTTGGTGGAGAATCTCCAGAAGAACAATGCCTCTCTGCTGGACGACGTGGTCCAGCTGAAGCAGCAGATCGAGCAGGATGCTCTGTCCTACGGACAGGAGGCTAAGAGCTGCCAAGCGGAGCTGGAGTGCCTGAAAGTGGAGCGCAACACCCTAAAGAACGACCTGGCCAACAAGTGCACTCTGATCCGCTCGCTGCAGGACGAACTTCTGGACAAGAACTGCGAGATCGACGCCCACTGCGACACCATCCGCCAATTGTGCCGGGAGCAGGCTCGCCACACCGAGCAGCAGCAGGCGGTGGCTAAGGTGCAGCAGCAGGTGGAAAGTGACCTGGAGGGCGCCGTTGAACGCGAGAAGAGCTACTGGCGTGCCGAGTTGGACAAGCGCCAGAAGCTGGCGGAGAACGAGCTGATCAAGATCGAATTAGAGAAGCAAGACGTGATGGTACTGCTAGAGACCACCAACGATATGCTGCGCATGCGAGATGAGAAGCTGCAGAAGTGCGAGGAGCAGTTGCGGAACGGCATCGACTACTACATTCAGATGAGCGATGCTCTGCAGCAGCAGTTGGTGCAGCTTAAGCAGGACATGGCCAAGACGATCACCGAGAAGTACAACTACCAGCTGACTTTGACCAACACCCGGGCCACAGTTAACATTCTGATGGAGCGTCTTAAGAAGTCCGATGCTGATGTGGAGCAATTCCGTGCCGAGCTGGAGTCTGTGCAGTTGGCCAAGGGGGCACTGGAGCAGAGCTATCTGGTTTTGCAGGCGGATGCAGAGCAACTGCGCCAGCAACTGAACGAAAGCCAGGAGGCACTCTCTGCGCTGAGATCCTCCTCCCAGACGCTGCAGGGCGAGGTATCGTTAAAGGAGTCCTTGCTCCACGAACTGTTGGCCGGCGAGGCGGAAACGTTGGCTAAATTCAATCAGATTGCAAACTCATTCCAGGAGCGCATCGATGGCGACGCCCAGCTGGCCCACTACCACGAGCTGCGCCGCAAGGATGAGACGCGTGAGGCCTACATGGTGGACATGAAGAAGGCCCTCGATGAGTTCGCCACCGTGCTGCAGTTCGCCCAATTGGAGCTGGACAACAAGGAGCAGATGCTGGTCAAGGTACGCGAGGAATGCGAGCAACTAAAGCTGGAGAATATTGCACTGAAGTCCAAGCAGCCGGCTTCGGCCCTGCTGGGAACACCTGGCAAGGCAAACCGATCGAATACCACCGATCTGGAGAAGATCGAGGATCTGCTATGCGATTCGGAGCTACGTTCCGACTGCGACAAGATCACTTCGTGGTTGCTCAACTCCTCAGAGAAGTGTGTCCGCCAGGACAGCACCAGCGAGATCAGCGAGCTCCTTCTCGCCGGCAAGTCTTCGCCCCGTCCCACCCCACGAACACCCAAGGCGGCGCCACACACTCCTCGCAGTCCGCGCACTCCCCACACTCCACGAACCCCGCGATCGGCGGCTAGCACGCCCAAGAAGACCGTCCTGTTCGCCGGCAAGGAGAACGTGCCCAGTCCGCCCCAGAAGCAGGTGCTCAAGGCACGCAACATTTAGGCTATTCCTTTGTACCAACTACTTTATCGTACTATTATAAATTATATAACTTAGCTAAGATCTGATTCGAAATATATTCAATACAACTCACGTTGCACACAACACAGTTAAAAGGTGTTTTTGGAAATCTCTTTCGAATGATTTATCAACAAATTCCAGTTCAATATTGTTTCTAATGCCTTGTGTGTTTATTCTGGAAATTCGATACTATAGAGGTGTGAAAAATTCATCCCCTCAAATCGTGTCTTCTTTTTTAGACATGAACATTTCAGTCTAATTTCTTTTGCAAATTCAAAGAAATTTGATCTATTGGCCTATTTACAAAGTCTTAAAGTCGTTTTTCTTAGAGAAATTTGATAAAACTAAACACTTTTTTTAGTAGAAAGGAAATGATTTGATATTGTATTATTATGTACTTAAAATTATTTACAATAAAGTTTTTCCTGCTCTCATGATAAGTATCCATTTTCAAAAGGGTTTCTTATTCTTGTACAGTTTCATCATTCAAAACAAGCAAAAAGTAATCTTTATCCTCTTGCATGGGCTTTTGATATTGGCTGTACCTTAAATAATAAGAAAATTGTTTATGCTTTTCCTGGCAACCCCGAGGAACTCGTTTTGATTTCAATGCTCAACTGTTATGGAATTTTCTCAGGCTGAACCTCCTTGGAGGAAGGGGTGAAGTGAAGGCAGCCATGCAATCCGATGGAATCTTGCGACGCTGATTACGCACACGTGTCCCTCGGCACGGTCTTAGTTCCCTGGTTACTCGATGGGAACGAACGGACTGGCCTCCTCGGCTATTTACTTCCTCGAGCGAAACGGAACAGCTGCGTCTGCGCCTGCGCTTCCTCCTCAAGGGTGGTTTAACCATCTTCTTGTATTAAGGCAACTTCTAGAAGAAAAAAAACAAAAGGGAAATACCCATGCACCACCGGCAAGAACAACAACCACTGGTAGCTGCAAGTTCGCTTCATTAATTGTGACTTAAGCCTGTTGACGGGGTTTTCCCTTCACCTTTTCTGTGTGTTTTTCCGCTCCTTTTCGTTTCCCCTTAAAAATCTCTTGCAAGCGTCCTTTTGTCTTGGGCCGCATGATGGCCGCTTATGACCTTTGACATTTTCTGCAATGCTCACAATGCCCCGGGCAAGGTAAGTGAAGACTTGCCCAAGACACGGATTTATTCATTGTGCATACGGCTATACAGCTGTACCCTTACCTTTACCTCGGGCAGCTGCATCAACAATTGAGGGTTCCTTTTTTAATACATTTATGGTGGGGTGCACATAAGAAAACATTCTTCTATTGCGCAGAAGTAAATTGAGCAGCTTTTGTCGGAAGAAAGGGAAGCGACAATGCAGAGGGTCGGGTGGAAAAATGGGCAAGGAAAATGGGAAGGAAATGCCAATACAAGTTATACCGTAAATCCCCGAAGAAAGTAGATTACGCATTCAGACAAACGGTGATTAGGGGTTTTTACCTACCTGAGTTACTATGCAGAAAAATATTTCGAACATGTTTACCAGTTCAGAAGGTCTTCTTTCCATGATAAATTTGCATTTTCACGGATCAAATTAATATGTAGAAATATATTTTTCTTAATAACATATTATAATTATATGTAATGAAGTTATTTAGTGAACTCCAGGAAGCTAAAGTTTGAATTTAAATAAACATTAAATAACCTCCATCTCTCTTCGTTATTAATATTTACTAATAATGACATTTCTCCTTGCAGCTTCGAGCATCTGAAGGCAAAGGACACAAACTTTGAGCAGCGCTATGCCAATCTGGGCAACATCTACTTCAAGCAGGGCGTCACGGAATTCAACTGGGACAGCAATGTGGAGGATGGGCTCAGCACGGATCATTGAACTCGAAACCAAATATTACCGATTAGAAACTTAGATGTAGGACAACACCAACTCATAAATATGTAGCTGGGCAGGGCAAAATAGCGTTAGATGGGGGCGGTCACTAAGGTTACCGAAACGCAGAAGCATCAGCATAAAAAATCAACCGAAGGACTTTAAACTAGCGTTTAAGCATAATGTTAATTAAGCAGATAAAAAACATCTAGCAGACTTGGCTTGTTTCATTCATAAGTAACACAAACTAGCGGACATGATGATGACGATGAGCAAAATCTCAGAGCGCGTAATATCTCTAAACCTAAATCCTAAGCACAACTACGAAATCTATGACCATAACTATACTCTTTGCTGATAAGTCGCACACCCTCAACAACCAAAACGAAAAAGAAATCTTAGAAAATGTAAATACTTTGCATAAAATGTGTATTTTATAAACTCGAAAATCCTCCTTGTGAGGTGCGAAAACACATTCGAATGCAATTTTCACCTTCACTACGCACCCACAACACATCGCCATAAATTAGATTAGTTAATTAATTTGTAATACGTAGCTTTTCGTTTATTAATGTTACGCCAAGTCTCTGCAAAGCCAAATCCACACTTACTCTAAGTGCATAGTGCTTGGGAAATGTTTTCGATCCAACAACGCATTTATTTTATTTTAATACTTAGACATCACTGTAAATACTGCAGAATAAAGTTAAACACAAACGATTTAAGTAAGAGCATAGAAATTAGTTTCGATTATATTTTGATTCTTTTTGTTTTGGCCAGTTAAAGTGAACATATATAGAGTTGTTAGCCAGACATCATTATTTCAGACAATAATTGATTGGATATTGATACCAAACGAAAATGCTAAATTTGATCAAACAAAAAAGCCAACGAAATACACACAAATTGCCTAAATCATTACAAAGAGCATAAGCACACATATTGCCCATAACAAAAGTAATGTAAAATATTTCAAATATTGATTAATTACATAATAATATATGAGGCATTGGCATGTGCCATTTTATATAGCAAACCATAACTATGAACTATGGAATTCCATATTTCAAGCAAGTTCAGAAAAACATATTGATTTTCATTTCCATGATTTTGAGAAGAAAACAAAACAAAAAATTTGTAGCGAACGACACACACACTTTGAGAATAACAAAGAAAAGCAAACACAACAAATAAAAGCAGGTAAAATTGAATAAAACAAAGGAATTATTGAATATACAACATCATCCTTTATTTATTTAACAGCCTGGTCATCTAAATTCGGTGAGTGGAAGATAAAGGGAGCTTTGTGGGGGCTTTCAAAGTATTTTAAATAATTTAATATCATTTTTATTTTATTTTTATCAAGTTTTGAAAGCCTGATAAAGCGAGAAACATAGTTTTTAAATGTCGATTGCAACAGTATCGCCATCTGGAGGTAAAGCTGAGAACGCATCAGAAATACTTTTAATAAAATGGAAAACAATAAAGTATGCTTTTCGGGATCTACAAATATTATACAATATAAGTATGTTGCCTCAATTTGGGGGCACTCTTATAATAACATATTTTTTTGTGGACTTTTGGGGTTTAATAATTATTCGTTTCCATTCTCATTCTTTCTTTGAATATTTAAAAATTTTAATTGACGGTATGTATCATATTCTACTGATACGAAAATAGATTTAACTGGTTGGGTAGGACTTTGTTTATAAATAACTTTGCAATTTTAAAAGAACATAAAAAACTCCTGACTTTCCGGAATGTTACACTTCCTACCGGTCTGAAAATGGATAAAATTAGTTTAACAAATATTTGTTTATAAATAAAAGTCATTGGGTTAATTAGTACCACATAATAATGGAAAATTTTATTTGTCCATTTAAAAGACAATAAATATTTATGAAGATCTAAATAGATTTACCTCATTTCTCAATACCCCCCTACGTCATTGATATTATAAATGCGAAGAAAACAAAACTAATAATAATAAGACATCACCCAGACTGGGCACAAAATCTCCGACTAATTTGCACCAATTTGAGGGAACAACTAAACGGAAGAGCAAACATCGTTTTCCTTACCGTAATTTTAAGCCCATGGGATCGATAAAAAATTAGCAAACTCAGTACGCGTTCGTACGGCGAGGTGTAAGCTCGATCGGTTAGCACGGATATGTCGGAATCGCAGTCGACCGTTAGCTTTCCGGGGAAACCCTCCCAAGACTTGGATGTTGTGGAGCAAGTTAACGGGAGTTTTGGACGTTGGCAGTTGCGCACAATTCTGCTGATATTTCTCTGCAAGATTCCCAGTGCCTGGTTCACAGCTATTATTATATATACGGCTCCGTATCCATGGAAAGGGGAGTTGGTGTGCCACCCGGCAGAATGGAATGTTAGCCGGCCGCATGTTACCTCAACCCATCCACTTTGGCAGGATGCACGTAGCACGGATAGGCTGTTCAACGTCGATGTGTGTAATGCCTATTCTAATTCCCTGGCTCGAGGATTTGTTCGTAGTCATGGTAAGGAGTGGAACGCCTCGGAATCGAAGGAGCCGGATGCACAATCTTCGCTTCCCTGCGAACATGTAGAACACACGACGGCCTATAGATCCCTGATCAGTCAGTTTGATCTTATCTGCTCCCGTCGGGTTCTTGTGGCGGTGACGCAATCGTTTCATGCTCTCGGTGCCCTGATTGGCGGTCTAATGGCCTATTCAGCTCTCAAAATGTTTGTATTTGTTTAAAGTATTTTATATTTTCCGATATGTTAATTTGCGACTTCATTCTGCAGAATCAGTCCGCGTCGCTTGATGTTGCTGGGCATGATTGGGCAGATATTTTGCGGGAACCTTACTGGATTGGTGGACACCTACCAATTACACATCTACTTCCGCTGCCTTACATCCATTTTTTGTGCTCTTATGTATACTTCCGGACAGTTTATCTGTGAGTAATTATTCTAAACTATTCTTGTTTGCAAAGTTAAACTATTAAATAACTTCATGGCCATCTTTGTAGTATGAATATTTATTATGTAGCTTAAGTTTTCTTTGAATTTAACATTTTTTAGTTTGACTTTTGAAATCTATAGAAATCAAAAGACCCAAGACACGAACTAATTTCCAAATTTCACCTTAGTGAACGACATCACTTCAGGAAAGGCTCGCATCATTGTGGTCACTTTATCTGAGCTCTTCTGGTCCATGGGTCTCGTCCTGTTGCCCGCTATATCGATATACTTCGACGACTGGAGCTACCTGTATGTGGCCATCTCATCTTCACTCATTATACTGGTCTGGCTGCATCGTTGGATAGCCGATGCACCACGCTGGCTGTTGCAACACCAGCGAGTTGAAGCCGCACTCCGACTACTCCTGGAATCAGCGACGTACAATAACAGAAAGGTACCGCTTACCCTCGATGTCCAGCTCACGGTATATGCCAATGATCTTGAGCAAATGGATAAGAAGAAATGCGGATACTGCCAAATCTGGGACGGTGAGACGAAACGCAGCCAATTGGTGTATATTCACTGGATCTGGGGAGGAGCTATGGTTCTTTATAATATCATTCTGCTAATGATCAGGAATTTGGGCGCCCAACAAGTACACGTGAACACGGCGGCCATGGGATTTGCGGAGATGGTGGGCCTTTTTATCGGCCTCTACTTTATCCTATACACGCGTCGCCATTGGCGGTGGGCGGGAAATCTGATGATTATGGCTAGTCTTAGTACATATCTGATATGGTTGCTGCCCGAAACTGGTGAGTATTATTTTGGTAATAAAAACAAACAAGCTGAATATGTTATCCTTTTCACAGAGCGCAACTCCCGACGCGTGGGACTGGAGTTAGTATTTTGGCTAATACTAAAAATAGCCAACTCCGCTTCCATTGCCGTGTTGACCACCTGTACAAGTGAAATTGTGTCAAAGGAGAAGCGGGTTTTTCTGATGCTGTCAGTGATCTCATTTAGTCGAGTGTGCCTGGTCTTTTGTCCGCTGCTGAGCTGCCTCACTGTCATCCATCACCTGCTTCCTGTCACCATCCTGGCCACCGTTGGCTGGATTTATGGATTGGCCCTGCGGCGTCTGAATCGCTACTACTGGAACACGGAGCAGCCGCAGATGAGCCAAGTCCCCACGCCCAATACATACCGTCGCCAGTCGGCCATTATTATGCGACGTTGCAGTACCGTCAGTTCAGACTGCAGCGCCTATAGCAACGAATTGTTGAGCAACTTTGAACGGAATATGGCAGTTAGTATAGCTGATATTTGGCACATCAATTTCCATCCCTCCAGTGAGATCGAAATTGAACTGGAGCAACAGCAACCGGAAGCTTCCAGGTCACACAGTTCGGAAACCATTTGAAAAGCTTTCGGTAGTGCCTAAAAGTAGGCTTTTTTGGTTGTAAACAAATGAAGACATTTGTATAAATTGTACATCAAGATTGATGTTGCTTTTGTTATTATATATTTAATCTTTAAAGAGCGATTAAAAAAGCATTATATATGTAAAAGAGAATTAAGATGATCCTTGTAATATACTAAATAGAACTAAAGAATAAAAACCTCGAAATTAAAACACACCCACCTTTATTGGCATTTCAAAGAGTACCACAAGTTTCTAATGTATTCAAATTTATCTTTCTAATGAATTTCGCCACAAGATATAAAGTTTGCCTAAAGGTAAACGTTCGCGGCATTACTCCAAGTCATCTACGTCATATATTGCTAATTAAATTTAAAATTTTCCTTATGTTTTTGAGTCTCTATTATCTCAATTAGCAAATGATACGTAACAAATGACACCAAATTGAACTAATTCAAATAATAAATTTATGATAATCAAGTTATGATATCTTATACATCCTGGAGACGAAAAAGGATAAAGATCTTTAGGATTTTTACCTAAAATTATTAAGATTAAGAGGATTTGTAGGGGCTAATAGAATCACAAAATTAATGTAGGTCAATACAGCCAATGAAGAGCACGGCAATCGATGTGTCATTAGGAACACTAAAACAGCTATTGAGACAATAAAGATTAAAATAGAAATCCGCAAGGAAGGTGAAGAAGAATTTGAACCAGCCCAAAAGGCAAGCGCTGATAAGGTGAAGTAATAATGTTATGGCTTCCAAGCTATAAACCCCCTATTGGAGACACCACCCGCCTGCCCTAACGCCCAAGATAATGCACACTTGATAGGGGTAAACTCAAACTAATAACATAAAGAGCATTGAGTGACACTCTATCGATCCGTTGTCAGCTTTTCAATAAAATTAAACATTTAATAACTAAACAATGGGTAAAAACTCAATCCAATAAGTAAAGACTTTTTGTTTCAAATGAGCCAAATAATTTATGAATTTAAAAACCATTTGGCCCTAAAACGGCTCCAAAAACTAGAGAGCTTAATAACTTTTTATTATTTGAGCAAATTCATTAAGTAAATTAACGCCTCGAGTCTCCGAGTGGACAGCCAGTCGGCTCACTCCCTGGCCATAGCCTCCCAATGCGACATTGGCGTCAGTTGCCATTTGATTCTCGGCCGATTGAGACGCGTGTGCTCCAAGAAGAAAATCGGGCCTGGGACGTGCCAATTGGAAAGCTGCCTTTTACGAACGGATCCGCACAAACCGAAACTTTTTTTATTGACGCTTAATTAATTTATATGAATTTGTATGCAATCAAATGAACAAACAGCAAAGGGACAACGCGAGAAATAAATTGTATTGTGAATGGAAAAGATAATCAACGGAAATATTTGAATGTTTGTGGTTTCTATAGATTAATAGTGGAAAAAGTAATATTTTACTAGCTTAAGTTTAATCCTTAAGCTAAGTCGGTTTTATAAAAGTTGATCGTGTTAAAAAGTGATTTTTTGTACTACAAGGTCAGTTGATGAATTCAAAATGATAAAAAAATATTTATAAAGCAAATATGTTTTATAGGTTAAACTTATTAATTATGTTTAAAAGTGCAAAATGATCTTGCTGTGTAAATTCATTTAATAAAAAAGATACAGTTAATCATACTCCCGTCATAAACCCAACCAATCCATTAATTTGATACCAATAAGCTCAGTGTTTCTGCCCCATAAGCAATTATTTATTTGCATTTGGGACCAAAACAAGTCGTTCAACTAATAGAACGACCTGCCGCCACTGGCATTGCCTTGATGTGTATCAGATACCAAATAGGAAACTCAAATAAAAATTGAGCACCGGCAAGACCAGTTTTCTGCAGTTAACACTGCCTGGAAAATTAGAAATTAAAATATTTGCGATACCAATAGGTGGACACAGACTGAATAGTCCGGAGGTGGGAGCACATGTAAGCCGGACAATAGCGAATTAGCACCTGTGTAATTGAAGCGTAAAGAGTCTGTCAATACAGACAGCGATACAGCGAATTAACAACTAAATCCTATGACTACAAATCGTACGCCATGTTTGCCCTCGCAAAATAAGGGCTAAGATAAAGCCATGATACCCATTATCTTCTTCCCTTAATCAACCTCTTTCCCGCTCTTATCGATAAAAACTTTAATCAGTCGTGATTTGTGATACGATATCAGTACCAGAGTGCAGCAAACAAGAACTTCGAACAGGTTAAAGCAAATCAAGAGCTTAGCTAATTTATTAATGAATGAAATTAACAGAGATAGCACAGGTGTTACAAGCGGAAAATTAACCTGATTTGTAGCTACAAAGCAATTTCTAATTGACAAAAGGTGTTAAATGCTAAAGTTTTCCTACATTCTCTTTTTTCAAATAGGAAAATAAGTTTAAAACTATTTATTTTTTATTGTCCCATATTTATTTATGACAATCACATGTCGATGTAATAATGAATGTCAATCAAATCAAACAGAAACCGCAGATATTTCAAGAATCTCGCATGATATTCAATGCCTTTCCATCGACTGATTTTTACTGTAAACCGCTTTCAATTTATATCAATTTGTGCTTGAGTTTATAAAGAACTTTGGGTATATAAGGCAACAGAGAGAAGTAGTGAAATATAAGATATAAAAATAAATAAATAAATAAATGAAAACTTACTTATCATTCACAGAATGTGCTACTAGAGCAACGCCACTGGAGCAATGGTGAATCCGTCGCCAACCCGAGGTGGGGAGTCCTCTTTACCTCAAATCCTACCGAACGAGATGGAGAACGATCTGGACAAGAGAATGGCATCACCACCACCTGCACCTGCGGGTAGCGATGTCATCGCCGATGTTGTGGGTGACTTTGGCATCTGGCAGCTGAGAACTATCCTCATCATTTTTCTATGCAAAATCCCTGCCGCTTGGTTCATGGCCTGCATTATCTTCACGGGCCCAGAACTTTATCCCGGCTCGGAGTTCACCTGCGATACCAGCTACCTGGTCAGCAATAGTAATTCCAACATCAGTGTTTCGGATAACCAGTGCTATATCCTGGACGAATCAACTGGCATCAGCAGCGAATGCGAGCAATTCACTTACGTTTCTAGATTCGACTCCTTGATCATGCAGTTTAACCTGGTCTGTTTAAGGGACATTTTTGTGGCATGGACTCAGTACTGGCATTTGTTCGGTGTGCTTGTCGGTGGTGTTGTGGGCACCAAGATGATGGTGGGAATTAGCCCGAGAAGTACCTACTGTGTGGGAGCTGTGGCCCAGATCGTTTGTGGAGTGGTCACTGGTTATGCCAGGGATTTCAGCCTACATTGCGCTTTCCGCTGTCTGTCAGCCGTTTGCTGTGCGATCATGTTTACAGCTGGTCAGGCAATATGTAAGTTTACTTTGGATTACTAGGAATGTTTGTGATAAAATTCTATCCTCCAGTTGCCGATATCACGGCTGGGATGCATCGCATTGGTGCCATCATCCTGTACGACACCTTCTGGTCAATCGGTGTGATCCTGTTGCCCGGTCTTTCCTCCTTCTTCAACAGTTGGTCTCTAATCTATGTGGGCATCACATTCCCAACTGTTATGCTGATATTACTGCTCTATTGGACCCCGGATTCACCTCGCTGGCTGCTCCGTCATGCCGTGGATCGCTACTCCATCGACAACGTTGAGGAAATAGTACGGGAAGGAGCAGCAATCAATGATCGCACCTTCAAGATACCTCAAGACTTCCGACTTCAACTGGAGCAGCTGAGTGAACGGCTGAAGGCTCAACCGCCACCTGCTCCATGGTGTGAATTGTGGAAGGGAAAGCGGGCAAAGACGCACATGGTGGCCGCCCACCTGGCACTGGCCTTCTTCGTCATTAACTTCATGGGCATGTTGCTTAATATAAGGTCATTTGGTAGGGACTATCTGGTGCCAAACACCATTGCTATGGGTGAGTTGTTCTATTCTTAATCTTACCAAGCACCAAGCTCCAAGTCTATGTCTAGTATAAAATACTCTACTTTTCAAATTTATTTCCCTTCAATTGCTCTTCAGGATTTTCGGAAATCATTGGCTGCTTCATGGCTCTCCACTTTACACTGAAACACGACAAGTGGAAGTGGCAGTGTGCGGGGGTCTTCAATATATTAGCTGGACTCCTTGGCTGTATGGGCTGGATCTTCACCAATGCGGATTCCAGTGAGTTAATCCTTATAACTATATTTACTTTCAAAATATTTAATATGTAACTCTTTCCAGTGGATGCTGATTTAAAGGTCAGTTTGTGGATGATAATTGCCACCATTCCCAAGGCGGCTGTCTCTTGTGCCCAGTCGATGATCCTGGCCTGCATGAACGAGCTGATGCCGGCGAACAAAAAACAGCTATTTGTCTTCTCCGTGGTTACCTGGGCAAGGGTGTGGCTTCTCTCGGCTCCATTCTTCAATGTTTTGAAAAAGATCGATACAGCAATGTCCTTGACATCGTATTGTGTGTTCAGTATATTGGGCGGTATCTGTACCAGTCTGCTCCTTACGCCCAGGACGAGTGTCTCACCGCTAGTGCCGCAAGTGGAATCCAATGACAAGAAGGAGCAATCGCCTCTGAATGCCCCAGTTTGGACCGTCGAAAACGATGTCAACAATACTCGATTGTAGCCGGAGAAGATCGCTATATTTTGCCAATTTATAAGCTTTGTATTAGTCAGCTAATTAAACATTCTTCTGTGATTAGGTTAAGTAAAATGTTATTTTAAATGCTTGGAGTTTTACTACAGAATATTGGATGTTTTTCAACTCTTAGTTATTTGTTTAAGAGGGAAAACTAGGTAATATAGTAAGCTTACCTTTTTTTTACTTTTCTTCTATAGCAATAATTATGATTCCTTAGTTTTGATGTAAACATTGATAAAGGTGACTTATAAACATGGAAAAGTACTCAGTTTGTTCTTAAAATATAAATATCATAAATATCATATCATAACTCCCGAATTTGTAATTGCCCTGGCTAGCTTGTTTTAGCTCCTTTTATTTCATTATCTACTCATTTAAAAGCAAAACCAAATATTGTTTTCAGCTCCTAATCAAAACATTTGTACGAATTCGTGGTTTAACCAGGTTCTCTTTCGATGGATTATTCTCAGATGGCATCGTCGCCAAAGACTCATGCTTCTTAGCAGTTGACTGCAAGCCTAGACTACCCATCATAGCCTCCGAGTCATGGTTTTTGGATTATCCTTTTGCACCTTTCATAGGCAATCTTCTGTGCCAGCTTCTTAGTACTAGTGTCCTATCATCATTGGCGTGATGAGACATTAATAATAGAAAGTAATCCTGTTGTGTAACCAAGAAGGGTACAAAGTTAAATGTCTGACAAATGTCAAATTTGACAGTGACAAGAAGTGACTACACATTTTGTTAAAAATGACAATCTTTCTATTAAAAGAATGTACAACACTGGGCAATTTCTCCTTTCCGATGATGTTGGGATCCAAAAATGTGAAGTGGCGGCTGAAGAAAAAGGGTTTGGAGCAGGATTGGAAAAAGCCTGAATAGGATGTTAGTGGTAATTATAACCTCCTGCTTATTTCAGATGTCAAGTTCGCCAACAATTCCGACTCTTCTAAGAAACTGCAACCATTCTTCCACTTGAAGGATTATCCAAGACTAAAATGGCACTGCCTTTGATCATCTCATTGTACAAATCGTTTCCTGCTGAGTGCGTTCGCTAACTCCCGGAGAATCGAAGTATCCATTTATAATGAATAGTTTTTTTTTGCGGGAGTAGGCTAACGCAATCGTTAGGAAAACGATTTGAACCATGAGTTGGACATATCAGTCCAGTTTTATCTTTGCCGAGTGAGATTCCAACTCACGAGGGATTTTTACCCATTACCTTGAGTCCTTCAAGGAGCATTAAACATTTTAAAGAAACTTAAATACATTTACGAAATTGATTTGTTTACAATTTACACAACTAAAACAAGAGGAAACGCTATAGTCGAGTGCCGCGACTATAAGATACCCGTTACTGTTTTACACAATTTTAAAATATTAATTTTGCTAGTGGAAATTCACAAGGCGCCACCTATTGTCAGAGGAAGTATGTTGAGTATGCTTATAGTGACGTCACTGCCCATGTGAGGCCTTATAACCTTAATTTCTTTATAAATAGCGAAATAATGTTCCGATTTGAAAAATATTTTGTAAATCAATAGATATTAACAGAAATAAGTTACACAAGGTCAAACGAAGGCATTCATAACAATATTATAGACGCCACAGTTTTCCGCGGTTTGTGGGCGTTAGAGTGGGCGTGGCCGGATGCAACTTCGTGGCAAGTTGCAGAGGCATCTCCTAAATACGTGTTCCTAAGCAAAATTGTGTAGCTCTTATAGTTTTCGAGATTTTTGCATTTTTGGTTTTTCGGGTTTTGTGGGCGTTAGATTGGGCGTGGCGTGATCGGAAAAAAACAATTCGCATTGGGAGCGTCATAGAAACATACATGCTTTATCCGAACTTTCTATCTCTTATAGTTACCGAGATATCAGCTTTTCTAGAAAATCGGAAAACCGTCTTTTGAGCCTTGTGGGCGTATGGGTGGGTGTGGCCGGATAGTAGTACCACTATAAGATGCGCTGTCATCTAAAGATTATACTTTCTGAATTTCAACTTTCTAACTGCAATAGTTCCTGAGATTTCAGCAATTTTAGTTTTTTGCGATTTGTGGGCGTTAGAGTGGGCGTGGCAGGATGCTGTAATAAACTTGCGCTGTCCCGGGACCTCAAGAATCTTCATGCTTAATCTCAACCTTGTATCTGCTATAGTTCCTGAGATCTCAGCGTTCATACGGACGGACGGACGGACGGACGGACGGACGGACGGACGGACGGACGGACGGACGGACGGACAGACGGACATGGCTCAATCGACTTCGCTATTGATCCTGATCAAGAATATATATACTTTATAGGGTCGCAAAAGCTTCCTTCTATCTGTTACATACTTTTCAACGAATCTAGTATACCCTTTTACTCTACGAGTAACGGGTATAATTAAAATGTTATACCTAATGTCACCTTCTTATCATGTAAACTTATAATATATTTGACTAAAACAACATATAGATAACCATCATGTAGAAAATCAAATGCAGGAAAATCCAGAACCAGTAAATTCTGTAAGATAAGTAAAGAAACAATACATTTATTTCCTAAAGTGGAGGAGTGTATAAGGCTTTTGAAAAATATTAAATTTTAAACGATTTCATAGATTTAAATTAGTTAAGATATGGAAACAGTGGAAACACAGACTCACCTTGTCACCATAAACTTGTTGGAGTCCACAGTGAACTTTTCCCGATGCAGGTACTTATTGATTCCAATCATATGACGCCGTACATAATCATCGTAGTCCAGCTCCTCCAGATTCCAATACAAAGTGGGATAAGTGCCATTTTCAATCACTTCCTTGAAGTAAAAGCGGCTTTTGTTCTTGAAGATCCATTCGTTCAGCGAGAAAAAGCTACCTGTAAGCATTTCAGTTAGGGATAAGATTTTTTAAAGGTCATTCTATAGGATAACCTGCTAGACAAGCCTGCCGAAACTTCTTGGCAATGGGTGTAACCAGTCGCTTCTTTTGGGCCAACAAAAGGGTTTGAAAATCCATTAGCAAGGCGGGCACAAAATGGAGCAACCACACTGCCATCTCATGTTTCAGGGCACTACATCTGTACTTGAAATTTGGAAACATAATCATCTTTCTTGTGGGATAAATCCTAGCCCACTTCATGGTGAGTTCCCCAAGATGCTGCCAGGTGATGGGATTGGTCACTCCTGAGGTGGCGTTACAAATGCTCACACTATTAAAAGATAAAATTACTATATTTTTGTCTTATTTAAGGGGATATAACTGCATCAGATTACCTTCCCAATTTCGCCTTGCTGACCATCATGATCATGGCATTGACCACAAAGTCCACTGGGATGATGTCACATATTAGATCTTTGTCTCCCAGAATACTACTGATACCGCCTTTGCCAATCTCCATCATTATCCCACTAATTGCCTGGATATTGTCAATCCAACCTGGATAAGGTTCCCTATAGGCAGCTGTGACTATCGAAGGTCTCACAATCACTATGGGAATCACATCCTTATAAGCATTGACAATCTGCTCGGCTATGGATTTGGTGAAGGTGTAGGTGTTGACGTGTGGACCCTTTATATAGTCAGCCAGGCGATTCAAATAGTCATCGGGTATTTTCTGGGTGGCTGTAAGGAACTGACGCCAATCCACCGGAGGCATTGTAGGATACACTTGCTCATCCACATACTTGCGACCAGGATTGCAGTAAGCCGTGGAAACATACAGAAAACTCTGGAAATTATAGAGTTAATAATTGCAGTTTCTAGATTCTCTCAAATTTCCTTACCCTTAACTGAGTCATGCCCCTGCCAAGCTCTAGAAGGTTGTAGGTGGCCTGGGAATTGACACGAGCTGAGACTTTTAAACACTCATTAAAGCGCACCTGCAATTCAAATACTCGTAAATTTTCGTGAAAAAGCTTTGGGGATTCCCCATTTGCACTAACCGTTGCTGCACTGTGAAAAATAATGTTCACCTCGCCACACAAAACAGCTCTGTCGGACTCATTTAAACCTGTTGTTGGAAGTCTCTAGTTAAGGCATGAGTTTTCTGTGCAGGTTCTCTGAAAGCATACCAAAGTTGTCGTCCTCAATGTTGCCAGAGAAGTAAAAGATTTTCTTTAGCCCTTCTGGATAATCAGCTCTCAGGCGCTCAAAGATGGGATTCTGAAGGAATCCCCGAAAACGTTCCTCCACTGTGACTCCGCCCTTGGGTCGTATCAGCATGTAGATGCGCTTGATCTGCGGGAAACTCCAGAGCAGCTTCTCCAGCAGAGTTTTCCCCACAAACCCAGTTGCTCCTATTAAAAACGGTTTTCTTTAATCATTCCATTTTGGAGCATATTTAAAGTATTACCCGTTATAAAGACCACAGCATCTTGGTATATGTCCGTCTGGTCTTCCACTATCTCCACTGCAGAGTTGTCCATGATGTGGCCACCTTGAAGCCACAATTGCTACTGATCCGGTGTGGAGTTACTCACTTTCCACACACAACTGGCTTGGCAAAAGAAATGCCTTGGTCCTCCTGAAACAAGTTTTCCATGAAAATGCAAGTGGAAATGGCAATTGACCAACGAAAGTAGCAACTCAGACGTAACATTTGAGCACAAACATATTACATCATTTTTGGATGTGGATGTGGACAAGGCTGGATTTTTGGCTCATGATCAACATTCGAGTTCATTCAAGAAACTAGAAATTGAACTTAGTCTGCAGGGTGACCTATTAAATAGATAGTGGAAAAGCATTTTAATATCTAAAAAACTTATCAATGTTTTTCTTATAAAATATCAAACCCCCTAAAAACTAGGGCGGGGCCAAAAAATTTAATATAAATTCGATCAAGGCATTTTCCCACCATCAACAAGACCGCAAGTCTCGTAGCTTTCCAAGAATTTGTTTACCTGGCCAATTTATTAGCTTCAATCATGTCAAGTGCCTGCCTCCGCGTGAAGTCATCCCCTTGAATCCGTACGGATGGTCAACAAAAATAGATCGCATCTCGTCGTCCGATGTTTGCGCAATCAGTTAGGAACTCTGATCCGCTTATTTGGAATGATTTGATTAGCGACGATGTCGTAGGCAGGCACGGCAAACCGTAGCCATAGAGTTTACCTGGCCAGGTGAGGTGCTAAGCGAAGTCGCAGTCATGCTGGTGGGTTGGTACTCCCAAGACGTGGTTACTAAATTTCACAAATAAAGAAGGATGATGGAAGAACCAATTTTTGAAGGCTGGACACCAAATATCCGCCAGCATTCACCTATGCCCTTGGACTTCGGCCATCTCACACAAATTTTTACCTGCAGCGATCCAAAAGCCAATGACGTAGTGCCTCCTACTCCAGAACAAAAACCAATTCCATTACTGATGACAATGAAGACGATGTGATCAGAGATATCCTGGGGGACTTTGGCCCTTGGCAACTACGATCGCTGGCCATTCTGTTCCTCTGCAAGATACCCGCCGCCTGGTTCATGGCCTGCATCCTGTTCACAGCCCCAGATCTTTATCCCGAAGAGGAATACAAATGTGATACGAGTGCCTTTGGTCCGGTGGATAACTCAACAGTGTCTTTAGATCACTGCTATGTCATGGTTAACTATGGTGATTCTGGGTATGCCATGCGACAATGTCGGAAGTTCATCTACACCACGGGCTTTCATTCCCTGACCATGGAGTTTGATCTGGTTTGCCTGTGTGATTTCTTTGTGGCCTGGTCCCAGTACTGGCATCTTTTTGGCCTCTTGATCGGCGGAGTGGCGGCCACAAAGCTGATGCGAGTCCTAAGTCCTCGACAGATTTATGGAACTGGCATCTGGTGTCTCCTGATGTGCAGCCTGCTAATGGGTCTGGTCAAGGATTTTAGTGTGCACTGCGGTCTCAGATGTTTGGCTGCTGTTTCGTGCTGCTTTATGATCACCTCGGGGTATTCTATATGTGAGTAAAGATATAAATTTATTAATAAACCTTTAATTAATAATAAATTAATCATTTTTAGTTTGTGACATAACAGCTGGCAAATATCGTTTAAGGGCCCTCCTCCTTTACGATTGCTTTTGGGCCTTAGGGTTGATCCTTCTCCCTGGCTTGGCTTCGGGTGCTCCCAGTTGGCAACACATATACCTAGGTGTAACCCTCTCCCTGCTAGTAATTGTCTTCCTGCTGCCCTGGACGCCCGATTCACCACGCTGGCAGTTGAAGAACACCAAAGAAACCCAGTTAGCCATTGAGCGAACTGTGGGAATCCTTCTGGAAGCGGCACGCAAAAATGGAAGCATCCACAAGGTGTCGAAAGAGTTGCCCCAGCAGTTGGGAGAGCTAAGAGAGAAAATGCTGGAGCCGATGCCAATAGTTAATTGGATGCACCTATGGATGGGTCAGCGGAAGAGCAGTTTCCACTTGGTAGCCGTGCACATGGCTCTGGCCGCCTTCATGGTGGTAAACACTGGTCTGCTACTCCATGTGCGATCCTTTGGTAGGGAGCACTTGGTTTCCAATACTCTGGCAATGGGTCTAGCCGAGATGCTGGGCTGCTTCCTGGCTCTCCACCTTACGTTCAACCAGAGTGAACGCAAGTGGCAATGGGCAGGAGGATTTGCCATCGTAGTCGGCTCCATTGGCAGCATCTGCTGGTTCCTAGCCGAAAAAGATATGCCCGAGGTATATGGTCTAACCCTAGGATTGCTAATGGCCTCGCTACCCCAAGCAGCAGTGGCCTGTGCCCAGTCCATGATCCTGGCCTGCATGGGTGAACTGGTGCCTCAAGAACAGCGAAATTGCCTCACCTTCTCGGCCGTCACATGGGCAAGGGTGTGGCAACTCTCCGCCTCCTTTCTCACTTTGCTAAGGCAGGTGAGTCCCGCCCTCTCTCTGACCGCTTTCTGTCTGCTTGTCATCCTCGGTGGCCTTTGCACGTGTTGCTTGACCTCGCCAAACAAGGAACAGGAATCGGAAGGAGCTACAGTGAACAGGAATCAGCAACTAATTGCGTATACGTAGGGGCTTATGTGCTAAGTTAGTTTTAGTGTCAGTCAAGTATTTGTAATCAGTATTCGAATTTAGGTTGTTGAAACATTCGCTAGGCGAGTAGATATTGAGTTGCATACTTTTAGGAATAAATCAAAATCTTAGCATTTACTTTTTTTACCTTTTAAGACCACGACAAAAACGTATTAAAAGATTTTTATTTCGATTTTTAGTGGTTTTTTTTTGGAGAACTATTTTCGAAAAATGAACTGATATTAAAACAAATTAAAGCTGAATAACAAAATAAATTGAACCAAAAATAATAATCTTACCTATGATATAATATAGAAATAAACGATTTCAATCTTATTAAGGTGCAAAATCTAGTAAACAATATTATTTATTATATACTGACTCTTTTATAAGTTTAGAACTTCTCGAAGGTAAGAGGAACCAATTCCATTTGGGACCAATGTTCAAACATTCAAACACATTCATCCACCAAGTTGACACACATTTGTGTAATACGTATAATAAGCACACATGCCTGACTAAATATCCAAGCGCATTGCTCTACTAACAACATATTTCTATTTGGCCACCTTCCCGCCCCCAATATTCCACAATTCCCACCCATTCAAAGCGACAAGCAGAAATCGCAAATCAATAAAATGGAAACCATAAAATTGCCACAAGCGGCGGCATTGCAAGTGACCCAATGAATGTGTCATTCGCGGAGCAGCACTTGGCGAGGAAGGACCATCCGAGGAGCAGCTTTAAGAGAAGAACCACTTCTAAATAGATCCAGTTAGTGGGTCAGCCGACCAACTCATGCGATCTGGATGCCATGAAACCAAAGAAATCGGCCTTTGCCAATACATCCACAGGATACGGCAGGCACAAGCACAGCGGTCACGGGAAAGGACACTCCCACGGTCAAGGACACCCCGGCAAGGATAAAGCCGAAGGCACTAGCAAGGCCAAGACTCGAGAGCCAAAGCATCAGCATGAGCAGAAAGAGGAGGACAAGGATTTGAATTCCGGTTTCGGCGACTATCTTCGCACACCGGAGGGTCTGTAATTTAGTCTCCTAACTAAGTTAATTCCTTATTCTATTAAATATCCTTTTTCCTGATTAGCATTTGAGATGATGAAACTATTTGTTTTCGCCAATACCATAATGTTAATAGTCACCATGGCCTGGCCACATCTTAAGGAACAATTCTACATGGTTAATCAATGGCTACAAAGTTTTCGCGAAGAGCATCGACAGTAAAAACAACTTAGAATCTTTTAAAAAATCTAGTTAAATTTAAGAATACAAAATGGTTGGACCCTTTATGCAGGGCCTGTTTTTGATTGGCATCATCTATTGGTATTCCAAGGGAATGATGTCCATGATCAACGACTATTATAGAAGTGAATTTCAGCGGAAATTGCAAACGGAACCATCGAAGCCAAAAACGGAAGTACCCATCAATGTGGACAACTTCATGGATTATGTTAGGGAGTTGGACTCTCCAGAGGAGTTGGCTAGAAACCCAATGGATAGTGATGTAGCTTCTCCACAAAGGAAGCCCTACAGCCATATTTTGTTAAGATTTCTGGAAATCACCGGCACTCTACCAGCTTTTGATGTTTGTCTCAGCACGAGCAACATAAGATAGCTTATACTATAACCATAAAGTTAATACATTTAGTGTTTTATATATGCCCTTAGTAGAAGTGAATTGCATACTTATAGGTTAAACTAAATATGTACTTTAAACTTTAAATAAAATATTGCCAAACAATAGGTCTATATCATAGGTTGCCACCATTAACAAGTTAAACACAAGAAACTTTGTCTCCAACTTGGAGTTTTCAGCTGGTTTTTTATTTAAACTTTAGCAGAATATATATTCGTGTGTTTCCAACATCAGCTCACTTACTAACCTATTCACAAAACTGTATAAACATACTAATTTCTATAAATACCATGGAATATATATCGATTTGGTCTGTTCTATGCAATATCTGAATTAACATATTGCACTCTCATAAGTAAGCTCTCATCCCATCAAGATCCTGGTCATTGCTAGTTATACTTTTCAAGCAGCTACTGAAAAATAGTTATAGGCAGATATGATTGAAATAGTTAGGTAGTTGATCTGGAAGTTCTAATAGGTGCTTTCTATAAATAGTCTGTATTCAGGTAATCATCATGTGGCACAATTTGTGGAGTTTAAGATAACCCTGAAGCGGAAGATATTTCAAAATATCTTTTGATTTCAAAGAGGTCCGTGTGTGATTATAAATATTTACCAATTTCATAAGAGATCCACATTCTAATACATACTATATGCCCACCTACTCATTAACCAATTTCTAAAAGTAACTTAACAAACAATAACGAACGAAGACAAATACTTTTCTGATAAAATCATATTCATCTTTTTTAATGTATATTTTATATACACAACAGTTCATCATACATAATTTTATTATAAAATTAAAATAATAATAGTTGCATTACAAATTAATAAAGCAAAAATACAAAGTATAGTACATTATACATCAAAATGATAATTCAATAGAAATGTACTTGGTGATTCGAATGAATCAAATGAATACATTGGAATTAGTTCTGTACTAGCCCGAATTTAGAATGGAGCAATAGCGTTAGTATGCTTTAATCGAAATCATAGTTTTAATAAAAGGAAATCACAATGTCTTTCGTTGGAAAAGTTAACAAAATTGACTCAAGAGCAAAGCAAAATATTAAGGAAACACAAAACCTTTCTGATGTATCACAACCTTTCAAACAAGGATTAACAATTGAGAGCTCGCTTCGGCTAACAAATCAAATTTCGAAAATTGAGTTATGGTGGCCTACTATACAGACTATATATGCATATATATATATACGTAAATGGATATCGCTTGATATTGTTATATGGCTAAACACGTACAAATTAGATTGCTTATGAACAAGGCAAAAATACAAATGCAGAATACGCAGAGACTCTTCTCTCTATAATGCACAATGTCTCCTTACCACAAGGATCATTTCTATTATATATATAGTCCCATTTATACTATATATATATATATTACTGTGCGTTGAAGTCTTAACGAGTAAACAGTAACACCTAATGACTCTGACTCTGTCCCCACTGTCCGGTTCCCCAGTTCCCATCTATTCCGAGGATTTCCAATTTGTTGGCGGTGGTGGCGCTGGCACCGTTGGCCTTTTGGGCGTTTGAAATGAGTTTGGAGAGATGGGTGTCGTGACTTGGGGCTGCGCCTGTTGCTGTTTTTCCTCTGGAGCCGTTGGATGCTGGTCATGATTGTGGTTGTTTTCCTTGCCCGCTGGCGGCTCCTCCCGCGTTCCATTTGTTTCCGTGTTCTCGTGACGCAGCTTCTCAAGAAAATGTTCCGTTTTGAATCGCACACTGCCGTTGCCATTATCAATTGTCGCCTGAGTTGGAGTCGTACCGCCCTCGTCGTCGCTCTTTCCATCTACCTTGTGCACTCCCACGCCCAATACAGTGGGCCGCTTGGGTAACAGTGGCTTTAGCGGGACATCAGGCTTTAACTTAAAACTGCCAATGCTATCGGTGCTCTTTCGATCGGCCGTCGGTGAGGGCAGGTTGTCCAGCCCGAAGAACTGAGTCCGCGTCATTGGAACCGGCTTCGCTGGCGTTACTGGAGGCGGGGGTAGTGGTTCAAGCTGCGTCTGTGTCTGCGTCGGCTGGCTAGCAGCTGGCGATTGAAATTGCGGCAAATTAGGCAGCGGTGGCTTGGCGGGCTTCTCCTGCTGGACCGGCGTCTGCTGGGGGAATAGCTCCTTGGCATGAGGTCGGTGCGAAGTCTGTGATGTGGTCATAATGGTGCCGTTTCCATTAGTGGTTGGCGGCGAAGGTGCATTAGCTTTCTGCCTGCGCAGTGTACCATAGCGTGGGCTCTCCATGACTTCTATAAATGAAAATTGAAAGGCATCGTTAAATAAGAAATTAACTTTGAATATACAACAACTAATCATCGGAAGCTAATCATTATCTAAACTATAAACTTGTCAGCGTAAAATCTATTTTATAGTTAAGTTATATTTAAGATTTTTCCCCTTGCTAAATAAAAATGTCTAAAAAAGCCAAATTTATCAGGGCTTCACTACAACACCATTGACTTCCATAAGTATAATTTCGAATTTGGTTCAAATCCATTTTATTGCACAAAAATAACCTCTCACTAACTTTAACAGCTTATTGATATATAAGAAATTTCTTTAAAACATAACATAAGGCACAGAAAAATACTAACAATGGAATTCTTGAAAGTTTCGTTGTTGAAAACTTAATAAAAAAAAGTCGTCATAAGTCGAATACTGTATAGTGCCCCGCTTCATAGAACTCCGACTGTGCAGTATACTTACCACTATCGTTGCGATCAAGGTTTTCATTGGAGGAGTTCGATTTGCTCTTGCCCTCGACGAATAGCTTCTGCTTTTGCAGGGTCACATAGAACTCGACTTCGCCGGTAAAGAAGTAGTCCCACTGACTGATTAGCAGCTCCACGATGATGTTGGCTGCCGAGGAGCTATTCACCTGACCGATGTAATCAGCAGGGGCGTTGCTGCTTTTGTCGATCCGTGGCCACAGCATGTTTGGCGACATTACGATGGCCAGGTTCTGGGAGCTCATTTTATTAAGCGCTAATCGTTGCTGCACAATGGACAAGAAGCGGGTGAGGTAACGTAGGTTTGCATAGTTTTCCTTAGGCAGCTTGCTCAGAATAGCCTTGATCTCTGTCTTGCGTTCCGCTTCGGTGTGTCGTTCGGCGATCCGGATGAAGTCCTTATACAGGCCGTAGGTGAGCAGCGGCTCGGGTAACTCACGCAAGTATAGCTTGAGTATTGAGCCAATGACATGGGGATCCTGGTAGTCCAGCGGCAGCGGCGTCTTTACGTGCTGTGCCTCCAGGGCGTGCTTCATTCGGCGCAGTTTGGTGCTGGCGCAGCCCACGCGCAGCAGACCCTCTTCCTCCAGACCGTTCTCCAGCAGGCAGCAACAGCACAGCTCCACGATGTAGGATATTTCGCGGTTGGTGGATGTCAGGTGCTCTTTCAACGGGGTTCCAAAGCGGGACTTCTCAGTGCCCTGAATGGTGTCCTGGATGCGGGCCAGCGAGGCGTTCACATGCTGCAGGGCTCGCTCATGATAGTTTCTTTGGTTGAGTACATAGTCGCGGATGCAGCTAACGATCTCGTCCTCTTTGGCAATCAGTTCCAGCATCTGGGCCGCCCAGGCATCTCGCTCCTTCTCAAGCTTCAGCTCACACTCCTCCTGCTGGGTCTTTATGTGGTTCACCTTAGCCGCTGGTTCCTCCAGCCGGATTGCCGCCTACGAGAGTATAACAAAACACTGATTAAACTGTCAGATAGATAAGCGGCAATGTAAGGGAATATCGTCATATTGCAAAAAGAACAAAGTTCAAGCACGAAAATATCTTATCTGGAGGACTAGTGGCGTCTGTAAATAGTTTATTGAGTGACTAATGAAAGATGCCTGAACAGCCGGAAAAGTTTAAAAATAGATCGACCTCAAACGCGAGCTGCACAGGTGTTACCCATCTCCTGAAGGTCTTTGTTATAAGCCAAACAATGGGTTTTTATTTGAGCCTTAGCGCACATGGGTCGCTGCATTGGGGCCACTGACTGAGGTGGCTTTAGTCCATTTAATTCTCCTGAATCACAAAGTAACTTATAGAAAGAAAGTCTGATAAGAAATGAACTGGGTATAATTCATAAATTAAATTTAAACATTTAAAGAAAGGAAGGAACCCCCTACAAAGTATAAGAAACAATACGTTTTTGTGCCTTATTTAAAAAGTTCTTTGGTTTAAAATACTTTTATATATATTATATATGTATATTTGTACAAGCACTTAACCATTTTCTTATATATGTTCAGCTATGCGGTTTGAAAAGTTTTCAAGATAACAAAGTTATATATACTCTTTGTTGGCGGCTAACGTTTGAAGCATTTTGAAATAAAATATTCCAGATTCAGTTAATCCATCGCTAAACCCAAATAAAAAACAAAGTTCCCTCTTTATGATGTAAGTTTTGCTTACAACAGCATTACCCATTGTGAGTAAACAAACTGGTGCTGTCATTCATCGCCCCATCCCGTATCATAACGCCGCTAAAAATAAACAAATCGTGACAAATTGCTGTAAGTACAGGCAGCTCCTATCTGCAACCAGAAGACAATAGCATCCACCTAGCTATCAATTGCGGTGCCTTCCCCTGCACCTACGAATCGAATCATTTGACGAGGCGGAGTGTGACTGAGTCACATCATTTCCATGAGCAGCAACCTCTTAATGACCTACATACATCCCAGGTGGCACCGCAAGTTACACACATTCCGGGCACCAAAGTTAGCACTTCCAAAGGCATTCGTGTGCTTATACGTATTGTTTTCGTTTTGGATCTATGTCAGGGAGTGCAATTAGAACAGCACCAGGTCGGTGAGCGTCTGATTAGCGAATTATGGCAAGCCGATGGCCGTTTATATGGGGACTCAGTTGCCGGCGATAAGATTACCAGGGTTTGTAAATAACTTCGGTTTCTAATTTTCGTCTGATGATACGTCAATGGTCAGTGGCGGTGGCTATTGCTGGTGGCGTCCATTTCAATTATGATGTCACTGCCGCCAAGTCAATGAACGTCTTCCGACACCTTAAACAGACAACATACATCAACAAATACAGCGGCTAGTCATTCCCCGACATATGTCTCGATATGGCAAACGGCGTCGTGATTTGTACAAAATAAAGCGGAAAGAAAACAAAAAACAATGAAACTCAAAAAGCAACTTTTTGTGAGTCCACATAGCCGGCTATAACTGTTCGGTTCCACACTTGTAGACGCCAATAGACAGAACCAATCGGGTGTCAAGAAATTGGAACACCAAAAAGCCGTTCATCCCATCTCTCAGCTCCCAACAGCCCGCCACATCCCACTCCAACGATAAGGAGGCAGCACAGCGACAAGTATCGGATTCGAATCATAAAAACGTAAACGACAAAGGCGAAACGCACGGCAAACAAACAATACAAAACAATAGAAACTGGCGTGAGATAAAGCCAGAATGAAAAAGAAAGACCCATGACAATACCAACAACAACAACAAAAATAGTAATAATAATAAATGGAAATTAAAAATTGATTGCTTCTTTTGCCAACGCTTCTTGGCATCCGCCCGAGTACAGTGGTTCAGCATTGATTGGGGAGTGAGCAAGGGTTTTGGTTTTGCTAAGTAGTTTTATGACATTTCATTCTCAGAAAGTCCTATCAATCAATTGATTTTATTCTGAGAAGTAGAAGCTTTCAATCGGTTTTCTCTCTTCATAATTGTTTATATTTCTTTAAGCTTGAACTCGTATAGCAAACAATCCACAGTGCCATTTCTGCTGAGAGGGATATTTAAGTTTACCTCCAAACTACCGGCACTCGTTGTTATTGTTCGTTAATCAGAGACAACCTAGCGATTGGATTGTGTTTGGGGGAATAACGAAAAAAAAAAACGAAAATGAAAACAACCAAATCACTTGACCAGCTGAGGTAACTTTTTGCGGCCCATTATTTCCAACAAGCAGATTTCTTAATTAATTTAACAATCTCCCATTGTCATCGCGCGCAGTTTTGTGAAAACGGAAATCCAACATTATTCACTCTCTCTCTGGCCCGTCCACCAAACATATACACGTAATGCCAAATGAGACTTAGATTTATGATCGGCACTCACCTCATGGCTGCGCTTTAGCGAGGTGTACTCTTGTAGAGTGCGCGATACGTTGCGCTTGAGCGTCGAGATCTCCTGGATCTCCTTGTCCAAGATGTTCTTCAGTCGCCTTACCACCTTGGTCTCTGTCTCCAGTTCACTCTCGATGATGCACTCGGCCATCGTCTTCTCCAGCTCGCCTGCAATTGGGGAGCACATCAAGAAATTAGTAACCCACTCTGGTATTTTGTTTCTCACACTTATCTCTATCTCAATAATACACAGTAAAAATGCAGAAGACATATCTTTATCATCTACTTTAAGTAAAACTAAGAATCTTGATCTTGTCTAGAACAGCTTATAAAATCATTGACTCATTGAATCTTTTGCTCATACAATATATATTAATTTATCAATCTTGATCAGCCCTTCGAAGAATAATATTACTATGGCTTTATCTTATATCAATATATCTTTCTACTCGTATCTACCTATTATTATCAATCATTAAAAGAATATTTTGGAAGATAGACAGATAGTTTTCTGTGTGTATCTTAGAGACTTGCTATTCCACCCGCAAGTGAGGAAGTCAATGCTTATTTAAGACCTTATCGCCAAGCGGTAGCTGCAAAGATGTTGGCGTGCCGGTTTTCCAGTTGCCGGAGTAGCTCGACTTTGATGCGGGCGAGATTCGGGCCATTCGAGGGGGAGGTAACTGGCAAATAGGTTGACGAGCTGAGTAAGCAAAATTGTGATAATTGTGTTGAGTGCCCCAAGACTTGAGCCTCAGCAGCTGAACCCGCAATGGAGGCAGGGGCATAGGTAGACGTAGAGTCAAAGAGGGAAGACGGAGTCCAAAACGAAGACGTCGTCGGCGCTGGAGTATAACATTCGAGATACGCTCGCCTTTCGCTCCCCTCGCTGAATGGGTTGAATTGAAGCGCATCGTGGCTAACAATAAAAGTTGCAAAGGGCGCACAGTGGGTTAAAGTGAGATGATATCGCGCTGTAATTACCGACATAACACAGGCGACAAAAAGCTAATTTTCGTGCTGTAATTTTGTGTTTTTTGTGCGTCTGGAGTTTGTTTTTAATCGAGCAACTTAAGTGCTTCACTCCGACATTAAAGTTTTTGACTAACATTTAAGTGTCTAGACCCTCAAAAAAAGATTGACTCTTTTTACTTTAGAATATAACTTGCTAGTAGAAAATGTTTTTTGAAAACGAAACTAATATTGGTTTACGGCAAAAAGACAATTTACAAAGACCTACTTAAGCAGTTCTTTGTACTACTTAAGTTTGTAACAATATTTCATGTTTTTTAAGCTCATCATAAAATATTAACTTATTTAATTACACAGTATGGACGAAGCTTAAACCTGTAGCTCTAAAAACTGAATATCATTATACTTATGTCATCTGCCGACTAACAATCTTTGCTGATAATCAAACTGGATTTTATAATTTATACTTTTGATCAATCAAATGTGCAAAAAATAGAAAATAAGACGTTGAATGGTAAACAATAAGACAAGTGACAATATCCCATTTTTCATTTCTCTATCGAAAGGAAATGGTCTTTGCTAAGTTCATATCCATTGGCGATTGATTTCCTCATTTTGACCCAATTATAATTCCCTGAATGTGCGAGTGGAGCTTTACTTAACCCACGGACACACGTTCACTGTGGCTATGATAGACGAATGTGGAAACGTTCGTGTCTAATCAGAAAAGTGTGGGGTAAACTGGAACTGAGGAAAACAGGGGGCTTTGCAGATCCCTGGCCGTTACACAACCACCGAGATGCTCTTGAACCCCAAGCGAGGTTGCAGCTGCAACAGCAAACAGCAAACCAAATTGCAATTGACGCACACGCATCTGCGAATATGTGGAATGCAAAATGCTTGAAAAGAGGGGAAACAGTGAATGGAAGCAACACGGACAATAACACTCGGAATGAGTAATACGGCCTAGGGGGAGCGCCCACAAAGTAAATGAGCAGCGAAGAAGAGATCATGACGATACGATGATGTATGAATTTGGCTCAGACTTTTACTTTTACTAGCCAGCCAGCATAATTATCGGCGTTTACTGGGCTTTGTTATGCCATTTCGTGAGTGATGTGTAACAAATTTAAATGAAATGAATAGTAAATCGTATAGAAAAAGGGCAATAAAAGCGGGCGCATGTGGGGGCGGGCTAACTTGGCCTGGCAAAACAAAAAAAAACAAAAGAGTGTATAAATAGATAATGCCGAAACCGCAAATAATAACCAATACTGCGGGCGAAACAACGAACGGGTTGGAAAGAAAGCAGCGAATAAGTCATAATAAAAATTATAATAATGATTAAAAAAAAAAGCAAGCCGTCGATGTTGATGTTGCCGTTTGCAGTTGAGAAATGTAAATGCCACAAGGCCAAGCGACAAGGCGAGGCCGCCAATACACACAGACAAACCGAAGCCCGTGACACAGTCATCCGCGAGTATTCTCCGTTCTCCATGCGCCGTTCCTCCCCCTCGAAACCCATACACTCATACGTCGGCTATTGTGCATGTCTGGTGGCGATTATCGGATTTGAAACGAACGGCAACCACTGTGCGCCTTATCAGCAGCGCCAACATGATTGCCACCAGAGGCGGAGGAAGGGGTTAAATATTTTTCAATCTACATTCATTTTTAAATAACTCATGAATATGACACTTTAAGCACTGAAGCAATTCACCAAAGAGAAATTTTTCCTAAGGCACAACTCAAAATAAATATTTTTAACAAAAATCGCTAAACAACTAAAAACACTTGCAGCATGAATAAGACATTTATCACTTAAAAAAATAAGATAAAATGAAAAGGAAGTCATCCCCTTAGATATTCCTAACTACACCAGTGGCTACCCCACATCCACAGGAAATCCCGGTAACCCGATAACTAACCGCAATTGGCGAGGACCTTCTGCAGCGGCATATCCTTAGGCAGCTCCTTGGCGGACTCATCCAAAGCCTGAGCAATTTTGTAGTGGCTGTTCTTCTTAGTCCGCTTGTCCTGCTCCTCGGTGCTCCCGCTGTTATTTCCACCTCCACCACTCAGCGCCGGTAGCTTGCGGACGATCTTTTCGATGGTATCCCGATATCTGTCCACCTGCCGCTCGATCGTCTCCAGCTCAGAATCCTTGCAGTCCGATTTGGTGGATCTGCGGGTGGCAAAAAAGGGGTTTGACATGGGTTAGGTCATCATCATTAGTTGCCCACTGCTGTTGTTGTGGTTATTGTTGTTGCTGTCATCGGGTCTTGTTATTGCTGCAGTTGCTCATTCTGTTTCTGTTGCTGTTGTTTTTGTTTTTGTGATGAGGCAACACCTGTCTGTCCACCTGGAGCGCAGTTACACACACCAACAGACATCCAATGGCTGGCCTTTGAACTTACCTTGACAGATTTTCGGCTGCTATTTTGATTTTCGCAAACTGCCTCTTCATCTTGGCTGATTTGCAATTGCCACTCGCGTCTCCAACGTTAACTGAACTTCTGTGTGTTTGTTTGCGATGTGTAATTAGCTAGGCATTGAGTAAATACTTAAAACTGGCAAATTAGTCATTCTTCAACGATGTTTTACGGAAAAGTGAGACGAGTAAGACCACAGCGGGAGCGCTAAGAAATGCTGGAAGACCAGTATAGGCGTCTTTCGAAATTCGGTATCTGGGCACACTGCGCTTCAAGTGTTTTTAGGTACTAATGAAGATTTTAAGTAAATTTAGTGAGTTTAACTATTTCAAATACAATTTAGAATTATAAATTAAAATTGTCTAATGCAATACAATTAAAATATATCTTTGTTTTTTTTTTTTAAATATTTGATTACCCTTAGTTTCTTAAAGCGTTGCCACACTATTGTTTATTGTTTTGCAACACATACCTTGGGGTCACACTGCATTCCACCGCCTTGCTGCACGTGTGCCATCCGTAAATAATATTTTTTATTATTGTTTGACTTAACAAAATGAACCAGGCGGAGATTATTAAACGTCTCCGAGAGGAGTACGATATCGAGAATGGCCTGAAGGAACCCAAGAAGGAGGACCTGCTGACAATCACTAAAAAGATCCACCAGCGTGTTATAGACTTGCTAACCATCCACAAAGTTCCTTACTCCAATGCCGATGGTAAAGCAATCATTTAAACTATCAGTATTGTAAATGAAAACTTTTTTTTTGTAGATGAGGACACCTACGAGGATTATCTGTTTTTCGGACGACGATGAATCGGGCACCAAGAAGAGTAAAAAACAGAAGAAACTCGGAAAAGTAAAAAATCAGGACTCCGACGACGAGGATGTGGACGCTCGAATCGCATCCATCAAGAACAAGCTGCGCCAGAAGAAGGGTCCCACCACAGAGCGCCAGCAGAAGCGACGTGAGTCCAAAAAGTTGAAGCGTAGCAAGGGCGTCCAGAAACTGCTCCTCTCCTCCGCCAAAAACCTTAAAAATGAGGCTGTCAAGCACCAGAAGCTAAAGAACGGAGTAGTCAAAACAGAACAGGATCCAGAGGACAGCAAAGAACAGATACAACCCGTCAAGGTGAAGCCGGTTTATAACCAGGAGGCCAAGATCGTCTACTCCAAGGTGGACTTTGCCGCCAATCCGGGCACCAAGGCTAAGAAGTCGCACCAGAACCCCAAGGAAATCCTGAAGAAGTTACGCGACACCAAGAAGCACCTAACTGAACTGCGCGAACAGGGTGAAACAGACAAGGCAGCCGAGATGCAAACGGATATCGCTTGGCGTAAGGCTTTCGACAAGGTTGAGGGCAAGAAGGTCAAAGATGACACCAAGCTCCTACAAAAGTCCATTAAGAAACGTCGTGTGGAGAAGAAGAAATCGAAGACCAAGTGGACGGAACGCAAGCAGAAGGTGGAATACGATAAGGAAAAGCGACAAAAGAAGCGACAGGAGAATCTGGATAAGCGTAGCAAGGACAAAAAAAATAGAAAACTGAAGACAGCCAGCAAGAAGGGTCGCATCATACCTGGTTTCTAATTACGATTTAGCGTTAAGTTTAAAATAATGTAAATGTATGCCGCGTTGAAATTCAACTCAGAATGCTAGAAAAAAACAAATATTCGTTTGAAAATTCTTTCTTTTTTCCGTGATAGAAATTTACTTTTCCGGCCTCGACACAATCAAAATTCCCACTGAGAACAAAATTTCAAGTTCCCATAGCCCACAGTTTTTGGTGCCTTGTTTTTGTCCACTTTATGTCATTGTGTGTACCATTGTGCGTGCGCGGCCCCAATAAGAAGAAGAGTGCCAAACAGCTGTGGCCGATAGCAGCAATCGATTGTTATAGTAATCGTATAGTGGGATAGCTACGATTTTTCTAGATTTTCCTTAAGATTACAGCAAAAATTGGATTGAATCAAGTTAAGGTAACCAAAGATTAGATGGTCTGAAATCTGGAGCAACTACCGATTTAATAAGAAGAAGCACAGCGAGTATCGCAGTCAAAGCAACGAGAGTCACACGCACGCACACAGACGCAAAAATTACGTGCAGAGCGCAATCTATTTCCCCATTTTCCACCGAAAATAAAGCAAGGCAGGCGGAAAAGCTCCCCAATTGCGACGCATTTTGCAGAGGAGAGGAAAACTAACCAGTTTAAATTGCAAAGGAATATCCCGAGAAAGAAGAACGCGTAGAAGGAGCCACAACAATAACTTTGCAGATCAGCAGAGGAAGAAGAAGCGGCGGCCAGCTGAGAAGTGAAGCGAAGCACGGGCGCAGGGGATATCAAGAGTAGGTGCAGGGGCCGAGGAGGAAGCGGAAAAAGAAACAGGCGTAGAGGCGGCGGGCAGCAGCCACCATGAGCATGGTGCGGCGGATTATCCTGCTGGGCCCCAAGTACAATGTCTGGGCAAAAGGGTAAGTGTTAGCTACTTTCTGTTGTTGTTGCGCCAATCGTATACGTAACTGCGTCATTAGCAGTGAATCAACAACAAAAACAACAGCAATAACAACAACAAAAACAAGCCAATCAGAACTGGCAAAACAGCCTGCAGTTTACCAATCCCGATTGCCCCTACATTTTGGCTTATCAGAATTTTCTAGCTGCTGCGCTCGCTGAGTTTTTCTTGTCTAGTGTCAAACAACCAAAACACTGAGTGAAGGTCGTCTTCTTTTGATATCAAAAAGCTGCTCGCGGTCAACAGGCAGCAGTGGCGTCGTCCAAAAGGGGTTTCCCTCCATCTGACTTTACATTCACCGAAGCACGCATCTTATTGGAAGGCCGCCACCGCACCCCCCGCCTAACATTTCCAATCAGCCAAGCAGGGTCTTACTTTTGGACCAACTGAACTTGAATTGTTTTATAAGGCCTGAAATGGCCAGCTAGCTTAATTATTGCTATTGCCGCTCTGACGCAATGATTTCTTTTTTTTATTATTTCATGTCTTCAGTGGAGCAATTTCTTACACATTTTTAATGGCCAACAGCTGCTTATTATATTTGTTGGTCTGCAGGTTAGGAAAGCTGATAGGCGGAAGTTTACCCAACAAATTTCACTGAGAGAAATTTGTAGTCATTTCGTTTGTGATATTAACAACACCTGTGGTTTCCGAGACCAACCATTTCTAAGCCCTGTTTGATTGGCAATACGGCGAAAAAGTTGCTAGTCATCTGCGATATCGGAAGACGCTAATTGCCCTTGGCCTTTATTTGTTTGCTTTTATATATTTTTTTGTGGGCCAATCCAGAGATTCTTCTCCTCGGAACCCCTTTGTTGTTATCAATTGAATGTGCTCTGGGTAGCATTCACCCCGCACTTGGGGTCGATGCTTCCTATTTTTTTATTCTTTATGCACGAGACTAAATCCATACTCAGCGAAGAACGTCACCAGAAATACCCAATTATGTGCTTTATATCGTCTTGCTTCGCCTTTGAGTGCTATCAATTATTAAATCTAATCTAATTTTATATAAACAATAACAGGAAGAACAACTGATGCTGACAAAATTTAATTTAGGTAGAATTGAAAAGAAAAGTAGAAGAAATTTGTAATAAATCTATATGATTTATCATATATCATATATGGTTTTTAAAGCTGAGTTGCTATTATAATTTATTGAAAAAAATTTAAATAAAAGATTTAAGGCCACTTTTATATAAACAAAATTAATACATAATAGTAAATCTTTCCAACATTAAAATTTATCCTCCTTTTTTTCAGGAAGCGGAGTTAGTCAAACACAGCGCTCGGCAAGATGTGTTATTCTGAGCACAAACAGTGAGGAGGTCAGCGTTTGGGGCGTTCGACGCTTCCACCTGGCCACCCGAAACTGCGCCATCAATCGACTAGTGAGATTGGAGCCCGCGATGGCAATTCCGGCATACATTGACATTACCAATGCCACCTCAAGAACGCCAGAGGACTCAAGCGACAGTGCGAGTGGCAGCGGAAGTGGAGCTAGTGCGTCGGGAGGCGGTGGAACTAAGAGTCCGGGCAGTGGTGCTGGATCTGGAGCAAGTACGACCAGTGGCGCCGATCCACCAGGCGGTGGCAGCGACAAGTTCCTCTCATGCCCAAAATGCGGCAGTGCCTGCACCCAGGTTGAGACATTTGTCAGCTCAACGCGATTCGTCAAGTGTGCCAAGTGCAACTACTTCTTTGTGGTGCTGTCCGAAGTGGAGACCAAGCAGCGCACCAAGGATGAGCCTAAGAACCAGCGCAAGCCACCACCGCCACCACAGAAGATCATGGAGTATCTTGACAAACATGTGGTCGGCCAGGACTTTGCCAAAAAGGTGCTGGCTGTGGCGGTCTACAACCACTACAAGCGCATCCACCACAACCTGCCGCAGCTTCAACAGCAAGGAGGAGGTGCCAGTAATGGATCAGGCGGCCTGGATGGGGTTCCACGACCTGACCTGCTACATATTACCGGAATCGGCCACACACTGAACAGCTCCCCGGGCAACGAACTGCCACCAAAGCCTGCTCAAATGGGTCTGGGCGGTGGAATGGGAGGTCCTGGACTTGGGAGCGGACTCACCGGCGCAGGATCCAGCAATGTACGTGGAGGTGGCGACCACAGAGCCGGATCGGAAATTCTTGACCGACAGTCGAGCGATGTCAAGCTGGAGAAGAGCAACATCATCATGTTAGGCCCAACAGGATCTGGTAAAACACTGATCGCCCAGACGATCGCCAAGTGCCTGGACGTGCCCTTCGCCATCTGTGACTGCACCACGCTGACACAGGCTGGTTATGTGGGCGAGGACATCGAGAGTGTAATTTCAAAGCTTCTGCAGGATGCCAACTACAACGTGGAGCGTGCCCAGACGGGCATTGTTTTCCTCGATGAGGTGGACAAGATCGGTGCCGTCCCTGGAATCCACCAGCTTCGCGATGTTGGAGGCGAAGGCGTCCAGCAGGGCATGCTCAAGATGCTCGAAGGCACTGTGGTCAATGTGCCAGAACGCAATTCCCCGCGTAAGCTGCGTGGCGAAACGGTCCAAGTGGATACTACAAACATCCTCTTCGTGGCATCTGGTGCCTACACAGGACTGGACAGGTTAATTGCACGTCGCCTCAACGAGAAGGTAAGGCAGAAAGATATCTTATTTAAACGTCACTTACTTATTACTTGTTATCTTATTTTAGTATTTGGGTTTCGGCATGCCTTCGACCAGCGGATCTGGCCGTCGTGCAGCTCAATCAGCCGCCAGTCCCATGGACAACGATCAGGAGGAGCGTGATAAATGCTTGACCAAAGTGCAGGCACGTGATCTCGTTGAGTTCGGCATGATACCGGTAAGCAATGGGTTATAGAGACAAATATTCTTAGATAAAAGGATTGGTATCTTCGATGATAGTTGTATTATAAATAATCCTTTAAAAATGGCAAGCTAAATAAATATAAGAAGTTTATTTATACCTGAAATGATTAAGTTTTTAGAACAAGTGATTGATTGTAATAATTATAAATTAAAACCCAAATTGTTTTTACAGGAATTCGTTGGTCGCTTCCCGGTAATCGTACCCTTCCACAGTTTGAACGTCAGCATGTTGGTGCGCATCCTGACCGAACCACGAAACGCTCTTGTGCCTCAGTACAAGGCGTTACTGGGCCTTGATGAAGTGGATCTTACCTTCACTGAGGACGCAGTAAAGTCGATAGCTCAGCTGGCTATGGAGAGGCATACGGGAGCTCGTGGACTGCGCTCCATAATGGTAAGCAATGGAATTTATAAAACTAAGGAATATACTGAAAATTCTTTTTTAAATCTTTTTTTAGGAGCAACTGCTGCTGGATCCTATGTTCATAGTGCCGGGTTCAGATATTCGGGGGGTACACATAACTGCCGATTATGTTAAGGGCAGTTCTTCACCTGAATACAGCCGTGATGCGGACGCCACGGCATCCGGGACCGTTACCACAGACTCCGATACCACAACCGATAATGATAAGAACTTTGAGAATAGTGAGAAAGTACGACTAAAACAGTAAATCAGACAGAGAAACCCACATCCAAAGCCAACCAAAACAGAAATCGAGACAAAGCTTAAGCAGAAATCTTTCAATTCGAAACGCTTTTCAAATTGTTGATTTATTTTGAAACTCTTTCTGTCTTTTTATATCTCTTCAGCTTGTTTAATTTGTCCAATTGCTTGATTTTTGAATCAACAGCGTTTTTTTCTACTCAAGAATTAACATTTGCAAACACGATTTAATGTTGAAAGATACTATAATTTTTCGTACTCTAACATGTATATTTATTAGCCTTGTTTAAATGATAAATTGGTTGGTTCACCTTAGATCCCTTCCACGAACCCCGTAACTCTGTAAAATATGACCCGCTGGGGAGTGAATGAATGCTCCGGCATATATTTATAATGAATATCCTCAATCCCAATATGCATCTGTGATTCAGAATCGACGAGCAGCGCAATCTTGTAAGCCCGAAGCAATTGTAAGTGGAATAATAACAAATCCTAAAGAGAATTGTAAAATGAATAAAATACATTTTCAACATAATTAAACTAGACAAAAAAAAATGATCGGAAATCTGCAATGCTGGCAGTGATGTGGTCAAGGTCTGTACCTATTGGCGCTAGAATCCTCTCTTGCATATACCAATTATATATAAAAACGTAAACATATATTTAGGCAAATTTTGCGTAGACTAAACTGAGTTTCTAAATGAGTTCTGGTAGCGTTGTAATATTGACAAACGAGAAGCACGTTCTACTTTTAACTAATTTAAGTTAAAAAATCAATTTTTAAAACAAAAAAAAATAATAAAAAATAAACATGAAAAAATTTATAGTGGTATTGCTTTTATTTTTAGTGATCTAAAGATTAATGGATTGTTGTAAGAATTATAACTCCCCAAAAACATTAAGATAGCCTACAGAGTTTAGAAAATGGTCAATACTTTTTTTAGTTTTCATTAATTTTATTTTATTCGTCATTAAAATTCAACTAAATCTGCAGAACTCATAATAAATAATTTGAATTTATTGCACATATGGACTAATAGTAGTTCCTTCTTTTTGTTTGTTTTTCTGTTTCATTTTCATTTCGTAGTGTATAAATTTGTATAAAAATTTGTAAGTTAATAAATATCTTTTGGCGACCTTCAATCGTTCTCCTCCGATATGAGCAGCTCGTATTCCTGTGCGGCAAAGCGATCCCAATCGGAGGTCTAAATAGGGAAATAGGCAAATTAATTAAAATAACTCCAGGAATAAATGACAAGAAAACATACATATTCGTCACGTTGAGAGGCAAAGGGATCTCGTTGTTCGTGATCCAGATACTTCTCCAGATTGAAGAAGGTATCGAAAAAGACGTGCGTCATCTTGCAACGCTTCAGATCTCCCAGTGTGATGCAGTCGCGATTCGCTGGCTTTATCATATCCAGCATCTAATTTACAAAATTGATAAACCTTCATATAAATCTAGTCCCAGATTCTCACCTGACACAGGCAGTCCTCAAACGGGAGACACTCGATGCCGATTCCCTCCATTCGCTGTTGCTGTTCCTCGTAAAAGTACTCCAGTTCGTACATGGACAGCACACCATCTCCATCGACGTCCATACATCGAAACCAGTACTCAATGGCCGTCGGCGTCCGTTTGTCCTCCTCCGAAAGGATAAACCACACAAAGTCCGTATAGGACATCTTAGCCTCATCCTCGGGAGCCTTTTTGTTATCGCTGCGCGTCACACATCCCGAGAAGATCCGCTCCACAATACGCGACGACAAGGCATGGTCACTGTGCTTTGCCAGATCTTCCTGGTTCACCAATAGGTCATGATCCTTGTCTAGCTCCCAGAATTTGCAGTAGATCACGTAGAAGTGCTCATAGCTGAAGAAGGCCATTATCTGATTGATGTCCTCCTCCTCCTCCAGCAAACTAATCATCTGTGGGCGGGTGTTTCAAAAATATTCATTGTGAATTATTATTTTTTCGAAATTAACTTTTGATTATTGCATAATTTTCATAAATATTTATAGATCATTGAAAGTATGTATCTCACCTCCAGCAGATCGGACCGTTTCAGTTCGGCTATTGTGATCTTGCCGCTCCAACTGCGGTTCACCGAATAGAAAATGCGCGCGATGACTGTGTGCACGTATCTGGAATGGAACTCGGTGGCTTCCTTGAGAAAGGCCAGGCCGGGGTGTGTGTCAACCACATCCTGCACCATTGGCACCAGGTCCTCTGGCACGATGTATGAACGGAATCGCTGGCCTCGCGAGAGAATGTACACGAATCTCGAGGCCGCTTCATGGCAATAAACATTCATCCTGCAAGTTACAACACAGGTTTTTACAACAATAAATAAATCTATTTACGACTAAGATTTTTAATATTTTGCATTAGAGCGCCAAATTTAAAGAAACATTTACAGAAAAATGGAGAAAAAGAGTTTACAAAATTTAACTTACTGTTTCCAGAACTCGACGAACCGCTGGCGCTCGACAAGACCCGTGCTGGCCGACTGGCAGAAGACCATCACCGGCATGCGCCAGTAAAAGGGCAGGCCGCAGATCTTCAAGATGCGAGGTAGCTCGTCCTTGGTTACCTGGTTGTTGGGAAAGCTGTCGAAGGCGGAGAGAATGCCCCGCACCACCCGCTCCATGGCGATATTGGGCTGTGGCTTGCCATGTGGAAAGTAGAATCTACCATAAAGGTAATGGACACCTTAAAAACCACATCAATTGATTTATATACCGGATCCGCTCACCTGGGTATGTAAACGCTCTTCGTGGAACGTATTTCCTTCTGCAGCAGATTCTGCTCCTGGGGCGGCGGGGGCGGTGTGGCATGCAGCTTGACCTGTCGACGAATATGAATACGAATACGAAAATGAATATCACTCACTAATTGTTTACATACATTCCCTTGTTGTGGCTGCCAAAGCGCCACTCAATAAAATTGGCAATTTATTCTCGAAAAATTTCGTTTGTTTACGTTTTTGCGGAAATTTTTTCTTCGCTCTTCGACGAAAATCCTCAGACAGCCACGCCCATATCGACGTACATTCGCCCTTTACCTTTGAATTTATTATTAAATGTTTGCCATTTAAATAAACATCAACAAATTGCTGTCTAAATTTAAGCACTGAGTGGTACACGCAAAAACAAATACTTTTTGTTTAAACTAACTTTTTTCAACTTTTCGTAAATAATGGAAACATATTTGGTCCGTGGGATTTTTATGTTGCCAATTTTGTCGATACTAAATACGAATTGAAATGTTTTCATGGAAAAATGCATTGAATACCAAATGAGCGAGTGAAAAGGAGGAAGCTAAAGATCGTGAGCTATATTTTTGTATTTGGCTGCCATAAAACAAAAGAAAAAGCTTCTATGTGGGTAGTTAAAAAAACATGTTCAATTTATTGAGCTATGCTGATCAATATAAAACGAAAGGAGGACAAAAAATTACTAAAACTAACTGGTAATAAAAAAGGTAAACAAATATATTCTACCAAATCTTTAGGCTTTTAATATTTATTCTTTATTATTTCACCCTACATAAAAAGACTTTATTTGGTTTTTTATGCGAATGGAGGACGTTTCATCGACTATAATCCACGCACAGGCCATTCATGATTTTAAAACTGTCAACGGTGACATGAATATTAATCTTCTCACTCGACCACAACGAAGAGGAGCTCCTACGAAAGAGCAAACAATTCATTGGCATGTGCGCATATTACGTATACGCCCGGCTACACATCGTTTATAGTCATATATTACGCATACGCATTGTTGCCTAATTTATAGACAAAAAGCAAAGAGCCCGAAAAGCACTAGAGGATCGATCGAACACACACACAACATTCAACTTGTGTCTACCCCGTCCCCATAACTTAATTGCAAAAAATAGTTTTTGTTTCTATTTTTTTGAGGATTATATTTTTAGCCGATTTTTATTTGCTTTGATCAAACGCGCTTGGTACGAAGTGAGGAATTTCACAAGCAATCGTAGTAAAGCAAAGTTCAATTGAATTTTAGAGATATTCGGTATGGTAAGCCATTCATAAAACAAGGAAAAAAACGAATATGCCATGCCCGCCCGCACATGTAATTAAGCAATTAAACAATTCTCAAAACAAAAAACCCCTAACCAAAGCAACAATCAGCAGCAAACCAAAGGCAACAAAAACACATCGAAAATTGCATTTCGAATCGCTCAAAAGTGATGATGATCATGTGCTTGGGTTGTATTGAATTCGGTATTTGGTTGTTGTTTGGTTTATTTTTGTTGTTCCTGCCTCAGCACGATTGTGTGCTGATCGTAAATGCTTGATTTGATTGTTTATATACGAAAATATGCACACAAAACACTGGGAGCACTCGATGTGGGTAAGTGAGACCACTATGAATACCCAATACTTAATAAGCCCTGCAAAAAGTTTGTGAGTGGTCGTCAACTGGTTTTTGAACATCTAAGCAAATTTTAAGCAGAATGTGTTTTGAATATATTAATACAGTGCGTTACAGAACCACATAAATTAATAAGGAATAGCTCTTGAGATTTCATGAGTGATAGCATTCAATGCATAAGCAAATTATTCCCAGAAACTGGTTTGATTTATTAAGAATAAAAAGCGTTGAGCTGCTTTTTTGTCTCGAAATTCCTAATCAGCTTTATGCTAGATGTTTGTCATTAGAGAACAATATTTTTGACTTTGTAATTCTTTAAGAATTTTTTCAAAGTAAAATGACTTTTTCGTTTGTTATTTTCTTTATTTGTTGAGGACTGTCATGTTCATTAAAGCAATTCATCTAAAACGTTTAATAAAACCCCCCTTGCTTAGTGAAACCTTTTTTCACTCGGTACTCCTATTGCCTCCGATCTTCCCCAGCCTTTTGGCAAGCGTTTCTCGCGTGGCGTCTTGGGGTAACCTTAAATCAATCAATGATGCAGTGCGCTCGCACCGATAAGAGCAGCCCACAAAAAGTCGAAAGAAAACAAATGGGCAATTGCAATTGGTTCGATCAGGGGGAGAAAGGGTAAGATTTGGTTTTTTTTTTTTTGCACATTGTCTTCTGGCATTTTCAACTATTAGATAACACCACGAGCATACGATTTTCGGCCCGCAAAAATAAGTGGATTAACTGCACAGATTTTCATAACTCACCTTTATGAGACTCTTGGGCGGAGTGTCCGTCTGGGGGCGTTTGATGTTGAGGAAGGCGTGCCGCACATCCGGACACTTCTCGAACATGAGAACGCGCTCGGCCACGGAGCCGCGGGTGAGGAGATTCACTGGAAGTAGAGACCGAGAGACGAGACCTGGAGTTCTAGCGCACTGTGGGATATGGGGGATTCGAATCGAATATATTACTTTTATCCTGGCCATTGGTGAGGGCCGCCCGCGCCCCGCTGGTCGGTTTGACTTTATTCAACGTTGGCATCGTTGTGCTGACCGATGTTGCTGGCGTTGCATCCATAGATGTTGCTGTTGCTGCTGGTGTCGCCGATGTTGCTGATGTCGATGCTGCTGCTGCCGCTATGTTGCCGGTGTTATCAGTGGCGATGCGACTTGTTGATTTCCGTGCGGTGGTGGCAGTTGCTACCGCTGTGGGCTTTTCTTTGGTGGCCGGCTTCGTCGAATCGACGCTATTTTCTTTGGTTTTGCTCGACTTTGTGCGATTTGTGGCCGCTGGCTCGCCGCCCTTATCACTCAATGCCACACTGTTAGCCATTCTCGCCGCCGATGGACTATCAACGACATCTAAACTAACAGCAATTGATCCGTTCCTGCTGCTGCTACTGCTGCTAGTGCTGGCCTTGCTCTGTTTTTTGGTGGGTTGCTCAGAGGCTGTTAACTTGTTGCTGCCAACTGAATTGCTTACGTTGCTGTTGGTATTGGCCTTGCTGTTCTGTCGCTTTTTGCCCACTGTGCTGGGAGTATCCTTCTGCTGCTGTATGAGCTCGCTGATTTTGAGCAGATTTTGTGTTTGCTGCGAGGATAGATTGTTCACATCCAGATCCAGACTGATGTCATAATTGAGATTAACATCGGGCAGGGGCTTGGTGACGGAGATGGAGGCTACTTTTTTTGGTGATTGCAATGCCTGATCCGGCACAGGATTAAAGCTTGTCACTACGGGCTTAACCTTTACTTTGCCATTGGAAGTGATGTCGGATTTCTTTAGGCTGTTGGTTTTGCCACGCTGCTCCTTGTCCTTGTTGACGAAGCTGGTGACGATCTTCTGGAGACCCTCGGCGTCGGCGGTAGGTGAGGCCACATCCGAAAGATCACCGGAGGCGGCAGCATTTGTGTACATCTGCAGGAGTTCCGGTGGCGGGATGCCCTGGCTCTTCCACGTGTGATAAATAGCATCGGCATGCTCGTTGATCTTCTTGGTCAGCTCGGCAATCTCTGCATTGGAATCGTTAGCGGCTAAAGATGCACTCGATGATGCCTGGGATTTGGGGGATTTGGGACTGGTTCCAGAACCTGCTGGCTTCCGTGTCGTCGTAGTAGTCTTAATGGCACTGGTCACCGCCACCGAACTGATCATGTTGCCTCCCGTCCCACTGCTCAGTTTCTTGGTCTTGGTGGTCGTTGTTGTGGTGGTGGTGCTCGAATCGGCTTGCATTTTGCAAAAGTATCTCGGAAAATGTGTATTTTGTTTCGGGTTTTTCGCGTCACTCTCTTTGCTCTCTGTTTGGATATTCACATTTTCACTGCTCACATTTTTATTTCAATAATTTATTGAAATCTTAATTGAGTTTTTATTTAATTTGCCCGGCTTTGTTGCGTCGTTTGGCACTGCGAGAGATACACATGCGTTTCATTCACTTTTCACATTTTCACCGTTTTCAACATTTTCCTCCGTAGACTGCGTATGGCGAAATCTATTTATATAAAGAAAATACCAAAATTTCCTATTTCGTTTATTTCAGACGCCGAATCCGAAACATACAGCCAAACACATTCGAAACACAGACGCACCACACGAAAATATACGGATACGGATTTGGGACCAGGCATCGCATCAGCGGAATATCGAGCAGATACGTAAGACGCGTACACGGCGGGCACAGTGGTCGCAAAACCATTAAAAGCACAAAAAAAATGGATGATCAACTGCCAAGATCAATTATCATATCGTGGGCTTAATTAATGGCCTGACACCTTTGGCGCCGAAAACGTGAACGATTATCGTGACACGTTGAATCATCTCGACATTCCAGCTGGTTATGTTTGTGCAAAAACAAACAATTAATCAATTGAATTAATTGAATTAATTTTGACGGGTCAACAATAAACAAAGACCCACTGTGCATGCGTAAGAAATGGACAAGTGCGGTCAAAATAATAGCGCTAACTACTGCACTGACATTTTGTTGACGTTTGCTTTTGAAATAAACGTGTTCTTCCATTTCTTTAAGTTACTAGTTTAATTGATCTAAACTGTAGATTATAGTTTTGAATTTTGTTTTTCAGATCATTTAGTCTTTATTATAAAATTTCCGAACTATTTGGTTATTAATTGAATCATTTTTTTTTAAATGCGTCAATGGGATTTCTCTGAAATAAATATCATTAGAGTTTATCAAACTCATAAGTCCCTGTACCAAACTGACCTACGATTAAACAATGAGCTGTCACAGTATTTTAAGAACCATTATGATAAGCCCTTTTTTGTTTTCGTCGAATTTCCAAGAGTTCAAAATGGCAAATTTGGGCAAACAATGTTTACTATAGTTATTCAATAAGCAACTAAGTCGCAAATTTAATTAGTTTTGCTACTATCTTGACCGCTGCTGTCGGTTGTACTATTTCGCCGTTTTTACGTGGGGTTGCGATGGGATGAGATGAAACCGGGAGCTGCGTTTGCGTTTGCGACTGCGGCTGCTGCTTCTTCAACTTTGTACTATTTATTCGAAAATAAATTTCGAAGTAGTTGCGGCTCACAGACACACGTGCACGCACACTCGCCCAAATGCACTTTACATATGTTTTATGTCCCTCTGTGTGCGTTGGTGTGTTTTTGGTGGGGTGTATAATGTATGACGTACATATAAGTTTGATATTTGTCTGCCTTTATTAATGATTTAATTGCATTTAGGCCCAGAGGCGCGCGTGCTGACGACAACGGCGACACCGAGTGATTCCGTCATTAATTAATTAACCAAGCCAAACCGAAACCGACCAGAGGTTAATCGACATTTTCGCGGCACGACATTTTTGCCGTCTTTTTTTTTTGTATGAAATTTGCAAATTAACGAATATGTTTTCCGATCGGAGGGAAAAACACACGCGGCCGCGGGATATTTTGGAAAACTCTGGCAAGCTTCCGCTTGGCGAGTCTAAAATTAACAGCAAACAGAGCAGAATTCACAGATCACAAAATTCGGATTCAGATTCGGAAAACACTCGCATATATCCGAGCGAATAGCGGTGCACGCGATGCTGCTAAGGTCCGTGTTGTTACTGTAAATCTTCGGCCGCTGAAAATAACATCAGCCTCCGTTCTGCGATCCAAACGATCGGGCTGTTGAGCCAACGGAGCGGATGAGCGAGAGTGCGCCGTGCTGGTGATCTCAGCTGTTGCTGCTGCTGTTGCTGTTGTTGTTGTTGTTGTTGTTTCTATTGCTGCTGCAACTACGCTAATGACACTGGCAGCCCCCAAGAACGAGCGCTCCCACACACTCACGACCTGTGATCGTATCAGAGGTGACCGAATCGACGAAAAAAACTTGATGACAAAACAGAAACACAGAAAATAGTTATATGGGCTAAAGTACCCTTATACCGAAGGACTAACAGGAATTTAAGAACTTATTTAAAAGAATATTAAACGTTTTCCAGTTGCTTTTTATAAGAATTTATAATTGAAAAGCAAAATACATGATTTTGGCTTGCTTAAAATGTACTTTTTAGCTATAATCTAATCCCAAGATATAATAATTTTATTTTAATTTTACGATTTTTAAATAAATATATATAGAAATAATAATCAATGATATTTTATAAATACATTTTAATATCCATAAAGTAGCTAGGAGGACAGCTCTATCGCAGGGAGAGAGAGAGAGAGAGAGCCGGTGAGAGCGGCGCCCGAAAAGATCATTACTTTGGCGTTCTTTGAGCAGCTGCTCCCACTCTCCATGCGCTCTCACTTACCCCCACACGACGGCAGCGATGCCAGCAGAACACTTGCCGTCGTTTACCCACTCGCACACACACACACACTCACACAATGGCGAGCGCCAATCCGTCGAACATAAAAAATACAAAAATCAAATCATAGGTGTTTGTTAATTATACACTGTGCCCTGAAGGCAGGGTGTCACGGTTCGCTTGGAAGCTTTGGTCAGGTCACATAAATACTATGGCCTAATATCACCTAATATTCCATTTTGATAACATTTATTTCATGATATATACATACTCGTATAGAAATATAGTATGCAAATATATTTAAAAAACAACATTAACTATTAAAAAAAATATGGATTTTATAATTGAGAAAAATAAGATAAATTTATTTAAAATTTCTAAATTGAAAAATGTAAAATTTGTTTCCGTAAGCCAAAATAATTTAATTATCCATAAAATGTTTAGAGCATTCAAAATTTCAGTCAAACTATATTTTTCTTCTCCAGTTTCAATTTTGTCTGCCTCATTGAGCAGGAGAACAACAACAAAATTGACTACGGATCGAAGCGTTTATCTCGCTTATTTGCTAATGCTAAATGATTGTCTTCTTCTTCGCCTTCGGCTGGCTTCTTCCTCTTCACATCGCAATGTTTGTTGCAGTTAGCTGTCTTTATGTCTTTATTGTTGCTGTACCCATTCTTTTTTCCTTGGCTTTTTATGTTTAGGCCATTTAGCAGGTGGGCGGGTGACTTTTGTTTGTTTAGAGAAACCGAAAAGGTCTGAATAAATGCTGAAATGCGATTCATGTTTTAGTTTATACTATGATATTTTTTTAAACAATATTATATATATATGTACATATATATATGTAAATACGTAAGTATGGGAACCGCAAGTGCGGCTAACGATGACGCCAAGATAATGATTATAATGATAATGCCGATCTGAGCGTAGCTTCCGGTTTTGCGCTTCGGTATTTTTGTTAACTTTTTCGATGGCTAACTTCATATATGTATAAATAGAAATATTTATTACCAGACTTTTTGTTGTTTTATTGTTTTGCGGTGTGTAATTGATTTTAACCGAAAGATCCGCCAAGCCTAACATGTGTTGACTGTCACATCAAGTGACAGTTATTTCGGTTTAGTTCCATATTAGGGTTGGGCATTAAGCGTGACATCCCATCCAGCTGGATTAGCCTAAAACTTGACCCAATTCAAGAGAACGTGTTGAGCGAGCGCACAATGGCGAACAAAAGGCTTTTATGCCAAAGTTGGATTGACAAAATAAAATCCAAAATGCCCACACAAAAACAAAAACATGTGCGGAAAATTCAATGGAGGTGCGAATAGATCAATCGCCATAGCTAAAACCATAAGTAGCTTAGTGCTTGGGAGAGGGAATTCATTTTTGGTCATTTAAAGAGATTATTTTATGGTTTGTGACAGTTGGGGGTTCCTCATTTAATCCAAGATTATCTAGGCTTTCAAGATATGCGTTCATCAACGCACACGCTGCGTATGCTTAATTGCGCATACGCAGTGTGGTCGCCCTTGTAGGTTCTTCTGCAGCTGCTTTGCTTTTCCTCAAGTTTCTCATATTTCCCCCATCGATTTCTTGAGCATTGACACATTAAATCGCTGACTTTCCACGCATCTTTCGGCACAATGTCAGACCAAAACTAAAGCTCGGCCAGAACCCTTCTTGGAAGCCTTTGAAATGTCTTTAACTATTGACATTGGCCCATTGCGATGTGCGCTGGCTTTTGTTATGGCTATTATGATTATAAGCCAAAAGCTGTCGACACTTTCCTCTGCAAATTATACATATATTTTTAGGCTGGGCTAATTGAATTTGAAAACGCAGAGGTTTTGTGAGCTACGGGTAAAAAACTATAAAAGCCAGAACACAAAATGCAAGCAATGCAGGTTTCCAACGACCAATCGCCGCGAATAGTCCGCCCCAGTGAAATATTCAGAATCCAGGAATCCTTTATGTAAAAAGTGTTAGAAATATTGTTAGTGAATTTGCAGCTTTTTATGTAAACAGTGTGATATAGGCGGGATATAGTGACGCAGCCAACAACTAAGACACAATGGAGAGGTACGACAGTCTGGAATCCCTAGATCACTTGGAGTTTTATCTTCTGCATTTTGAAATTTGAATATTTGTTCGGTGTTGCAGCTTTGCAGTAGCAGCCGCGCAACTGGGGCCACACTTTGCCCCCTCTATCCAATGGATCGGTGGTGGACAAGGTCACCCCCGATATGGCCCACCTGATCAGTCCGTACTGGAACCAGTTTCCCGCCATGGACCCCATCTGGGCCAAAATCCTGACCGCCTACATGATCATAATCGGCATGATTTCCTGGTGCGGAAATGGCGTGGTGATCTACATATTCGCCACTACCAAGTCACTGCGCACTCCCGCAAACCTGCTGGTTATTAACCTGGCCATCTCCGATTTCGGCATCATGATCACCAACACTCCCATGATGGGTATCAATCTGTACTTCGAGACCTGGGTGCTTGGCCCAATGATGTGCGACATCTACGCCGGACTGGGCTCAGCCTTTGGCTGCAGCTCCATCTGGTCGATGTGCATGATCTCGCTGGATCGTTACCAAGTAATTGTCAAGGGCATGGCCGGTCGGCCGATGACCATTCCGCTGGCCCTGGGCAAGATAGCTTACATCTGGTTCATGTCTAGCATTTGGTGCCTGGCGCCCGCCTTCGGCTGGAGCAGGTGAGTCCTTCAACTAAGAAACTTCCATGAATTTATTTATTTTAGTTTGTTTAGTTACATAATTTGGTTAACGTAAGCTTACAAGTTTTGAAAAGATCAAAGAGTTCTAAAATCATTTTGTTTTTTTAAGGAACGAGAAATAGAAAAATTACGAAAGATTTATTAAAAGTAATTGATTAAAAAAAAAACTAAATTCCTGGTTAATTTTAAGGTATGTGCCGGAGGGTAACCTGACATCGTGCGGTATTGATTACTTGGAACGCGACTGGAATCCACGTTCTTACCTGATCTTCTACTCCATCTTCGTGTACTATATCCCGCTGTTTTTGATCTGCTACTCTTACTGGTTCATCATTGCTGTAAGTGACTGGATGTGACTACCTTATCCCGGTGATTAATTAAGGTATATTCCCCCCCAGGCTGTATCCGCCCACGAGAAGGCCATGCGCGAGCAGGCCAAGAAGATGAATGTCAAGTCCCTCCGCTCCTCTGAGGATGCCGAGAAGAGCGCTGAGGGCAAGCTGGCCAAGGTTGCCCTGGTTACCATCACCCTGTGGTTCATGGCATGGACTCCATACCTGGTGATCAACTGCATGGGACTTTTCAAGTTCGAGGGTCTTACACCACTGAACACCATTTGGGGAGCTTGCTTCGCCAAGTCGGCTGCCTGCTACAATCCAATTGTATACGGCATCAGGTGGGATTTAATAATAGGGTATGGTAATCTCAAGTCCTTTAATGATCTTTGTTCCATATAGCCATCCCAAATACCGTTTGGCCCTCAAGGAGAAGTGCCCTTGCTGTGTCTTTGGCAAGGTCGACGATGGCAAATCAAGCGATGCCCAGTCCCAGGCCACCGCCAGCGAGGCCGAGTCCAAGGCATAAATTCTTTGGCGCAACAACCAGAACAGCAACAACAACAACATCTAATTACTTACAACAGCAACAACAACAGCAACAAAAACAACAACAACAACAACAACAACAGCAAGAACAACTGCAGCAACAGAACGAAACGCTTTCGAATAACATCAAAAACAACAATAATGAAAAAATTATGCAAATTTCTTACATAACAAAAAGCAATGTAAACTCAATTATCAAATCTTCTGCAATGTCAGTTAAAGACAACAAAAAACTTAACAAAAAAAATAAATGCAAACGAACTAGAAAAGTTATCAAGAATGTTGTTTTCTTGCCTTAAAATACCGACTATCCCAACTTACATCTATAAACCTAACTTATTTCCCAATGGATGAAAACTCAATTTGTTGCAAAGCACTTCACAATATATTTTCTGTTCCAGTTTTGTTTTATATAAATTAAAGGCACTTAAATTCCATTTTTTATAAATTAACATGCATTGGTAAAATTTCGACACATAGACTCATATCTTCTTAAACTCAAAGCTCCGAAAAACACGAGTCAATATGCTCGAATCTTAGCCAGGGTTGCTGGAAACTCACTGAGCTGAGCTTCACAGCGGTTAGTAGCACATGGACAACATTAACAATTAATCAGTAGTATCTGTTAAGGCACAACTTAAAGAGCTTCTGAACTAAAGTCACTCGCTGCACGAATCGTATTCACTTTCGCTTTTTTTGATTTTCGTTTTGATGCCTGGCGTTCCGGGAGTTGTTGTAGTTGGTGATGCTAGTGTATTATTGTTGTCAATCAGGGCCAAAGAGCAATTGCCTCCAATGGGTTTGTGGTAAGTGCTTGGCGGGCTATCCACGCATTCAGATGAGGTACATGCCCGTTCCTGTATAATGAGTTTCCATAACCGCACTTCGATTCCAACGCTGTAAAATTTAAATTGTAGTTAAAAAATAAATTAAATGTCTCCCATAAGTTCTCATCTTACCGCAAACCCAGCCTCATGAGGTCCAACTTTTCCATGTTATAGATGAAATCCTCAAACGTAAAACCTTCATTCAGAATGAGGGTCTTTGAAAACTCATCTATATCCTGTTGGGATAGCCACTGCTCCAACTGCTCGTCTACTTCGTGAAGACCAAAGTGATGCTTGTTTAGCTGCCTCCGGGGATTGCCTGTTATAGTCGGACGGACCCCGGACATTCCGGCCACACTGGGACTCATTCTATGGCACTTTTTGTTGAAACCGTTAATGGTGCGTCTGTTAAGATATACGTTAATAAATAAAGGGATATATAGGAATATATTATTAAGTGATTAACCCACCTTAATCTCTTTCTTCCGCCCATATAAATATGGGCCAGCTCCTGACTGATGTTGTGGAGGGCCCTTATGCTCTGACGTTGCTGCTCAAGCAATTGGCGTTGCAACTTTTGTTGATTTTCACGGATGTCTCTTAAAATTCGGGCGCACTCTACCGAACTGGCAATAGCCTCGCCACCCGACTCCGCTGGCGTCAGTCCACCACCTCCTCCAGTGCTGCTCGAGGGCAGAACTTTCTCTAGACTCTGGTGATGCTTTTCCTGACTTTCAGTAGAACTATGTTGCATTAGACTTGTGTGCACGCTTTCATCATCAATTCCAGACAGATCCTTGTCCGCCAGATTGGCGCCCAGTTCAGGAGAAAAAATCGTAACGGCCGCCTGTACTGCCCTCTTTACAAGATTATCCAAGGCAAACATCCAGTGAGGCTTGATGCAATGATCTCGCAGCACACAGACCACGGCATCCTGAAAGGAGTACAGGGCTAAATGCAGATGGTCCAAAGCCACCGCGTCGTTGTTCAGATTTTTTTTCAATTCATTAATAGTGGCCTCCAAATGCTTCTCGTTCTCATTCATTATGTAATCCCGCAGTCCTCGAATCAACAACTCCAAATCGCTCTTTCGAATAGCAATCGAGTGTTGGTCCGCATAGACCTTATTCATCCAATCTTCGCAGATCTTGGATTCATCTAATGCCAGCACCTTGGAAAGCGTCGTCCGACGCTGTGAATCCTTTTTCAGCCGGTAGAAACCGTCAGTCTCGCTTGTCTCACTGATGCTCGTGCGCAAGGAGGGTGTGGAGGGTTCAATCTCCGGCGATAGCAAAAAACCAGATGAATTGCGTCGCTCCAACAAAAACTGGTTGGTGGATAGCTCATCAATGTCCACCGAGGATGTGTGATTGATGCTAAATTAGAGAAGATAAACCAAAAATTAAAAATCACATTACTCTTAATCAAACGTCTATTTGGCCTTCTAAGTAGCAAAACCCGGGAGCACATTCGCTGATCATTAACGACACACTTAAGTGATAACACCAATCAATATGTATACTTAACGATAATTACAAGTGGTTATAATACCGGACGATATCGGTAAAATCTGATATACAGAGTACCATTTTCATAAACAACACAATATACAAATGATAAATGCTTTTTGAGCTTTTCCCAAGATAAGATAATAAATAGTAGTAATTCAGCAAGGTCAAACTCATATTAAAGGTTATAAACTTACTCCAATTCCGGCGTTGTCGGCGTATTGCAGGTTGTGTTGTAGCTCAGCGGCGGAGTGGTTTTATGTACAAGTCGATCAGCAGGGACCGAAATGCTCCGTCCAAAATCAGTGTTGATGGGCAGAGCAGGACGCAGTTTTCGAGTTTTACTGAATCAAATTAAAATAGCAGTAAGAGGAATATTTTCTTAAGCAAACTATTATACGAACTCACGCTTGTAAGAAAGGATCGTCGAGCAGCTGAGAGGCTGAGGGACGGTCCACCACACTGATTGCAAAGCAACGTAGAATAAAGTTTCTGGCATTGGCGGACAATTCATCGGGTATTGTTGGATGCTTCTTGTGGTAGCCCACCTTAAACATCGCCGCCTGGGCGCAACCCAGCTCAACGAACGGCGGCTTTCCAGTGGCCATTTCAACATTTGTGCAGCCAAAAGACCAAATGTCAGCAGCTGGACCATAGCCGCGAACACCTTGGTCAATGACCTCCGGAGCCATATACTGCAAGGTGCCCGTAAAGGTCTCTGTCATCGGATTTATGCGGGCCAGCCGCTTGGAGGTGCCAAAGTCGGAGATCTTAACCACGCCACTGTACGTATTCACCAGCACGTTATCGCCTTTGATATCGCGGTGTACAATATCCTGTTCGTGAAGGTATTTTAACCCCTCGAGGATCTGCTTGGAGTAGAAGGCTATTGTGGACTCGTTGCCCTTGAGCGGACCCCATTTGGTCTCTAAAAGGTCGGAAAGCGAGCCTCCTGGCACCTGCTCCATGAAGATCTTAAAGAAGCCATCCTCCGAGCGTGAACCCAAGTAACGTACAATGTTACGGTGACGCAGTTGCGAGTGTAACTTAATCTCCTCGTGCAGCGGTTGTACGTCCTGAGAGTTTTTTTCAGGTACCTCCTTAATGGCGATTCGCACCTGCGTTTGCTTGTCACGAGCGGCATACACTGTTCCGTACGTACCCTTGCCCAACACCATCTTGCGGTTCTGCTCATCGTAGTCGTACTCGTACTGAAACAAAGAATAATTAGTCTTAGTCATAGAATAAAATTAGACTAAAATACCCACTTCGATTTGCGCATCATCATTGCTGAGATTTACAAAAACAACTTGATCAGCTGTCATCTCCAGGATCAGATCATAGAACTTTTGACGGCGTTCGGTGGACGGAAAGTATATTTGAAAGTCATCTGAATTGTGATGGACATACAAATAAGCACAACGATCATCCCGCTTGTAAAGGCTGACGGACTTGATCTTCGATGCCACGAAAATGAAGTCATGGAGTTTCTTGCACTCATTCTTAGCGTGAGCCAGGCAGTTATTCACAATCTGAATGGACTTTTCATCTGCATCCATGTTAATGGTCACATAACTGGGCATGTAAATCTTCTGCGGTTCTAGGATCTAAAAGTTTAAGTTTAAAGTAAGCAAAGTTTAATGCAGAAAGCAGATATACCAACCAGTATAGGAAAGCGAATGCTGTTCTTGACTTCCTCGGTGTTTGTGGCCTCCAAGAAGAAGTCCATCCAGAACTGAAATACCTGCTCCTCGATGGGAGGTTGGCGTTCCTCCGGCTTCTTGCGAAAACGGTGTATAAGAGAGATATTGCCGATTGTAGACTTAAGATACCAGTTGGGTGGCTTCAGCTTGAACATACATTCAGCAGCCTGAATTGCCTTGGCGTAGTCCTTGGCCAAAACTGAGATCTCGAAGAAAGTAGCCACATCCCAATACTCGCTCAGTGATGATAGGCTGCCCTTCTTTCCGATCAAATTGTTTAGGGTCATACCGATGTGCTGCAGCTCTTCAGTATTGGTGAACTCCTTGCCTTCGATGACCAACAGGGTGGCCAGGTTGATACCTGCGTACTCATTTGGCTGCACTTCGAAACTTTGACGGTACCACTTGATGGCATGCGCCAGGCTAGTAGCGTCCGTATAATCTGACTCCACGAAGATGTCCTTGTAGATGCGACCGCACAGACAGAGCATGTCCGGAAAATGATTCTCCTTCTTCTCCAGTGCCTTTAGTGATGATTCCAATGCCTTTTCCCTGTCGCCTTTTCTGTTTCTACGGTTCAGGGCGAAGGCATACAAAAAACTCATGTTGCCCGTCTCCACGTACTTCCGGGTGTTGGGTATGTTCTTCAGGTCGTTTACCAGCTTCACCATTGCATCATAGTCCTGCACATCCCTTAGCGAGCACATAAAGCTATGCACCACTTCTCCGGACAGGACATGTGGATCGTCCAAACGCTTCCGCATCTCATGTAAGATGCTCTGCAGCTTTGCGCCATTGGTGGCGTACGTGTCCCTCGCAGTTCGCATATCGCTGAGAAATTTCTCTCGCATGTGGGCTCTGTAAGCAACCGAAAATAGGATTAATATTTAGTTAAAGCAAAATAACGAAAATGATCCAAAATGTTATTCCTTCATTATTTAAAATATGTTTCTCTGTTTTGTCTTACAAATTTAATTAAGTTTATAAATTATTTTTTTATTATAAAGCAATAAATTCTAAAATTATTTTGTAAAATCAATTTTTATCTGAATAAAAACGCTTTTATTAATTTGAGATGTAAAACGTGACTTTTTAAAGCCATATAATCTTTAGTATTATTTCATACATTTTACATTCATTTCTTAGTTTAATATAGTAAAGTAGCCTGAATCATTTTACAGGCAAATCGTGACTTATACAGCAACTCAACGCAAGGAAATGTTTTAAATATGTAGAAAATTAATCTTTTGGTGTCAAATGACGTTCATTTTTGGAATTTCCCGTAAATGCACTCACTTTGATTGGATCTCCACATCTTGCAGCTTTCTTTTGAGGCGCCACTGCAGGGTGGGCACCCGTGCCTCGGCGGCAGGCTCCTTGTTGCTGTTGGGCTGGTTGGTCAGGTGGCAGGAATTGCTCTCCGCATTCAGTTTGTAGCTGAGGAACAGGTAGCTGGCACAAGAAAGCTGCAATTTCAAAGGGGTATTGCTAATTAAATGGCCGCCACTGTGAATGCAGGCCACAGTGCGTTGGTGTTATGCCGCTGTTTTAAGCGTGTGCGTGCTTCTTTGAGTGTTTGCGTGGGCGTGCTCGCATTTGTTATTGTTGGGGCCGACGCTTTTTGTTGTTTTACGACCGCGGCCAAAACAAAAATAACGAAAGCGCTTCAACGGAAATACAGTCGAACTTCCATAAATCGAACGAACTTTTGCTTGAGATGTCGATCTTTTAATACAAAATGTTTACATAAAGATATGCCTACATTTTTCAGACAACAAAAATACAGCATATATGGATCATAATAGTCGGGGAACGATTAGACTTTCATTTGTTATTTGCTGATAAAATATTTTTTTATAGAAACTTCTAGTAAATCCCGTTCCGTGTTATGGAAGCTTGACTGTAGCAAGATCGCCAACAACAACTAGTCCAGGAGTTGCAACTAGGCTGCCGTTTCTACACATTTGCTGGTCATGGCATTTATCTTATCGGAAACGGTGTCCCGATCACGCCCTCAGATGTTTGCGGCACACCTGGTAAGGTAAACAGTGTAACGCACCTTAAGACTAAGTGTCTGCTTGGACTCGACATCGTTGTAGATGAGGATGTTTTCCTTCATGTTGAAGCTCTCCCTAACGCCATAGTGATAGGACAACGGACGCTGTTGGGTAAGGATGCTCAGATCTATGATGGCCACATCGGCATTGTAGAATGTCTCCAACACATTTGTTTCACCGAAATCCAGGCGTTCAAACTGCAAGGATGGATGGGGATTTCACTGGGATATATATCATTTTTATATATCATTGTATAACCCATCTGTCGCACCTGAACCCGATGAAAATTGGCTCCCGCCGACTGCACCGCCTGCATTATCTCTTCCAGCGCGCAGAGGCGGTCCTCCAGATGGTCGCCCACCGCGGTATCGATTACACACACCACATCCATCGTTTGTTTCGATCCGATTCGGATTTGGATTTCGTTTCGATCAAAGCAAACTATTCTTGGCACTAATCTGTTTATGGACGGATTTCTTTCTGCACTTTTTGCAAGGCGGACGCGCGCACTTCAGTGGCAACCGAATTCATTACCATGTACTTGCTGCAGTTGCATCGCGATAATTGCGCGTAACTAATAATTATCAATAAATAAAGAAACTTATAAATGTGCACCCGAGTAAGACCGTGCGCGGGTTGCCAATAAATCCGAAGAAGCTCTAAAAATACCACAACAATAACCTAGGTGAAAACTTGTCTGCCAATTTGGCGCTAAGTCATATTAAGCCGTTAAAATCCGATTTTTAAATTCTCATGTTCAAAATAATAGATTTATAATAAGATTAATAACAATAACAATATTATAGCTATAAACCAATAATTTTTAAGAAAATTTAATATGAACAACATTACAGTATATATACGAAAGTTTAAAAATATGCCGACCAAAAATGCGAATATTTGAATAAATTAAAGGGAACCACCCTTAAATCTATTAAATAAATAAGTTTAAAGACAATGGTAGGAAAATGAAAAACTTTATTACTAGTGACTCAAATATCATTTTTACAATTTTTTAGAATAAATGTCATTAAGGGCATATACATTGTTCTTAACTTTGCGAAACTTTATCTTAGCTAGCATATTCCTTGAGTATGGATCCTGCGATGACCAGCCTTTGGATTTCTGAAGTGCCCTCGTAGATCTCTGTGATGCGGGCGTCCCTATAATGTCGTTCGGCTGCCATGTCGGTTACATAGCCCATTCCTCCCAGAATCTGAATGCATTGATGGGAGCACAAGGTAGCCGCCTCTGAGGCAGCCAATTTAGCCATGGCTGCCTCCTTAGTGTAAGATTGTTTGTTGTCCTTTAGCCATGCGGCGCGCCAGGTGAGCAAACGTGCAGATTCCATAGCCAGCGACATGTCCGCGATCTTTTGCTGTATGGACTGCAGTTTAGAGATGGGCTTTCCAAACGCCTGACGCTTCTGGGCATAGTCCACGGCCAGCTCCAGTGCTGCCTGGCCAATACCAAGCGCCTGACCAGCGATTCCTATCCGTCCGGCATCTAACGTCTGCATGGCAATCTTGAAACCGGAACCCGGCTTCGCCCAACATGTTCTCCTTGGGCACCACGCAATCCTCGAATATCAGCTGGCAAGTCGAAGATCCTCGAATGCCCAGCTTATCTTCCTTCTTGCCCAGCGAGAATCCTTTAACACCTTTCGGCACGATGAAAGCGGATATGCCCTTGTGCTTTAGCTGTTTGTTAGTGGTGGCAAATACAATCGCTGCCTCCGCCTCAAAGGCATTGGTAATCCAGGCCTTGGTGCCATTCAGCAGAAAGTGATCTCCTTTATCGGTGGCTATTGTTGACGCGGCTCCGGCATCGGATCCATTTCCAGGTTCAGAAAGGGCAAAGCAACCCACTCGTTCGCCGGTTGTATAGGGAGTGATGTAGTCGGCTTTCTGGGCATCGTTTCCGAAAGAGAGAAGGGGTCCTAAATACAGAGAATTGTTTACCGACATGATGACTCCAGCGGAGGCACATCCTCGCGAGATTTCTTCCATAGCAATAGCGTAGGCCACATAATCCAGACCAGTGCCACCTGTTGAGCAGCCGTAGTATATTATGAAGAGTAATTAGTTGAAAACTACATTAATTACCTAGATCCTCGGGAATGGCAACAGCCATCACACCCAGTTCACCCATCTGGCGGATCTGTTTTTCCGGATAAAGATGCTCCCGATCAAATTTGGCCGCATTTCCGCTCAGCTCACAGTTGGCAAAATCCCTGCAGGACTTCTGCAGCATCTGATGGGTTTCGGAAAGGGCAGACAATGAAGCAATCTGCCGAACGTTAAAAGATCTGCGAGCTGAATAATTATATCAGATTAAGGATCTTGCTTATAGAGTGGCTGCTGGGGCTCAAAGTCCATCTGCTGGTTTGTCTTACCAATGTTAAACGAGCGGGTGAGTACGGACTGCATGTTGGTCAGGAGTTGTATATTACTTGAAAAAAATTATATATATTGCGTAGAAAGACAGATAAATTATAATTCTAAAGAATTCGATTATTATAACAAATTAAAACTGAAGAGAGTGACCAGAGGCAGGCACCGGCTTTGTTATGTATGACTGTGTGTAACAAGTGGTTCTTACAGGGGGACTCTTGTTTTGGTAGCTTTAATGTTTTATTATTTGATCACTTAAATATATGATGAGTAGTTTTTTAAATTATTTATATTTTAAAGATCCATAAAACTGATTAACCAACAATTTAAAAAAGAAGTAAATTAAAGCTTATATAAAGAGAAAATACTAAATCCGTGTATGGTATTCATCATTCATTAGTTGCTGTCCGAATACGGTTCCACTAGCAATTGTTGGTTTGTTTTGTTATTTTTATTAAAAGTGCGAATATGTCGCAGACTTTCGAATCTACGGAAACCGTGACAATAGAAGCCCTCGACTTCATCTATGAGGATGAAATGGAATGTGAGCATTGATGAAATTCAATAGATGGAGGAAAACTAACAATTCATTTATTGTTTTTAGTGATGAACATAAAACCAAAGCCTAAGAATCAGGTTGAGGTCAATCCTGTAAAATTAAAGAGACTGACGTGCAACTTGAAAGGATGCACTTATTCTACGGACAGGAGGAGAGACTTAAAGCGCCACCGGCGCTCCCAGAAACATCTGCCCGAAGATATCTGCTCCGACTCCGAAACCGAAATAGATCGGTCTCTGTTTTGCTGTAAGGTGTGCGAGTACACTACTGCCAGCCGATATTGCTATTTGCGGCACAAGGGATCGAGGCGTCACATTATGAAGGAGTTGAACGAATGCGAAAAACTGATAGACGAGACCGATGATGCAGAAAGTCATAATAAAATTGTTTCAGAGTCGGACGTCTCACAAGTTATCGGCGACATTCTGTACTCTTGCACACCTTGCAATTTTAACACTACTAAAAAATCCTGCCTAGAAATACACACTAGCACCCAGGCTCACAAGGATGTCTTGCATAGCGTCCTGGAGCCGAACGACTACATTGAGTATATTTCCCAGGAGAAGGGACAAATGATTGAGCCATCAGAAAAGTCTGCGGAGATCGAGGACGAATACTACGCCTATATAGACGAAAGCAGCTCAACAATGAAATGCGCGCCCTGCGAATACATAACTGCCAGAAGATTTTGCTTTGTTCGGCATCTGCGGTCGATGAGGCACATGGCTAAAATTCAAGCACACATTGATGCTCTGGAGGAAAAAAATGACTTTGAGCAAGTAGATGATTTGATTGCAGAAAATCTAGATGTAATCGATGAGTCTTCTTTGGTGGAGGAATTCGATGGAGGGGAGGATAAGCATGACTTGCAGGAGCAATATGAAGTGGAGGATATTGATGTCTTGACAGAAATTGATGACCTGGAAGGGCAACACGAAACTGAGGATATTGATTCTCTAGTGGAGGTGGATGGACAGGTTCATAGAGATTCTGGCTTTGAACGGATAGAATACGCACCTGGGGAAGAATCTGTTTACGAGGAGATCGTTTACTTGCCCGCCGAAGACAACACCGAAGAGATTTGCTATTTCCTAGCGCTTAACAATAACTAGATTTCAAAGAAACTTGTTTTGTTAAACAGAAGATACAAATGTCATCCACCGATTCTGGCTCAACTAAATGCCAAACATATTTGTTGAAGTTTTCAATATAAAAAATTTAAGTACATTCATGTTTTAAAATGTTAAACGGAAGATGAGAAAGATGGGTTATAGTATTGGGTTGAAGTATTTCACAGTACCTATTCGAGTAGTAACAATATATAACGGTATAATCCTGATATATCTAATTTATCTAACATTTATCGTACCTTTTTTTTTCACATATATTAATTTATTTTTTAGATATTGAAGACGTTTATGTTTTTCTAATGTCTATTTTGTTTGCATCAGTAAAATAACTTAAATTACTAAATAACTACTGATAAATACTGAATCAAATTTCTAGAAACAATTTCTCAAATTTGCAGAAAATAAATATGTACAAAATTAAAATTGTATGCATTTAAAGCTACTTAGGAAAATAAATAAAAATTATTGGATATATTCTTAGGTTTCCTATGTTTGTTTCTCATTTTTGAATTCAGGACTAAGGCGAAAAACATATTACCGAACAAGGGAGATCTGGTTTTTAATGTTAAGGATGTACAACATACAGTCGTAAAATAACTTAGCATAAAGAATTTGTTAAAAATAGTGAAAGCAGCTGAGGATCGAACGCACGCATTTGGATCCTTAGCCTGGTCTGATGGGCTGTACATTGAATGTGGGTATTATCTAATATGGATTATGATCTCAGGGGGGGTTATTCCGTATCCTTACGATGTTCCTTGTATTGGGGCAGCCGATTGCGGGTCCGATTAGCCACGCATGACACATCCAAGTTGCCGCGAACTGGAAATCTGCTGGTCCCCATTGTCCTGCGACGCAGGGTGGCACTTGTACGTTGTCCGTTGAGGCGACTAGGAGTGACTTCTGGCGAAATGGACCTTAAGAACCGCCTATTTGGTGGCTCAAGAAATGGTGACAAGTGTCGCCTCCTCGACTCGCGCTCCTTCTGTTCTTTATCGGTCTCGACTTTGGAGTCCCTTTCTTGTCCATTCATCCTAGCTGGCATTGTGCGCCTTGAGCGCACGGAAAGCTGGTTGGTGGCGGATACGGAACCAACTACTCTCATAGTTGGATCTGTGTTCTCCTGGTTGGCTCTAACTTCGCCTTCTGGCTTGGTGTTCGATCCTGCTGGAGTCTCGTCCATTTGTCTGGTCGCAGCTGTCATTAAGCGGGTGGATCTGCGATTAGCCGCTGCAGAGGTAGAGGGCTGCTCGTCGGCGCTTGTCTGCCCGATGGGTTTGACCGCGCGATCAAACACGTCATCGTCGTCTTCGGTGTCGGTATCATCCCAGCCAGAAACATACAATTTGGAATGGATAAGATCGTGCGTATTGTTAACGGCGTTCAGGCCCATGACGCTGTTTGCTTGGTTGACCTGCTCAGGTTCAGTATCGTCGGAGTCAGATTCCTCCTCGTCAAAATCAGTTTGTTGTACTCGAATGGGCGAGACGATCGAGCAGACGTTGCAAACGTAGGTACCACTATTGTAGGTGGTGCAGATTATGTGCGACGGATTGGAACCACAGTTGTTACAATACAGTAAGTTTCCTGAAGAGTCAATTCGACCCTGCGGCACAATGCATTCCTGGGCGGTGCAGCCCGACTCCCGACGAAGCTGCTCGGCATAGGCATTCGGCTCGGTTTCCCAACTAGCTTCCCTGAAAAAAAATAAAGTGATGGTTAGTTCGGAGAAACCCTAAGCCTAAAGCTTAGAACTCACTGGTTAGGCACCGAGATGCCCTTTAAGGCCACGTCGTGAAATACTTCTTTGTTGTTGCACAGTGGGCACTTAAAGTAGTAGCCTGCGGTGTTGGCGTACTCCTGCAGGCATTTTCGGTGATACCAGCCGTTTCGGCAGCACGGCGAGTAGATCATTTTCACTACGTTAAAGCGTTCGCCCTTGGCTATCAGACGCTCAGTGCAAATGATGCAGGACTCATTCTTTGCCGGACGATTGCTATTGTATTTTACATGCTGGTGGCAGAATGATTTGTACGTGTCACAGAACTGGTTCTGGGCGAGATTGTCGAATCCGCACTTGGTGTGGAATGTGCGCCGACAGCCGGACTTGCAGCATCCAATGTTGGCGCCCGGACGATGGCAATAGAAACAAACTAACTTCTTGCAGCGTTTGGCCTCCGCCTTGATATCTTCCTTGAGGAAGCGCAGGATGCCAACGCGATCGTTTCCACGTTGGATGAGATTCGAGCTAAGATACTAAGTGGTGCGAAGGAAGGGCAATTGTTTGAGACGAAATCGACTGGAAATTTTATTAGCCTTACCAGGCAATTGCGGTGCACCATCATACCGTCCTCATAATGGGTGACCCCAAAGGCCAATTCGTCTTTTTCTTTGCTGCAACACAACATACATACTTGCGCCATGATTGAGTCTCTCTTTGCCCTACGAAATTCAATTGGGAAACACAAAAAACATTTTTGACAATTCCAGAGAAGCGATCGAGTTGTCGCGCGCGCTAATACTAATTAATCGCAAGCAACCCTGCTATCACGAAAGTTGCCAGACATTAAATTATTTTCTTTTTCCGAAAAATACCCTTAATGGATTTTTTAATAATATTTTAATATATTAGACATACTATTTAATTTCAGTTGCTAACATCTAAATTTCTGATATCTTTCTTATTATTTGGTAATATTTAGCTCTAATATATCTATAATGTTTTATATTACTTCTACATCAGTTTTGGTATAGTAAGTAAGAACTTTCTTCGCAAAGGGTATTCCTTTTAAAATGTTTTAATTTTTTTTGAGTTAATTTGTTAGTTTACATATAGCAATAAATATATGATTTGACAACTAAAAACTGTTATTTTTGGTTTTCTGAAATAGCACCTTTATATTTATATCATTAAATATTTATCTAATGTACCATTTATTAATAATTTTTTTCTCAAACAAAAATGAAGTATGTATGTATATATCCACATCACTAAGGAAGAGATAATAGTGGCAGTATTCTTAGTAAGAGTATTAAAACTTAAAAAGTGTGGGCCTTAGAAAGGTAAAATAATAGAAACAAAAACTTGAGTTTGCTATATAGTTTAATTGAAAATGACTAAGCTATCAAAACAAAAAACAAGCACAAACTTGTGCTAGTCCGAATACTTTTGTTCGCAACTGTGTATCTGACAGTTTTCCGTTCTGTTTTTGACAGCCCGCTTTTCCATCTATGCGCAGATTTGACGCGCACGCACTGGAACTTGTTTAACGTTTTTTATGTTTTTCACTGCACAACTTTGTAAATTCAGCACACAACAAATAGAATAAAGCACTGTTATTTTTGAGTGTCAGAAAAAAGGCCACTTTCACTTTTACTTTCATCAGCACTGAGAAGAAGGACATCACCGCAACAGGAGTCCTGTTTGTTGTCCTATTGATTTGCCCCCACATTTTGGAGCTTTTTGTTTTTCCTTGCACATCGTTTTCCGCATTCACCGCTTGCTGCGCCTGCGAAGAAAAGGTAAAAACAAAATGCAAGTGTTTCCTGGTCTTAAGTTAAAGAGTGATAACTCCAGGAGGAATAATAACAGGGAGAGATAGAGAGAACAAGAGCGGGGAGCAAGAACTGCTCTCCCGATCGTAATGTGTGTGTGGGTACAAGCATCACATCGTTCTTATCTTCCTCAATGTGTCTCTCTTTAGTTCTCCGGCGATCTCTTGATAAAACCATGTGCACTAGTGTGTGTGGGTGTTCATTTCAAGCGCCTATAAAAGAACAGTTTATTCGTAACTAGTGCCATTCAGTTTTGTAGTGAAGCTGCCGCCGGATCCGTCAGGTGGAAAAGTACCGTGAGTCTTCGAGCAGCAGGATTTTCCCATTAGTAAAGTGTGCCGCGTGTGAAAATCAAGTGCAATTGCAGTTTTGGTTACAGGAAGTTGAAAATAAATTTTAAAAAGTGAAAAAAGCTAATGAAAATTTAATTTAAAAGGGAAAAAATTATAACAATAAATAATCAAATTACAGCAATAACCTTCTAATTTTTTATGCATAATCGCCTCCTTAAATTTTAATTTTGCTTAAAACGAATGGAGTTCGAAAATGTAATAAGTTGGAAAAACAAGTTTTTCGAAGAAAATGCTTTAAAAATAAAATTGTATTATAAGTTATTTTACCGAAATGTAACACTACTCATGGTTAAAAATAAGCATCCTTTTAACAATTTTTAAACGATATTTACTGCAAAAAACAAACTACATTAATCCATAACAATTTTGTGAGCATCCTCTATTTGACCTAAAACTAAATACGTTGATAGGCCTTGTTTCCCACATCTATTTTATCGGTGGCCAAACAAACCGCTGGTAAAAATAAAATAATAAAAGAACTGAAAAGAGCGCAATCATCATGCGTCCACAATCTTTTGGTTCGGCACATTAAGTGCTAACTGATTGGGATAGGAACGAATTTGTCCTCTTCTAAGTTACATATGTATATTTATTTATTTAACGGTGTTTGTAATTCCATTCCAGCGGCACCTGTACAGGAGATACTTGCAACCCCGACCAATGACCTGGCACCTCAAGTTAGAAAATCGATAGAATTAGAAAACGACCAAAATGCAGTCAATGAAAGCCGATGAACTGCCGGAGAATCCGCGCGAGACGTCGAACATTTTCTCATCCTTAATGTTCTGGTATGTTTAAAAGGCTAAATTCTAAAAAAAATCATCTAAAATTCTTATTTTTACACCATAGCTTCGCCATGCCCACATTTTTCAAAGGGCGTAAAAAGACCCTGGATGAAAATGATTTATATCGAGCCCTGCAAGAGCACAGATCAGGTGAGTTAAACGCATGATTTCCTCGAAGTTCTCTGAGTGATAGCCCCACAGTGCGTAAGCACTAAAACAGATCGTGCCTTGCATAATTAATGATCCCTGATCCATCCCACAAGATTATTTATGGAAAAATCTGCGGACCATTCGATAATCAATTTAATTGAATTATTAAATGGAAATCGGTAAGCTAGCTGATAAGCTGGTTTGCCCTCGAGGAGTTTTGAATGAGAGAAGAATTCCTTATCAGCACGTATGCCAGATTAAGACGTACGTGACGTCATGTGTGAATAGATTCCTTTAGATGATCGTTTGTGTTTTACTAGGTGACTTTATGTATTAGTCACACCTAGTAAAAGTACTTGATAGCACTTTGCAAAACTCTTCAATTCCTGGGTGCAATGATCATTCGAGTTTCGATTTCATCGCCCTTTGCCCAGGCCATTAAGTGGTTCCTGAAGATGGACATTAGTCGCGTGTCAAACCCCTGATACCCGTCGTGTCTCGAACGCTTCCTTGCACTGCCCAAGCTCAATAGTCTATACATTATATAATCATCTAAACCGCATATTTACCACACTATCTCCCGCTTTCAGGCACTCCCCAAATGAAGTGCCGGGGAGACACTTCAAGGCACCCGACGAATACGATTAGATAGGGTTTAGCATGCGCCCACTTTTTGTGGTTGTAGTAAAGCCTTTCGGTTATTCCGTTAGTTCGAAGGATCAGCGAACACTGAAGGGCTCTCCTCTAAAGGGGAAGTTGCGATTAGATTTCGCCTACATATCGCACGTCCGCCTTATTGATTTTTAGTACCCTATACAACCATTGAGATCATTTGGCGGAACTATAGCTGGAGTCTAATCCGAATGATAAGATAGCCCTTGGATACAAACATTCTGCACCATCACTCATTCTCATTGAATTATACGATCGCCAGAGATAGTGTTATCCAATCTGGGACTTTTAGACCTTTGATTTCCTCATTGAAATACTTTGGAAGTGCCGTAAAAAGTGACAAATTTGATATCTTTGACAACGTCCGCTGGCCACAATTAATTGAATTTACTGCCCAAAATATTTGATAACACTTTTTGGAACACCCCCGATATTGTATACGCAATTAGGTACTCAGGCTTATTTACTTAAGTTTAATAGATGGGCCCCTAGAGATATTATATTGAGTGGATCGTGCCATTGAGGCTTATACAATCCTAACAAATAATGGCACATATCTGGGCAAATATGTACAGATGCAATCCTTATCAAATGCCAAGCTTTTGTTTCTAGTTCCTAATCGGTGCGCAATCTAAGGCTTTTAGAAGGCTGATATAATCCCAACGGAAGTGCCGGAATCCGAATCCCAGTTTGGGGGTAGTGGAGTAGCAGGGGCTCTCACTGTTGATAAGATCGATTGGAGGTAATGCAGCTGGTCGGGATTTGCTTTTTGTTGGCAGTCATATTTCACAGTCAAAGCAAAGCACAAGAAATGACTATTAACTGGATTTATTACCCACGGTTACGGCCCAAATGATAGCAATGCTTCCAATCATTATAACCCTCAGATACAGTAGTTGGCAATCAATAATCGCAATTGCTTATACTCGGACATGACATTCGTATGAATAATAATCCTTTGTTGATTTTGTATTGATTAGTTTTCACTAGGCAATGTTAAAATTAAAGGTCTTCAAAGAATTTATTAAATGCATTATGAAATTAGTTTTTAAAATCGTCAGATGTTTTGACTTTATTCTTACCATAACCATGACGGGAAGATATCAATCACTAAAACGATAACATTAATTATACGGCTTTCATGGCAAAAACGTCATACAAATCTGTATATTATCTTTCATATTTTCCGAACTTGACAATTTGAAGGGTTTATACAGTGATAAGTGCTATAACATAGTCAATTTAAATGATGATAAGCTCAAAAATAGACCACGGATATGTACATATATGGGTGCGAATTCAAACAATAAAATAATAAATTTATATATTAATTATTCATTGTTTGTATTAGGAAAAGAAAAGCAAACTTTATTTCTATATCTACTCAATCAATTTTTGGTGTCGAGAACTATGAAACTTTAGGACCTTACAAACTATTCAGCTTGTTAAATTAATTTTTAGAAAATAACTCAATTCTTGGGTGTTTATTTTGGTGGCATCGTTAAACACCGCTGTATCATCTGCCAATTACATGCCAACATGCTCTGTTGTCCCGTCACGGCGGAATTTATTATCTGCACATGGACACCTGGCTGCACCTGGTTGATATCTTAATTTCTGTTTATTTCAGATCACCTGGGCAGCAAGCTGAGCGAGGCGTGGGAGAAGGAGGTTGAGAAGAAGCGCAAAAAGAAGAAGACCCCCAGCCTGCTGAAGGCCTCCATGAACGTGTTTGGCTGGCGCCTGGCAGGTCTAGGCCTGGTCCTCTTCATCTTGGAGATTGGTTTCCGGTAAGCTGCTCAAGCAACGCCCACCACCCGACATCTGGCTGATTTATAACTTTAAACCCTGCCCTTTTCAGAGTTACCCAGCCACTGTTCCTGGGCGGTCTGGTGGCCTACTATGCTGACGCTAGCAACCAGGAAGGCGATAACCAGACAAAGGCATATCTCTATGCCCTGGGCGTGATCTTGACGAGCGCCTTCAACGTGCTTTTCATGCATCCCTACATGCTGGGCATGTTCCATGTCGGCATGAAGGCCAGAATAGCCATGACAAGTGAGTTATTGGAGATCGGAGGGATGGGAGAGGGGTATTGTTCCCTTTTGTGACACATGAATTATGTTCGCCCTGCAGGTATGATATATCGGAAGGCGCTGCGCTTGAGTCGAGTGGCACTGGGCGATACCACAATTGGTCAGGTGGTCAATCTCATCTCGAACGATGTGGGCAGACTGGATGTTTCCGTGATTCACATGAATTATTTATGGCTGGGTCCCGTGGAGATTGGTATTATCACTTATCTCATGTACAGGGAGGTAAGTTACCTTAGATATTTACTACTACACGTAATCGTTAGAGGTATCCTTAACTAGATAATTAATCAGTTTTTTTTTTGATATGGTATTTCTAATATTGTTTGAAGTTCTTAACATCAGACTGCTGCAAATACTTAAATAAGTAATCAAATAGTTGAAATTAATCTAAGATTCGTTTAAAAGCTTATCTTCCTAAAATGTAATTGGGGTAGGTCAAATCCAGTAGAAAGAAATAACAAATTCCTTAGATTTAAAAAGCTGTTGGACATATTTTATTTAAACAATTTCTTTGACAGATTGGTATCTCCGCCTTCTTTGGCGTGGCCGTGATGTTGCTGTTTATACCACTGCAAGCTTATCTGGGCAAAAAGACTTCGGTGCTGCGATTGAAAACTGCTCTGCGGACAGATGAACGTGTGCGGATGATGAACGAGATCATTTCGGGAATCCAAGTGATCAAGATGTACGCATGGGAGATCCCCTTCAGCAAGATGATTAACTATGTGCGTACCAAGGAGATGAATGCCATTAGGAATGTGAACTACATTCGAGGAACACTGCAAAGTTTCATTATGTTCGTGACGAGGATATCGGTGTTTGTGAGTTTGGTGGGCTTCGTGCTGCTTGGAAAGCTGCTCACAGCTGAGAAGGCCTTTGTCATCACCGCCTACTACAATATCCTGCGTAATACTATGACCGTTTATTTCCCCATGGGCATCTCACAGTTTGCCGAGCTTTTGGTTTCAATCCGCCGTATTCAGACCTTCATGTTACACGAGGAGACGAAGGTGCGCGATAAGTCAGAGGATGTGGATGAGCAAAAACTTGGCAAGGCAGGTCTGATTTCTCAGCCCACCGTGGCCCAGACCACTGGTGTCCTGAAGCCCAACAGCCGACGCAGCAGTGAAGCGGAGCACGGTATCAACATTAGCAAACTCAAAGCCAAGTGGGATCAGAAGAGCACGGACTACACGCTCGATAATGTTTCGTTGAAATTCAAGCCACGCCAACTGGTGGCTGTTATCGGTCCCGTGGGTTCCGGCAAATCCAGCTTGATTCAGGCTGTTCTGGGTGAACTTAATCCGGATTCTGGTTCGGTGAAGGTCAAACGGTACTCTCTCGTACGCCTCCCAGGAGCCATGGCTTTTTACTGGCACCGTTCGTCAGAACATTCTCTTCGGACTGCCCATGGACAAGCATCGTTACCGTACTGTGGTTAAGAAGTGCGCCTTGGAGCGGGATTTCGAGCTTTTGCCTTATGCGGACAAGACAATCGTGGGCGAGCGCGGAGCATCTCTTTCCGGTGGACAAAAGGCGCGTATCAGTTTGGCCAGGGCTGTGTACCGAAAGGCTGATATTTATCTCCTGGATGATCCTCTCAGTGCCGTGGACACCCATGTTGGACGCCATCTATTCGATCAGTGCATGCGTGGATTCCTGAGGGAGGAAATCGTATTGCTAGTCACCCATCAACTGCAGTTCCTGGAACAGGCCGATGTTATTGTGATCATGGACAAGGGTAAGATCAGTGCCATGGGCACCTACGAATCTATGGCCAAGAGCGGTCTGGACTTCGCTCAGATGCTGACGGATCCTAGCAAGAAGGACGAGGGCGCTGGCGATGCTCCGGACAAGAAGAGCCTCTCACGACAGAACAGCAAACTGCGCGAACGTCACGGCAGCATCTCATCCATGGAATCTACCGCCGAATCCTTGGCAGCGGAATCGCCCATGCAAACACAGGAGGGTCGCGTGGAGGGACGTATTGGTATGAAGCTCTACAAGAAGTACTTCGGAGCAAATGGCTATGGACTGTTTATCGTGTTTGCCTTCTTCTGTATTGGTGCCCAGGTTCTGGCCTCAGGAGGTGATATCTTTTTATCCTACTGGTAAGTACATAGGTAACCCCAAAGATTTGACTTCCTTTATTCTTTCAACTGTCTTTTCCAGGGTAAACAAAAATGGTGAAGCAGAACGTGACACATTCATGGCCCGACTGAGACGCGCTTTCCCCGAAACCCGCATCAACGCCGACACTGACCCTGTAGACATCTATTACTTTACTGGTATCAACGTATCCGTGATCATCTTCTCGCTGGTTCGGAGTATGCTCTTCTTCTATCTGGCTATGCGCAGCTCAACGACGCTGCACAATACCATGTTCCAAGGTGTGACCCGGGCGGCGATGCACTTCTTTAACACGAATCCTTCTGGCCGTATTCTTAACCGCTTCTCCAAGGATTTGGGACAGGTGGATGAGATTCTTCCCTCCGTAATGATGGACGTGATGCAGATCTTCCTTGCAATCGTTGGTATTGTAGTCGTCCTGTGCATTGTCAACGTGTGGTACATCCTGGCGACAGTTTTCCTTGTGATCGTCTTCTACCTTCTACGAGTCTTCTATTTGAGCACATCCCGAGATGTTAAGCGCCTTGAAGCTGTCAGTAAGTAAATTTAATAATGTATAGAGGATACTTATTTTTATTTTTATCAGAACTTCCTCTTAACTGTGGCATTATCTATAATATGATTAATTTCCTTTCCAACAGCCCGGTCACCGATTTACTCCCACTTGAGTGCTTCCCTAAACGGACTGGCCACCATCCGAGCATTTGGAGCGCAGAAGGAACTGATTGCCGAGTTCGACAACTACCAGGATATGCACAGCTCAGGCTACTATATGTTCCTGGCAACGAGTCGTGCCTTTGGATACTGGCTAGATTGCGTATGTGTCGTCTACATCGCTGTTATCACACTGAGCTTCTTCCTATTCTCCCCGGAGAACGGAGGTGATGTTGGTCTTGCTATCACCCAAGCTATGGGCATGACCGGTATGGTGCAGTGGGGAATGCGACAGTCAGCCGAGCTGGAGAACACAATGACAGCAGTGGAACGAGTGGTGGAGTATGAGGATCTGGAGCCGGAGGGTGACTTCGAATCCAAGCCAAACAAGAAGCCACCAAAGGACTGGCCAGAGGATGGAAAGATCGTGTTCGACGACCTCTCTCTAAAGTACTTCCCCGACAAGGCGGCCGACTATGTGCTCCGATCCCTGAACATTGCCATCGAGGGTTGCGAGAAGGTGGGCATTGTGGGACGTACCGGTGCCGGTAAATCCTCGCTGATCAACGCTTTGTTCCGACTGTCCTACAACGAGGGAGCTATTCTGATCGACAGGCGCGACACCAACGATTTGGGACTACACGATCTGCGCAGCAAGATCTCAATTATTCCCCAAGAACCCGTACTCTTCTCTGGAACCATGCGCTACAATCTGGATCCCTTCGATGAGTATAGCGATGCCAAGCTGTGGGAATCTCTGGAAGAGGTTAAGCTGAAGCATGTGGTGGCTGATCTTCCCAGCGGATTGCAAAGCAAGATTTCTGAGGGCGGAACCAACTTCAGTGTAGGTCAACGCCAGCTGGTGTGCTTAGCTAGGGCCATTCTCCGCGAGAATCGAATTCTGGTGATGGATGAAGCAACGGCTAACGTGGATCCACAAACGGATGCTCTGATTCAGACGACGATTAGGAACAAATTCAAGGACTGCACGGTGCTCACGATTGCCCATCGCTTGCACACGGTTATGGATTCGGACAAGGTGCTGGTAATGGATGCAGGAAAGGCGGTGGAGTTTGGTTCTCCATTCGAGTTACTCACAATCAGTGAGAAGAAGGTATTCCACAGCATGGTGAAGCAGACGGGTGACTCTACTTTCGATGCTCTGCTGAAGGTTGCACAGAAGGTAAGTTTTCTTCTTAAGACTTAATATGATTCCTGTACATATTTTTCAATATATACTATTCCTTATAGGCCCATGATGATAACCTGCGTCTCAAGAAGGATTCTTGACATTTCGCCGTTCCGAAGGCTTTTAAAGACTACATACTTAAGATACTGGAACCAATTACGAATCATCCGGCTGCCAATGCGGGAATTCAGAAGACCTTCCTCTTCGCGGAGGCCTCCAAGCAGAAGTTATTAGGATAGCACAGCATCAGCGGCCCCACCAGACATCAACACTGAGCGGTCGCTGATGAACTTTTTTACAAAACGTGTACAAATCAAATTAAATGTTAGTCAGGTGTATAAAACTAGGAAACTGATGGGAAATCAAACAGACAGACAATAAGCTGATGTTAGAGGAGTGTAGTAGGGAGTAAATGTTTTTATACCTTAAACAAAGATTGATATAAAACAATGCAAATTGTGCAATAATTAATTTTAGCTGAACTTTGTGCATTGGCCTTTAAAAGGTCGCATTGCATTTGTATTATGTGTTCCAGTAAAACGACAATAACAACATTAAAACCAAAAAATAAAAAAAAAAAAAAAAAAAAGATAAAACGAAAAGAGAATTCTATGAAATGTTACGCCTAGTGTTAATATATATGTGTGTTTTTTATAGTAATTTATTAATGTACAGGTATACAAATAAATGTAACAGCTCGGTTGGTTCTTTTGTTAAAACGTTTTTATTTTCTTTATTTCATTTTAGCGATTTCCATTCGGCTAACTGCATATATGTATACTCTAAGAAATTGTACGCATTTAACTCAAAAGTATCTTCCATTAGCTGCAAGGCCCTCCTAGAGCTCACTTTAAAACTAATCTATATTTATTGTTAAGAACTGCCTGCGGCAGTTAAAGAAAACGCAGACACGAAATTCATTTTTAGCTGATGTTATATGTTAAACTTGGCATAGCTTTGGTTGCCACTCCGACTACATAACTGTTTAGTATGTACTAAATATAAGATATACATAAGTAGCCCCTCTTTTCGCTTATCCTACATGACCAGCGAAAGCCACGCGGCCATCAAACAGAATCCTCCGACGGTCGCGAACGGCTGCAGCTTCTTCTCACCAGTCAAAGCGCGGTAGTACATGCAGCCGCTGAATAGCATTGTACCCGTAATCATCAATGTACCAGTCTGCGGGAGAAAATGATTCATATTACTTAAAGTATTCAAAGTCTTACATGTAGGCCTGTTCCAGATTCCACTGTTTTCGAATTTGAAATCAAACGACTATTGTAAACAAACGATTTTAGGATACTACTAAACTTAACACATTATTATTGAGGCAAGCACCAGAATTTATAGGAACTAAATGTCCACAGTCAGGAAACTTATTAAATGTCTAATGACAAAATATATTTAAAATACCGGCACCGATTAAAAATTACACTTTAACCCGAGGTTCAATTCATCCAATTTATCTAAGAAATGCATTTACTTTTTAAAAAATATAAAGTGTATTAGTAAAAACCGGAACAGGCACCTTAGTCATAGTTTACAAATGTAAGATTAGAAAGGCTAGCAAAGGTGGCAAAAGTTTGGTGTGCATATTTTGATGTTAGCTTTAGTTGTTGGCTTTAACCTGAACAAAACGGAACACGAGCAAGCTTCATATTTTACTTATCAAATAAGGCTGATAACAAAAAAAAAAAAATAATAATAATTACAGAATAACAGCAAAAAAGAAAACAAAAAACGAAAGAATCTATACCTTTTTGGTACATTTTAAAAATACATTTGTAATATTGAAGTAAATTAACAAAAATTCCTAACCCAAGACCCCGAACCCATATCAGCTATGAACCTGCTCATATCACAAACCTAAGAATTATCCAGAATTAATGCAATTATACAAGTATCATGTGTGGTATTGAAAATTACTTTGTAAGCTGCAATTAGTGGTTGTTGAACATTTAGCTTTAGCTTTGGAAACATTTCATATACAACATGAATATACATATGGATACCTACTATATATTATAAAGAATGAAAAAAGATTGAAGTAACTTGGAAGCGCTTCGCCAAAATCAATATTCATTCATAGCTCAATTTTTGTAATGTCAATCAGCGCATTAGACTAGCTAAGCAGAGTGTCAATTATACGAGTATCAATGTTGGAGTTTCGATTCGAGAGTAACGCGAGTTGTTATAAATTCCGTTCAGAGATCTAACTTTACACAGAGTTTATGTAAACCACAAAACCGACAAACAAAAGCTTTACAAATAAACTAAATACGATCGAGATGGATTTTTTTGGAAAATGGTTGTATTTGTGTGGATTTTTTTTGGCTTGGCATGAAGTTATAAATATGAAAAAGTAAATAGTTTTTAAATTACAAATTGAAATTATTTAAATTGGAATCCACTCGGAATTTCAGATGCTAATTTCTTATTCAGAAAAAGAAATGAGCAGTGATCCAGTGTTTTTAGAAATGTGATTTAAAGATTAGTCAACAGTCAATATCAAAATTTTTTTATACTAATGCACAATAAGATGAAAAGTTCATTTCGATTTTGACTAGAAATTTTTAAACAGAAATTGAAATCACAAGGAGTTACATAATAATTAGATCCAAAGGGACGATAATACCCTTGAAATGACAGATATATGTAGCTAAATTTGGGGGACTTCCCGTAATCAAACTTACGAATATTGGGTAGTGAGCCAGTGGCATGGCCATCATGGCGAATGAATGCAGGAAGTGGATACGATTGGCAACATCGGCGAAGGCTTGCGAATCCACCTGCTCCTTGGGATCGCTGACGTCCTTCAGGACATACTTGCAGTAGGCGCCCATAAAGATGGCGGATGCCCCGCCAAGCCCGGCCAAACGCACAAAGTGGTAATGACTACCGGCCAGGCTATAGAGATCTCGATGTGGATGGACGTAGTTATGGGCAGAAGGATGCAATGACATGTTTGTTTCTTGCACTGGTACCTTCTTCGGACGCAAGCCCTGCAGATTAAAATTAAAATTATAATTAGTACAGAACTCCGGGATCGTCGGGTGGGAATATTCAATTAGTTACGAGAGTGCGGAGCAATGCGGATGCGGATGAAGCCACCATTTTGCTGACAGGATTGCCAAGGGTCACGTATTCAAGAGTGTCGGCGACTGACATAGTGTACTGTTGTTCAAACTTTATTTGGCGCTGGAAAATCAGCTGCAGCGCTACTAAAAATTTTGACGCAAAATTCCCGGGCGTTGCCGGACTAGCGGCTCTAGTCGATGTTTCTTAATCGATTGGACTCTGGAAATATGATTTTCTAGTTGAACAAGAATTTATCCACTTCTGATGTAAAACGAAATGATGATACAAAATAGAGAGCTTACTGTGGCCAAAGAACAATAGTAAAAAGATTTATACAACATTTTTATTTTACTTTATTGTTAGACCCTTGTTTTTTTTTTGCCATCCCTGGGTACCATTTAATTCCAAAGCAAATTCAAAACTAATCGGGGGCTTCCCAAAACTGAAAGTAGTCAAAAGATAATATTTATATAAGGAAGTGCTTTATTTTTAGAAAATTTAAGATGCTTTGCTAACATATTAACATGTTTTAATAACATATTTTTATTCCTTAATACAAACTTGAATATATATATGTGCATATTTAGTTTTTAAAATAAAACATAACTTATGAAGAACAACTCTAAATCTTTAAAAAATCCTCCTAAAACTAAATCACAGCTAATATATTTGGGTGACCCGACTACCCTACCATTCGACCGCTGCGGCTACACTGAAAAATCTACTACGCGGTTGGAAAGTTATTTGCCGGCACTGCGAAAAAGGAAGAAAGGCAAAGTGCAAGAACTGATTAATACCCCTTATCGGCAGATCGGTGAGTAGGTCGGGGCGTAAACATATAGTCGAAGCCGAAACAAAGCAACTACTGACAATTCCATTGCTTTTTTAGTCGCATCAGCGCAGTTGAACAATGAAAACTGCAACTCATTGCGCATTTCTAATTATCGCGGCTTTAGCCGCCACTACTGGAGCTCATGGATCTGGAGAGGAACGCCCATACAGGCGAAGCTTTATCAATCCGTATCCTCGCTTCAAGTTCTTCGACGACGGCGTCGATCCCGGAGAGCCTCTGTTCTTAACACCACTTATCAACAATGTCTCGGTCGATAATAAAGAAGTGCAGAAACTGGCACGCGTCATTGGTTCCCAGTTCCACGGAGTGGAGAGCTATTCCGGCTACCTGACTGTGGATCCCGGGTTTAACTCCAACATGTTCTTCTGGTACTTCCCAGCCGAGCAAGAACCAGAATATGCGCCAGTTGTGTTGTGGTTACAGGGAGGCCCAGGTGCCTCGTCCCTGTTCGGTTTGTTTACGGAGAACGGTCCACTGGAGCTGGACGCCCACGGAAAATTGCAAAAGCGAAACATAACCTGGAGCAAGACACACAATCTCATCTATATCGACAATCCTGTGGGAACCGGCTTCAGTTTCACAGATAATGATGCCGGTTATGCCAAGAACGAGAAGGACGTTGGCCGCAATTTGCACGAAGCTGTGATGCAGTTGTACGAACTCTTTGAGTGGAGCAACTCCTCCGGTTTCTGGGTCACCGGAGAGTCCTACGCCGGGAAGTATGTGCCCGCTTTGGCATACCATATCCACAAGGTACAAAACGCCATAGAAACGCGCGTCTATGTGCCACTGAAGGGCGTGGCAATCGGAAATGGCCTGTCTGATCCGCTCCATCAGTTAAAGTACGGTGATTATCTTTACCAATTGGGTCTGATCGATGAGCATGGTCTGGAGAACTTCCACGATGCTGAGGCTAAGGGAGCCGCCTGCATCGAGAAACACGATTTGGAGTGTGCCTTCGACGTATTTGATTCACTGATCAACGGAGACCTCACCAATGGCTCCTTGTTTAGCAACCTTACGGGCTACAACTGGTACTACAATTACCTGAAGACTCATGACGATGATGGCGCTAACTTGGGTGATTTCCTGCAGGCGGGCGCCACCCGTCGGGCCATCCACGTGGGTAATAAGCCCTTCCATGATCTAGACAAAGAGAACAAGGTGGAACTCCACTTGAAGAAGGATGTCATGGACAGCGTGGCTCCGTGGATAGCGGAACTGCTGGCTCATTATACCGTGTGCATCTACAGCGGCCAGCTGGATATTATTGTAGCCTATCCACTGACGCGTAATTACCTTAACCACCTCAAGTTCCCCGGCTCCGACAGGTACAAAATAGCTCCACGTGAGGTCTGGCGGATTGATGGTGAGGTAGCCGGATATGTGAAGCACGCAGGACATTTGGTAGAGATCATGGTGCGCAATGCCGGACACATGGCTCCTCATGATCAGCCCAAGTGGCTGTACGAGATGATCAATCACCTCACTCATTACAAGCACTAGAAACAGCGTACTTAAAAAAGCAAGAACCAGAATATGCTCCATATTTTTATCTATCTTACTTGAATAAAACGGGTTTTCAATGTAAAAATATTTTTATGAAATTCTTGTTAAATATTCGACTCATTCAAAAGGAATTTTAACAATACTCCCCTTTATTCCTATTATCTTCTATCTGATGATTGTAATAAAGTTTTAAAAAAAACTCCCTTTTTTTTTAATTACTCAAGTAGATTTAACAATAAACTTTATTTAAACTACTGACTATTGAAATTTAAAGCTAAAATTAGACTTAAAGCATTTCTTTCTTATCTAAGAAGTAATTCACTTTATTAAAAACTAAACAATGTTTTTTTATTAACAAATTTACTATCAATTAGTTTCTCTCCGGCATTCCCTTGAAGTTCCTGGCCACTAGGAAATGCTCCGCCGAATCTCCGCGACTGGCGCGCGGTTTTACCCTCTTCACTTTCTCATAGAACCGCAACATATCGCGTTCCAGCTTGGGCACATCGCCATTGTCCCACACCTTGACCACCAGATGAGCCTGTGGGGCGGACATGGCCAACGCGAAGCGGAGAACCTCATAGCAGAGATTCGTTATGCTTTCCTGGTCCAACATCCTCACACCAGTGGCGTTGGGCGCCATATCAGACAGCACACAGTTGACCTTTCGGTCATTTAGGCACTCTTTAAGCCGTTTTTGTGATAGAGCAGAGGTAAAATCCATGCCGCCGAAGATTGTGGCTCCCGGCACAGCATGGAAATGCAACAGGTCGATACTAAGGACGGCACCTTGTGGCGCCCGCTCCTGCTTTCCATTCGCATTGGTCCGCTCCACGGCTACTTGCGTCCAACTACCAGGTGCCGCACCACAGTCTAAAACTGTGTTCCCGGGCTGCAAGATTCCGTATTTGTCGTCAATCTCCATCAATTTGAAAGCACTCCGACACCGATAGTTCATCATGCGGGCCTTCTCCACATATGGATCAGCCAGCTGGCGCGTCAGCCATTCCTGGGAGCTCTTGCTCCGGCCCTTAAGGTTTCGCGGCTGCTGCTTCGCATATTTTCCGGCAATTTCCGTGTACAACAGACGTTTAAAAAAAAAACTACCAGTAACAACCATCCGCATTGTATAATTTATCGAAATTGACTAGACAATCGATAAGTTTCGATTTTAGCCGGTCACATTCTGGTACATTTACACTGTGACAGACAAGCAGCGGGAGATGTTTCTCTTTTCTTCTCCTTTAAAGGTGATTGGAGAAAGGCAATGTATTCATATCAATGATTATCGTATCATTTGTATAAGCGGTATCGTTAGGTATCGAAACTAATTTCTTGACGGTTTGCCGTTATCGAATCGGTGAGATATCGATACTATCGAAAGTGGGCACCCAGCTCTACTGTGAACCCTCACTTCCAATTCTCAACTCAACAATGGCGTATGTAATTGACAAATATTGAACGCGAGTGCGAAAAAAATATGAAGTTTAACTCAGGCAAACCTGCAAAAGTGTTTGATTGAAAATTATTTGATTGAAAAGCAATTAATGCGAGGCGATGATATGCCAGATAAAACAAACCAAAAGTGATTGCATGTGCAAACTGAAAACGGATCGGAAATCGCAGAAATTAGTGCTCTCTCTATCGCTCTCCCTCGTTTCTTAAGTAGCCCCTATCCCCACCTCCGACCGGCTCTAAGAGCACAGTGTTGTGCAAAATGAGATTCTGCGTTGTGGTTTGTTGCGTGTTATTTCTGATGGCTAGCGGCCCTATTGCATCAGCTATAGTCAAATCAAAACAACCGGCCGACTCCGCAGAAGTCGTCAGCAGCGGTGAGGATGAAAAGGCGGTGAGTTAAATTTTGGGGGCGGTATTAGAAGGAATGACCCACTAAGGGTTAACACTGACCTGCCAATTAATATTTCATCACCTTCCTACGATATGTTGGTCATAAGTGTTTCTATCCGTTGTTTTCCTCCCGTAGGACTGCACGGACTTGGCCCGCGACGAGGAGGCGCTCATGGTGTTCTCTACCTTGGGCGGCGGACTGACGGCCATCGATCCGGTGACCAGTGAAATACGCTGGACGATAGCAGATGGTAATTACGCGGGCACTCTTAGTAGTTTTCCATTTCCACTACCAATTTTCCGGCACCCCTATTTTCCGGGCTGAAGTGTGGGACTCAAAACATATGATAGGTTGTAATGGTCATTATTGTCAAGACTGAGAAGTTTCCAAAAAAGAAAACTATATAACTTTTAAATTAACATATTTTAAGTTTTGGTTTTTAATAAGGCAATGAATTATTTTTTAAATTTAATGCGGTAAACATTAATATTACTTTTTAAAATATTAAAACAGGAAATTGCCATATAACATTTTATACGATTTTTGCAAACTTCTTTAAAATTATTATGAGCATTTCCAGTGGAAAATTATGAACGAAACATGTGATTCACGAGCTCCTAGAAAAGTTGATTACGGATTCAAGATTTATAAAAAAGTATATAAAATGTTTTGAATTTATAATTAATTTTATTCTTTACTAAACAAAATTTAAATTATTTATGGTAATCTATAAATTTTATTTACAAAACATAAAGTTAGAGTTTATTAATGAATCTTTCCTCATTATTTGCATAGCTAATTTCACTTTTACTGTGATCCATAAAGATATAAAGCACCTACCTACCTCAACTAGATATATGTATATATACTGTAGACTTTTTCCCAGACTATTTTTCCCTCCACCTGAAAAATTGCGACTTCCCTAGGCCGTTGCACTAGCCATTTGAAGTGGAAAATGCGTTGCACAAACATGCGCTCGATGAGCTCATCGCATATTTCGTATCTCGAAGATGTAATTTCGTAGGATAGATCTACGCTCTATTATTTTCACTCTCGCTGTTTAGTACTGTGCCTGTGGCCTGATAAGAGACTCACATATGTACATACATACATATATACGCAATCTCAACAACAGCTCTCGGCACACAATTCCACCAATTAAGTTGCCAGCCAGACGGTATCACCAGCTAGAAGTCTTACCAGTTGCTGTACCCTCATACCCTTTCCGTAGTGGGTGGTTGGGACTTTGAGCCATTTTCCTTTCGGTTCATTGAATATTCCTACGATTTATCAGCGTGACGTATTGATTTTTGATGGCTCAAACGCGTTAATCTCGCAGTCATTTGGATGTTTCGAATTAACCTCTAAGCTTCAAGCGAAACCAGTGAGCGATATGAGTCATAATGACCAAGAAGTAGTTTGTAAACACGAGGGACTATCAACACGATTAAATCGCTTGATATATATGTACATATAGCTAGCATTTAGATTAGTACATTTGTGGGTGATTATAATTGTGATGTTTACTTAATTATCTAAAGGATGCAATTAATTACCAAAAGGGGCTTATAGTTATCAATCTAAAAAGAGGGCATTACCCATTCGATATATTAAATTCCATTGGGTATTTTTTTTTATTAACTTCCCAGTCCCAGTTTGCTTAGTCTAAATATAGCACCCACGGGGTTTGTGATTGTTTTTCCACTTTAAACCATTTACTTCTTGATAAGAAACTTGCTTGAACAACTCTTTTGTCATACCAAAAACTGAAATATTGGAGTTATGCTAAATGATTACCCGAACGGACAATACGCCCTCCACATGTTTGTTTAGATTTTTGAAATTTTTGAAATAAAAAACCCACGCCCCGTAAAGATTACTATATGTGATAGCAACAATATGCATGTTTGTGTGTCCATTCGTATTATTAGAAATTTCATGCTGGACGCTTGTCGTCTGCCTTCGTGGAACTGCAAATGATTGAAAATTCAGGGACTGAAACATGTGGACAACATCTGATTTGGGTATTCCAAACAAAAGCGCAGTATTTAAATAATATTTTTGTGAGTTATTCAAGCCAATAATATGTTTTTGATTCGCGGTAATTACAACGATTCGCCGGCTCTAACACGGCAGATTGTTGTACCGATATGTGGGCTTTCGTTCTATTACCTCATCACGAGAACCAGGAATCCGGTTCTTGTCTAATACATTACCACTAGCCAATTAGAATGCCCATGCTAACGAAAGTACCACGGTGAGTTAAATGACCTGCCCCAGAAGTTGCGGCAACACTTAAATCTCTTTACTCAACCATCATGTGTTTTTGGGGTTGAAACTAATTACTGATAAGAATGTGCAGTACAACAAATAAGTTAGCTTTCTTCATTCGATATTGCTATTATGTCTGGTCATGCATACTTCAATATTATTTAAATTATCATTTTCGTTTGTTAAAGTAATAATTTAACGCTCTTGCCTTAAGCAAATTGTTGGCGATAACAGAAATTGCCAGCATGGCTGGGGTAAATACTTTGGAAACGATCAGCCGAGGCTTCACAGGTCTATTTTGTATTTACCCAACTGTTGTTTGGTTTGACTTTGTCTCTCGCGCCAAAACCTGGTTAATATATTCCACCATTTTTAAGGGAAAATTATCTTGTTCTTTAAAATATGCACCAGAAAATGTGTGCTTCGATTCCATGATGTTGGGCTTATTGTACATTAAACTTCCATTCCCTTATTATAAGGAGAACGAGATAAGCGTTATCGAGTACAGGTTATTTTTATAATTTATTACATTTACTTTAACGCTTCACGTTAGTTGCAACGGTATCAGGAAATTTAATGGGGATATATTTACTGCGCACACTTCAAATAATTTACTATAATTTCCCAAAACAAACATGTAGCTCATGTAGATTGAAAAGATAATAATATATCTAATATTTTTTAAACAGATGTTTATACTGTTTTATCCAACCCCATTTTCAGATCTTGGTTTAGGTTTTCAAGTAAAATTACTTATATATTCCATTTTGTGACCGAAACCATTTATTTTAAATAGACTTTAATATTGCTAGTAATTCATAAAATTAATCTCTAATTCTCTATCTCTCCAATTCAGTTCGGTTTTTATTAAAATTTGTTTCCTTCTCAGTCATCAGATTAAAATATATATTTCTTGTGAGTCACCATACTTAAAAAAATTATTCTTGATTACCAGAATTTTAATGTTATAGAAATAAAATATTATTTTAAAATCAGTTTTGGGTCCTGTAATCGACATTAACTTAAGTGTTGTCGTAAACAAATAATTTTTAACGATTACATTCTTTGAAATATATTCAAGTTATTTTAACTCGTACATGCTTTTGCATTAATAACAGTAATAGTACACTTTTTATTGACATTGTAATATTACTATTGGCAATTACCTAATAATAAATATAATATTTTTTAGATCCCCCCATTGTAGCAGAACCTCAGGAGAATGTACAGGTTCCACATTTTCTGCCCGATCCTCGAGATGGTAGCATTTACCAGCTCGGCCAGATGGGCAGCCTCAAGAAGCTACCTTACACCATTCCCCAGCTAGTGGCAAATGCTCCTTGCCGTTCTTCAGATGGAATCCTATACTCTGGCAAGAAGAGTGACACCTGGTACATGGTGGATCCCAAAACAGGTAGAAGAGAAAAGGTAATGGGCTTCGGAGATGCCAGCATGGATGGCAAGGAGGGCGAGCAAATTGGATGGGCGACATCGCGGGCCATCTATCTCGGACGGACTCAGTACACGGTCATGATGTACGACAGTCTATCCAAGAACAAGAATGCCAAGCCCTGGAACATCACATTCTACGACTACAATGCTGTAAGTGCTCCTCCAGAGTTGGCCAAGGAATACGGTGAGTTTAATGATCTATGAAGATTGCTTATAGGTTTTTATAATCGATCTCTTATTCAGAATACATCCATCTGACCACCACCAGCAATGGCCAAATAGTCACCCTGGATCGTAAACAGGGTAAATTTTTATGGCAGAGAGATCTGAGCAGTCCAGTGGTGGCCGCTTTCCTCTTGGGACCCGACGGATTACTCAGCGTTCCATTCACCACAGTCTCCGATGAAGCTTACCAAGCCATACTCGAGGAGTCAAAAACCGGCAATGTGAATACCGTAAAGCTATTGTAAGCGAGAGAAAGTCTTGTTCTTTATTTTGTACTAAAGTTGTATGTGATTTCCAGCCAATCACTTTATGTGGGTGAGCACCAAAAAGGTCTGTATGCTCTACCTTCGCTGGTGGACAAGAACACGCCTCCGGATTTCCACAACACCACCGATCAAACTGCTCGACGGACCGGCAGGAGAGCAAAATAAAAATCAGGAGACCGATCCTCGTACTATTTACATAAACGATGTGCTGCAAGAGCACCCAGGTATCATGTTGGGACACTACAATGTGCCCAATGAGGGCAATGGAAACCTGCAGCTGTCACCGACAACATCTAGTAGCAAGGTGGTTCAAAGTTTGGCCACCATTCACAACTACAACGATGGATACGGCCTGTTGGCTAACAATGAAAAGAATGCCGCCGACATTGGTGTGCAAACGGATCCAGAATTGGTCGAAATTGGAATTGATCAGAGGACAAATGGAAACACCATTAATCGGACTAAGACAATAATTCTACAGAACAGCAATAAGGTACAGGCCTTCATCAACGAATGGTTTATGGATCATCCTAGCGGAAAGGTGCATCAGATTCTGATTGTCATCGTTCTTGGCATGATTGCCTTGTTCTGGTACACATGCAGCACCATGAGAGAGTTGCAAAAGCAGAGCGAGAACGGCTCAAAAACCTTCGCCATAGCGCAGAATAATTCAAATGGAAGCACCGGAAGCAATGGAAGCAATACAAGTGCCGAGGATCTGGTGGATTTAGGCAATGGACAAGTGCGTGTCGGCAAGATCAGCTTCAGTACAAATGAGGTGCTGGGCAAGGGCTGTGAGGGCACCTTCGTCTTCAAGGGAACCTTCGAGGAGCGTTTTGTGGCAGTAAAACGATTGCTGCCTGAGTGCTTCACCTTTGCCGACCGAGAGGTAGCCCTTCTGCGGGAATCGGATGCACATGAAAATGTGGTGCGGTATTTCTGTACCGAACAGGATCGCCAATTCCGCTACATAGCCGTTGAACTTTGCGCCGCCACTCTGCAGGATTATACTGAAGGAGATCGCGCACTAGAACTTCAGGATCACATCGATGTTTGGCAAGTGCTGAGCCAGGCTTCAGCGGGATTGAGTCACCTTCACTCTCTCGATATTGTACATCGTGACATCAAGCCACAAAATGTTTTGATTTCACTACCAGACGCCAAGGGCAAAGTACGAGTTATGATCTCTGATTTTGGTCTGTGCAAAAAACTCAATTTTGGCAAGACCAGTTTCTCCCGCCGATCGGGTGTAACTGGCACAGATGGATGGATAGCCCCAGAAATGATGCGATCCCAGCGAACGGTAAGATTTAGTGATTTAGTTTTTACAATATTTAATTTGTTGTTACCAATAGTTATGGTTTCACAACTTGCTCAATTAAGCACGAAGAGTAACTTTCCAAGTTAAAGGATAATTTTTCTAATCATTATATTTATTTTATTTACAGACAACTGCTGTGGATATCTTTTCTCTGGGTTGTGTCTATTACTATGTTTTAAGTGGAGGCCACCACGCTTTTGGCGACAATCTAAAGCGTCAAGCCAATATACTTTCTCACGAGTACAATCTGGCCAAGCTGCGTACAGAAGACGACGGCGAAATCAGCAGGATTGTAAGTTTACTTAGTAGAAAGGTTATTTCTAGATGATTAATGATTATATTCCTATTCTAAAGATACTGGCTGAACAATTAATATCAGACATGATACACAAGGATCCCCAATCGCGTCCGCCAGCTCGCTGTATTGGTAACCATCCGCTGTTCTGGGATGAGCCTAAGATGCTATCGTTCCTGCAGGACGTAAGTGATCGTGTGGAAAAGTTACAATTCCATGCTGAGCCGCTAAAATCGCTGGAAAAGAACGGACGGATAGTCGTGCTAGACGATTGGAATGTGCATCTAGATCCGATGATCACAGATGATTTGAGAAAGTATCGCGGATACATGGGCGCCAGTGTCAGAGACCTTCTTCGTGCGCTGCGTAACAAGAAGCATCATTATCACGAGCTTACGCCTGCGGCCCAGGAGATGCTGGGTTGCATACCGCACGAGTTCACCAACTACTGGGTGGACCGCTTCCCGCAGCTCATCTCACACGCCTATCATGCTTTCAGTATTTGCTCCACCGAGCCAGTCTTCAAGCCGTACTACAGTGCTGGCTATCACTTTTCACGTCCGTGGTACTTTGATGCGGATGATGCATTGTTCCCTATGTTGATGCGGGATCCCAAGCCCCTACCCAAGATTGGTAGTCCGAAAAGGACGCCGCCGCCAGCAGGCAGTCAAGTTCAGCAATTGAAACAGAGAAAGGGGCTTTACAATTTCCGTAAGCCGAGCGATGAACTGCCCATACCCGGTGTCGGTCTGCAGCGGAATATGGAGTTAGATGGACAATTAATGGAGCCCGATGGCAAACGGGATGTGTTTGCCAATTTCAAATTCCGGAGATACTCGAAGCCGGGAAACAATCGCAATTATAACGCAGGTCACAAGGAGACACAGGATAAGGAAAAGTACGTAAGCTGGACGCTGCCGCCTTCAACACAGGATTAGGGCAAAGAACCCAACAGATAAGAAGGATAGACAAGATTTAGTTTTAATCATTTATTAATTTAATTATTGATTTTAATTGTGCAATTTGTGTATATGCAACTATTCCAAAACAATTTCCAATTGAGTTCTTAGCAAAAATATTCAACGATAATTTTAGAAACAAAAAAAGAAACTATTTTGTATACCAAGTAAGAATAATGTAGTGTGTCGTCTGTCGAATGCACGCAATTTAACTGTGATAATTTTTGATTTTTGTTTAATGCCCAAGTGCAAAATGATCTAGAGTTTTATATATATAGTACTTAGAATTATTGTATATTTATGCATTAGTTAAGAGACCTATCCCAACACTCTCCTATCAATTACGGAGATCAACGACAAGATGAAAGTTTTTAGTTTTTATATCCATTGTAAAAGCACTTAATTTTAATGTTAAATAATGAAATGTTTCAGTTGATGGACAACTTAATGCTTGAAAACGAGCTGCATTTTCTAAGAAATCCTAATCTTAATCAAAATGAAAACTAAATAAAAATTTAATAAAAATTTTACAAAACAATTTTATTTTCGCTAATGCATGTATAACAAGGTGGTTCTTAGCTGCCAATTCAATACATTTTCTTAAAATTTTGGCTAAAGGAGATGGGAGCTTAGTTGAATAACAAATTCATAAATAGTTTAAAAGGTTCAACAAATATAAAGATTTTTATACTATACAACAGAGATTTTTAGTTCTTTAGAAGAAAATGTTTGTAACTAGAATTTGTTTCACTTTGGCGTTGTTTGCTCGTTGGTCTGCTACTTTTTCCTGTTTAATTGGCCGACTTCATCATGGTTTTCATTTCGTTACGCACGCAGTACTTGAAGGCATCCCAGCCCTCCGATTTGGCCACGGACTGCAAGGCAATTTTAGTTTAGGATTAGTTTTAAACTGCGAAGTGTAGTAGAGATAATAAAGAAAGTGAAATGGGAGACACAAAAGTGATTAATAAGCACAGCAAGAAAGAGAAACAGACTTTGTGGGATCCGCTGCCCACTAACCTCTTCACCTTTCGACGTGACTACCTTAATGGAAACCTTTAGACGCTCGTCGGTGTCCCCAACATCTAGCTAGGGAAAGAAAATACAACTCATTGCTTATCAACTGGTGCTTGGACTTTCAACCTGGACAATATAAAAGCCGCACAGTTCATTGTTAGACGTGCAGAGTGAGTCACAAATGACAGACCTCCGACAACACATCCGATCAAAATGGAAATGATAATGAGTGAGTATAAAAATAAATAGCAATTTCCAGATAATGCATATAAATTTAAGCAGTTCAAAGGTTGTCCTTTGCATTTCCAGAATGTTTTTCAAGGACAAACAAATGTGCATACGAATAAGGAACCAATTCTGTGTATATTTCAGTGTTTAATGGTTATATGGCCAATTCAAAATAAAAATAAAATTAATAATATGTAAATTAAATGCCATTGAGCTGAGTTAATATCTTAAAAGTAAATTATAAATAATCGAATTAGAACATAAAGCTTAAAGCATAAAACGCTTACAGACAAAAACCTAAACGAACACACACACATTTAATGCTGGTCAGCGAGATTATGACAAAAGCGGCAAACAAAACGAGGTATCAGTTAAATTAATTTAAATTAAAATAAATCAAATCAGTGCCAAAGTGCATCGCTGTCGATAAAGTAGTCCAGGTGCCGGCACACCCGGTGTCGCCAGGCCACGAAAAGGGGATATGCGGGTTCATCGTAGGCGTCCAGAGCTTCGTTGTAATCAAAGAAACGACCACTTACTTTAAAGCCGCGATGCAGGCGATCCTTCATGATGGCAATGAATTCCTTGTAGGACAATAGGCCATCGCCATCAGCATCGAAAATAGCAAAGACGGTGTCTATCAAGTGGGGACTGAGTTTGTAGCCGGTGCAAATTTTCACAGCACGCGAGAATTCATCTAAAAATACGATATTTTATTAAGATATTTAATATTAAAGCCAGAAATCAACTTACCTTTCGATATGGCCCTATCTGCCAGAGTGTACATCCGCATGGCGATCGTGAAGTCATCTAAGTTGTTTAGGAAATGGCAAAAGTCCCGAAAATCATGGAACGAGATGCCTTTTTCGTCCTTCACCCGCTCGAGCAGGCGCTCCAGAAAGACATCATACTCATCCGTGGCCAGGTACGTGTACCTCAGCAGGATCTTTGCAAAGTCCAGCTCGCTTATGACGCTGTTGCCCTTGGAGAACTCATGGAACTCCAGCTCCAGCACCTCCGTCTGCAGGTTGTCCATGAAGCGATAAAAGTTATCGTAGTTGATTACTCCAGTACCCCGCTTTCCAAAGAAGTGCAGCTGCAGGGTAGTGGGCACCATATGACGTCGCTGCAGACCCTCGCCATCGTTCACATAGCCCTATTGCAATAGATTATACAGATAGAGAATTAGCAATAGTTTCGTGAGGATAAACTATTCGTTAGTCACACCAGGCTCTCATGCTTGGGACTCGGGCAGACCTTACCTCCAGGGGAGTGGGAGCTGAGGGTTCGAGCTCATCTTCCGGCTCTTGTTCGCCGTGCTTCTCCTTCCAAGCTCCGCTGAAAATGCGCTCCATCTGGGATTTTATGTACATGCCAGGAGGATAGTGTGCAGGATTTATGGGTTAGGTTGGAGAGAAGAAAAGTTAGGTGGTTTAGTAAGGGTCAACACAGTGGTGGAGCGTTTCTAGGGTGTAGGCCTGGTTTTTTTTTTTTTTTTGGTTTGGGAAAAACAAAAAGCAACTGGAACAAAATTTTCAACAAAAGCTTGTAACATAACAAAAACTTAAAATTGAAAATACAAACTCTATGAAAACATAGAAAACTTGAAGCAAAGCTAGAACAAAAACATATTTTTCTTATAAATAACAAAACACAACGTAACTAAGCTTAGCTTCTACATATGCTCCAAGCATATATCGAGTTCTGTACAATTTTTAGCGGAGTTTTCGCGAAGCAAAGCCAATATACTTTTTGGGGAAACTCTTTTGGCTAACACTTACTAGACCCCTCTTCGTCTGAGGCACTGCCATGGGTTTCATCATTTGACTTTGCTCATCATAGGAAACTAAACGCGATAGCTGCCATTGAAATCGATTTTTTGTTTGATTCACAAATAAAATAATTAATAAATAAATCAAGGGGTTTCAAATTTAAAAACTAAAACTAAAAAGTGTAAGTGTTGTGCAGCTTACTTCGTCGCCCTAGGGCCAGCTATTTCAAATGAGTATTCATTATTGATAAATTATACCATTAAATTATAGCTTAACTTAATAAATGAAATGCTTACAATTTGCTTGGTTTGTGGATCGACATTTTGAGTGTCTTTTAAAGCGCCGGCCAAAATGGAAATTATCTAATGATAAACATTTTTCAAAAATTATATTAAATAATAAGTAAATAAAATCAATTCGAGGAACCCATAGGAATTATGAGTAAACTTTGGGAAAGATCATTCCCTATTTACCACTAGAAACTCGTCCTTGTCCACACGCTGATTTCCATCGGTATCGAACATGTTAAATGCAATGCGGAAGCCAGATTTGGGTTCTTGATTGGGTTTATATAGATAATTAATATCCAAATTGATGCCTTTTATATAAAACTTACTTGTCAGAATGGAGAGCAAGAACAAATATTCCGTGTAGGATACAATTCCTATAAGAAATGCGAATTTATTATATTATCAATGGTCGTTCATATAATTAATAAAATATATTCTAATGTACAAAATTGTACTTAAGCATTTGTAATACTACACCAATCCATAAATTAACTTAATGCTGTTTTTATCAGATCTTGTCTGCTAATTGAATTTATTGAAATGGCCAGCTAACAAACGAACTTGTTTGACAATTCTAATTTATTCGAAATCTAATGATAACTAGCTAGAAAAACTGGCAGGGAAAAACAAGTATTTAAGAGTGATTCTAGTACAAAGGTGTTTGTAATTCTTTCATAAACTAACATTAAAATAACAACTGAAAAAACATCTATTAAAGATTTCTTAGTTTCTCTAAAAACTTGTTTAGGAAATAGGTTTTTTTTATTGATATACAAATGCTTAGAATGTTTTAGGTTTCCTAAGCAATATCTTATTAAACTTTAAATTTAAAGAAGTTAGGAAAAGGGATTGGTTTCTCATTTTCATAATTTTACCTTTATCCCTAAGATTGCGAAACAGACGTGTGGAACCTTTCTTCAAGGCAGGTGTGTTTTCCTTGTATTTGTCCACCTCATCGCTGGACAACTGTCGACGCTTTAGACGAGCTATAAAAACCAATTAAATTATTATAAAATATGAATAGAGTTTTACTAAGTAATTACGTCTTGGTTCCTGCTCCACAACTGAGTCTAGGAAATCCTGTGGGGTCATATAGAGCTGATCGTCAAACTCCACCGATGCAAACTTTATGAATCGGCGCTCCCTGGCCGTTAGTTTTACATTCTCCAGCTCAGAATCGTCACGCTGCGGGAACAGAGATTGAGGATTGGGAAAAGATTAATCAGGCCATCGATGGATGGTAACTTAATATGCCGTTGTGCGTATTTGGTGTGCGAATATAATTGAAATAAATCAACGAACGATTGGATGGAAAGATTGGCGAACTGAATTTCCGCCGCTTGGTCACAAAGGCAGGGACCGGACTGGGATTTGCAATCTGGGCGTTTGTGATCTGGTGACGTTTTGATTAATGTTCGACCATGTCACCTCAACCGCGATCAGAAATATTAATTTGATCCGGTTTGTCGGACTCCCCATGGCATTGCGAATTACATGTATGATCTGCATTTAATTCGAAATTCAAAATTATTTTTCTTCGATGCGAGCCACCGGACAGGATTCCCACGTTGGCCGTTTGGCAAATAAAGTGTCAAATTGATTTGAGAACATGTTGTGACCGGTGATCCTCCATAAATCTGACATTTAATGCCACCCACAACAAGTAATCATTTTTCCCGAAAACTCGTAGACAGCCCGAATGACTCAATTGTATTTTATTTGTGGTGCAAAGACAACTCCCAGGCCATAACTCTCGCTCTGGGGACACCAGAAAACCCTGTCTGCCGCCTGTCCCCAAACAAAAAAAAAAAAACAAATCAGAACAAAGGCCACTTTGAATGTTAGACATGTGCAGCAAACACTTCGGCGACCACGCCCACGCCCCCAAGAAACCACGAGGGGCCAGGAACAATTCCTCATAAAGCCAAAGCTGACATCATTCTCAGGCTACAGTAGTTTGGTTTTTGGAAATATAATTGAATTGGAAGAAGAAAAAAAATGTTGACTCCTTTAAATTTGTATTTAAATTTAGTAATTTAATCATTTATTCAATTATAATAATTATTTTAAGCACATATTCATGTACTTTATGCTGATGATAATTATCCATATTTTTTTATAATCAAACTTTGTGTGTGGGTTGTTTAGAGGATATATTTGTGTGTACTATAGCAATATTATTTAACCACTGTTCTGGAAACCCTGCACCAAGAACAAGGAGATTCGGAATGGCTGCAGGCGCTGGATTTATAGGCAACAATTAAAACTCATTCATCATCATCAGGCGCAGTTGTCATAACACATGTCAGGGCCAGGCCAAAACCACAACCAAAACCAAATCAAAATCAAAATCCCAAAGCCAAAACTCAAGTCCCAAACTCCGGTTCCAACTGCAACTTAAAACCGAAGCCACGCCTGCGTCTGGCATTGGGTATTATTGTTATTATTGTTGTGCTATGGATATTGGTGGGTGTATCAAATCGGCAACCAGATCGATTGATAGATAAATTTTCAGTAACTGGCATTCTGTCAGCATTCGGGGGAGTTGCAGCTACACCACATATTACTTGCCGCCTGCAGGTGCGTGGGCGTATCGGACTAACTACTTTGCCACTTCATCATGCAATTTTCAAGGTGTGTGGCATTAGGTTTGGAATTAATTCCAAAAAGGTTACAGCCTTGCGAGTTTTAAATATTTTGCATTTTCGATGGCAAGATATGCTAATTATAGGGAAAGATTGGAATTCTGGGTAGAGTTTAGGGATCTTTAAGAAAATGTTGTGGGGATTTTAGATTAAGAAATTTAAAAGTTAATTCTGTTAAACATTATAATTTAATTAAATTGTTGACAACTTTTTTTTTTTACATTGTAAATTTGCACAGTTATTTAACTCGATTGAGAAGCAATGGAAGAGAATTTATAATTGAACTTTCATTTTATAAAAAAACATAATATTCAATGTTTAAAATTTACAATTTAAAAAGTTTTCAAAAATGTATATTAAATTTACTGATATTGGTAAAATTTTAAGGAATTTTAAAATTTTTTTATATTGAAAATTCGGGAAAAATTTATTGCAGAAATAAAATAAAGTGATTGATTTATAGATATTTAACCTTTTAAATATTTTACATTTATTTTAAAAAGTGATTAAAAATCTTTTTCCTGTGTATATCAACAATAGTGGTCGGGGTATTCCTCCGACCTGTAAGTTAATTCCTGATAAGCAATTGCCGAAATGCTGAATGTAAATATTTAAACTTCACACCCTGAATCACACACAACAAAAAAGCTTATCAAAGTGCCACTCACGTCAACTTGTTTCTTGCTTTTTTTTAGGTCTACCCCAGAGACAATGTCAACAGGTTGACAAATAGTTTTTTTTGTAGCTGTTGCTTTTTCATTGAACTTGGACACGCACAAAAAAACGACAACAAAATAGTTTACATCACAGATAACGGCCCTGAGCTGAATTTTCGTGAGGTCTTAGTTTTTGTTGTCGTAAAATCAAACGGAATGCTCATGATTTAACTCAATTTTATAGGCTAATTGAAACGATAATCAAACGATTAAATAGTAAAAACAAAAATAGTGCAGCGAACGAGCGGATCAAAACAAAACGCTAGATAAACAGCTGATAAGAAAAACACTTCCGTGGCTTTACGTAGAACGTTACGTCTTAACGTAAGGCACACGACATGCCACAAGCTAAAAATAGCTGCGCAGGTCTTTTTTATCCAATTATTGACTTTTTCACACCAAACACATAAGACACACTTGTTAGCGTTTTTCACATTGCAATTACCATGCGTCTTTTCAGGCTAACGGCATTCACGGGATTTTCCACTGATCGAAGTTTAATGAAAGCTGCTAGAGCAGCCAAAGAAACGGCACTACCGCCCACAAAAGTTAGCAGGCGTCGCGTTTTGTGTCCCGGAATTCTGCTCGATTGTGAGGTATTGCTGGCAAGTCTGACCGATCGACCAATGGCTGCGCCCACATTTGACCGGTGGGCGATTATAGTGCCACTTTTAACCGTTAATCTAGCCACTGCACTCGCCATTGCGCCCGAGTTTTAACAAGGAAAAAAACTTAACTAGTGACAAATAGAAAGACGTGACGTGCGTAACGTAAGGCGAGAGATGCGTCGCGCATTAGGGTTGTCAAGTGTTGATGTAGTGTGATTTATTCGATAGTTATGGTGAGATCTGTTCAACTAATTTTACTTCAAGGTTAATTTTTCTTATAATTACTTAGTTTTGGCTTTACATATTATTTTTAATAAAGAACAACATTAGTAGTAAACCGTAAATATTACGTAATATAGGAAATTAGTCAGGTAGTCAATAAAGAGTTGCCAGATCAATGCACTATGGCCTGCGGGCAAGTTGGCGGGCATTTGAAATAGGAGTGAGAGAGGGGAACGTTATATTCAAAAAGATTGCTTACCTTTCAACTGGATTATTATTTATTTAAACCGCTGTAAAAAAATAATAATTGAATTTTCCAACTCTTAAATGGAACCATTATTAATGTTAATTATTTATAATAATTAAATGTAAAAATCTGACAACTGCAAAAACATAGAAAGAGGGTCTACGCCAATTTATTTACTTTACAATCAGAAGCCTTAACTTATTTAAATAAGTAATATACACAAACAATTTAAATTCATTGTACCAATTTTATAATACATTAGCATGCACATGACTAAGAATTGACACATCTGAGGTGTTTTTCCCAAATTATTTCCGCATAACTGGCAATATGATAATAGCTTATTGACTTTTGCCAATTTTGAGTCACTCAAAAAGGGGTCTACGTGCCTTAGTCCACACAGATCCGTGGCAAACGTTTCCAGAAACTAATTAAAAATCCTGCAAAATGCAAATTTCTGTGGTGTACTCTTGACGCAAAAATACATATTTGGCCTTAAACTATTGGGGATTTTTATTGCGCATGGCCAAAAATCTGCTTGTGACTCGTCTACGCTAAAATCGAAAACAAATAAACTTATTGACCGTCAAACGTCCCGTATTCCAATGACTCACTTGGCTGCAACGGCGGCCCAGAATGAAATATGACAAAAATGCAACTAGAAATCAATAAAAATGTCGAAATATTTTATGGGGAAAACAAATGTCCCCATTGAAAGACGATAAAATGATCTACGGAAACCTGTTGCACACACCTCCATCATTTGGAAATTTCAATAGAAATGTTCACATCTGTTCTGTTCCCGCGGGATTTCCATTTGTTTTCCAAATCGAAAATATCAATTTCACCTGATTTTCCGCCGTCGCGCGAAACCCAAGACGTTGGTTCAAGTCTGTCCTTTTCCCCATTTCCTCCGATCGATTCAGGTGAAGTTCATAACCCAGGATAGTTGACACTTTGGGACTTTTGCTCCACTAATTCGATCTTGGGCCGCCTAAGAGTCGCCCCTTTTTCGCTTTTTCAGCTGGTTTTCGTTTACTCGCCAGTTATGAGCTCGTAAATTATTAGTTTCAATTTTAAGCTGGGCATTGTGTTTCCTTTTTTCCCAATCCATTTCCTGCGAAAGTTGTAAAAGAACTGACCGTCGTCCACACGGGCGCCAAGCGATTCGAAAGAGGATCCGATGGTCCAAAAGATCCGTTGGCATATAAAAATGTTTGTGTTGACGCCTTCGCCGGTGTTTTTTTGTTCTGTTTTGCCTTGTAAAATAACCCAAGGGCAAGGCAGATCAATATATATACACATAATATTTTGGTCTTCCTTTGGTAGTAATAAAGTCGTTTAAATCGGAATAAGTATTTGGCTTCTTTTATTCTCTGTTCCACCTTTCTTCTGGTAGTAATAAAGTCGTTTCAATTAGTGTTCGCAAGTCCCGAAAAAAAACGCAGTTGCCGAAGAAAATTTCGGTTAGCGCCAGGCCTGAGGGTTATTTTATAATTCATGCGGCGGTTTCCCTTCTGCTGGTTAATTAGTCTGGCATTTTAAGTGTTTTCGATGGAAGTGGCAGTGCACGATGGAAAATGTTTTAAAAAATAATGTCACATTAGTTCATGATAATTAGGAAATTTTAAACAAGTTGAATTTATATTAAATAGTTATTTTAAAAAGTCTCAGGATTTTTTCTTAAAATTGTTTTTATTATTCTATCATTTAATTTTTTACAAAAATGTAAGCTTTAAAAATGGAGCAGATATCGCTTAAAATCATTTCATTCAAGTTTATTATTAAGTACATATTTTTTTTTATATAGTTCAGAATATCCAATATTAACGATCCTAATCTTAATTTTCTTTTTATAATATAAGTCAAGACTCTGTTATGTTTGTTAATAAAATATGATGTAAAATAAAATAATAAAATCAAGAACAGTTTACGACATTATGTTTTTTTTCCGTGGCCCAAAGATGCCTTCGATTCCTATCCGATTTGGGTTGGGTCTCGAGTCTCGGGTCTTGAGGCCGTGCGATTAGGTAATATTTTCAAGGGGGTTGGGTTGCGACACGAAGCGCATTCTTTAGGTTTGCCGCATCATTTAACGGTAAAATTGAAATTGATATACGAACCGACATCCAAAAAAAAACAAAAAATCCCTGAAAGGTTTCAGATACGAAATCAGATTTTTTTGTGATTTCGGGGGAACCAACCGGTAGATGATATCACTGGCTGATCAAATAAAAAGTTCAATGTCAATGCTTGATGGGCGGCTCAATCAGTTTAAGAACACTTTGTGTCAGGTGAGAGAAAGGGGCCCACCTGTTGTGCCGGTTCACTCGAAGTTCATTGAGTTGTAATTAAAAAAATAAGAAAAAAAAATAACCAAAACAGAACCAAAACTCAAATAATCGAATACAGAAATATTAAGGAGGGACCACACGCAATCCGTTCAAGAGGCGCTGCCTGTCACACATAAATCTCAATGGTAAATGCGGGACTTTCGTGGGGGGAGATCACAACTTCTGGGAGCTGCTGCTGCTGCTGATGCATCACCTTAGCTCTGGCAAAGGAAAATAAAAGGGTGCCAAGGGGTCTTGACCAAGGATGCTAACCAAGCCGGTTTGTGCTATAGCAAGTTCGTAGGCCCCTCTAACATGGTGATTTATGAGAGCCCAGGAAACCAGGCAACCTGGCAACCTGAAAACCAGGCAACTGGCCAACTGGCAGCGGTCACAAATAGAAGCCGCTCCAATTACATCACTCAAACTACAGTTAAGGTGACCAAAAAACACTCCCCGAGGAACTGGAACTCCGCGCAACTGTCACATTAGGCCGCCTGTAATCAGACAGAGATCCAAGTTTATCGCCGGACAAGATCTCCGCAGGATTACCAGTCTAGACTTAAGATCTGCCTAGATCTTCGATCAGGCTCTCTTCTCTTTGTGATCTTGCCTGTGTTAACGGTCCATCTGTTGGCCACCGGCCGGTTTGGCCAACTTTACAACCGGCGCTAGATGATTCCTAGCCCATCGAAGAAACACCAAAATAAGGTGAGTGAAAAGTAAGGGAAATTTACACTGAGAGACTAAACATAGATATGTAAACAATTTAAAAAAAATTTTAATTTAAGTTTCTTATTATGCCAATCATAATTCAAACCAAAAATCTTATCACTTTTAGTAGTCAATGTCATTAAGCGAGGTTTAGCTTAGCATTAAGATAAGACATCACTCGTTAAATATGACTAAGGACAGATAGTATGAAATATTTTTAGGGGAATCACTTACCTATGTATCTTTAAACATAAAAAAGATTTACCTAAGACGACCTAAAACTATTTTTTTAGTGCATAAAAAATATAAGAGAAGTTCTCAATGCCCCATTGTTGTCCCTGCATTGATTAAGTTCTGATACCAAAAGTCTTGAGAATGGGAAAATCTAAAGAGTAACCTGAGCTCCGGCCACCAACTTTGGACCTCAACGAGTTTTTCTTTTAATTTTATTAATTGTTATTGCCGCAAAGTTACATAAATTTCTCTGATGCATATGGCGATAGATAGCCGTTCCACTGATTTGGTTAATAGCCGCGATATCGATATCGATTTCGTTGGCTGGCACAATAAGAATTGCTCACATTTATGTAGATTGGATGGAAGAAAGGCGATCTATTGAGTCTGTCCGACATTCTTATGAGACAGCTTGACTGATTGTGGGAGAGCCGATGGAAGAATCTCAACCCAGCAGCTTAAAGACAAGAAGCTTTTCGATATTCGAATTCTGTAAGATAAGATGGAAAGGTTGTTTTCTAAAAAGGTTGATAGATATTGATGAAATCTGGGTTACCATCTTCCTAATGGTTCTATTTGATTAACTATATTTAACTTTCTTATCAACCTAGTTCATGTTTCTATCCAAAGTGATCTTTATGCTTAAGTTGGTTTAATGGCATTCTAAGAAGAAGTTTTAGAAAATAAGTAACTAATATCCATGTTCTGATTTTAGATATTTCCTCCAATTATATTCTACCTACAATGGGGTAAGTAATTTAATTCTAATATTAAACTTTAGTACAGAAAATTCCTAAGTTTTCCCTGATTTAAAGGTAACACCCCCTAGTCCTGTTCCATAAATAGTCCCTAAAATCTTCCCCAAAACTGAACCAATGCCATTACCTAATGCTGAAGGTGCCCTTCACTTGGTACCCAGACCAGATGATACCATCAATTGCTCAACACTTCTCCAGCCGAACCCAATTAAAATCAGCCAGCAAATTTATTAAATTGCCATCGATGGCTGACAAATTAAAATGTCAACGGCTTGCCGAAGCCAAAATAAGAGGGCGGGACCCGGGGCGGTTGGCGCAAAAAAGTGTCATAAACTTGTTTGACAGATTTCTTTTGATTCATGGAAACCATAAATAAAGCTCGCCAAATCTCTGGGCGTGGCCCGAAAAAGCCGAAAGCCCCAGAAAACAAACTGCAAGGAAATCAAAGTCAATGCGAACGATGCATAAATATTTTGGCGAACCAAATGAGATTCATTTGGCTGTCATCATCATGTGGTAAGCACCCGCGCCAAGGAATGCAGAACATAATCCGCGATTTCCAAACCAATCTCGACCAGATCTGATCATCCGACGACCATTGCATGTGTCGCCCTCATAATTCTTCACCGATTCGGGCCACTTGATAATGACATTCATTGCCCCGTTCAAAGGCGCCATCCAATTGACTCATGAATCTTTTACGTACCACAATCGCAAAGTGGAAACTATATCATGGTTGTTGCAAGAACCAACAATCCAAGCACCTGCCTTCAATTTAAACTACAAATTTAGTGCCCATCTTGCAGATCATAAGTTCTAACTGGTTCTTCTTGGTGATTCCATCTATCAGTTAGGTCCTAGACAGTCTTCTTTATGTGGTGAGCCACACCTTGGAAACAGAGTGTCCACTAAATTCAAAGTGCATTGGCAAAGGAAAGAGTTTTTCCTTAAAGAAAAGTGCACAAGAATGCAGTTTAAAGATAGCATTTGATCTTGGAATTAGGATTTGATAGCAAGAATTATAGATACTCATGTAGGCAGAGATTTTTAAGATTACTTTTGATTTACACCAGATTTTTTAACAATGAAAAACTAAACTAGAATAAAACATAGGAATAAAAAAAGGAAAATTAATAAGAAAGTTTTTTTTCAATAAAAATTTTTATTTCCTAATAAATATAAATTTATTAACTTCCTTTAAAGCTAATTTTAAGTTCTATTTGTTGAGCTCATTAATGGATAGCTCTGCATCAGTGACTCTGAGGAGATATTCTACCAGGGCATTGTTGATATGTTGAAAGAAGTCGCGGATGTCTATCAACTCCATGGCGGCCGAGGTGGTTATGTAAGTGGGTCCATGACCATTACTGCAAATAGCTAAATCAGCCTGTTTGCAAATCTAAAGGATATAACTTATATTAAGAATATCATATACTCCCAAATACAAGTAATATCTAACCTTTTTAAAAGCCTGCCCGAAATAACACATAAGCAAGACTATTGGTGGATCCCATTCTTGGTCATCGTATAAACCCAATAGGGAATGGCAAAGTACCGAAGAGCCGCAGCTCATCTAAGAGTTTTAAACGATTATTATACGTTTGTTTTAAATATAATATTATAAATATATTAACCTGCATACTGGCTGCCACAAGAGTGGGCCAGCTCTTTTGCCACCAATTTGCCCATTGAACTTGAAAAACCTGACGAGCATTTAGCATCAGCGGTCGGTTCTGGAGTAACCGACGATTCAAAAGATCTTTCGATGGGGCTATAGCTGATTTAGAGGTCAAGCTCATCGTTACATTCGCAGTGGTAAAATACTCATTTAGTTCTGAACTAGTCACACTCTGGTCGCTTTCTGCACTGGTGGGTGTATTATTTCTACGGGAAAGTCGCGGGCTGCGTTTGCTCTTCACCATCCTGCGACGTTGTTTGACCATTTTCTTCGTCCCCTTATGAGATGGTTTCTTTGAGGCTTTAATTGGACTAAAAAACTATATAAATTAAGATTTTTTATAGGATATTAACCAAAATTTAATACCTCTCTGAACCAAAACATCGTCGCAATCCATTGTAGACGTTGTCCATAACACTAAACAATTCCAGCACTGGCATTCTGTTAAAAGCTTTACTAACAATTTTGTTTTTCAAAATTATAGTGTTTGAGATTTCAGATTCGAGAAAAGTTTAGAAACCCAAAAAGAGGGTTTATAATTTAGTTTCATTAGTTTTCCACCATTTTTGTTTTGAGAACTGTCAAGTGTCAAGGCTTGCTAAGAACTATAGAAGTTCCACACCAAGGGCATTTTCTTGGCTCAACTGGTTGGGGGCTCAAATTGGCCATGTCATCTTGATTTCTGTTCTGGCTGTAAGGAGCTCTCCATATCCCCGAGACTATTGCCATCATTGGCAAAAAGATTTGGTAGTAGAAAAGCATCAGAATTGGATAGAAAATTGGCAAAAACAAGCAAAGAAGGCACATTCTGACGTCTCCTTTGAAATACCACCGACTTTTTGTTAAGACAAAGAGTCGTATGTATATTTCCGTGTGAGGTGGGAACTATGATTAATTTCTGTTCCGATAGATCTGCGTGGAGACTCAAGGCCCACTCGGATAGTGCACTCATAATTTATGGCGGCAGTGGCTGCCATCATAATTAGCATTGCGATCTAAATCAAAATATTTACAAATCAATTATTGTGATTAGCGACCGCCGCATTAGCTTCCACCATAATCGATCACCCAGCTGGGTCATTCCTCGATATGTTCGCTATATATCTATATATATTTATAATCCCCAACCCCAATCGACTTGCTGGCGACGACAGCCTTTCACAGTAATCATAATTTGCATTGGCCTTAACCCGTTGGAAGACATAAGTTGTTTATATTCTTAATAACTATTGTGACAGGAAAAGTCTAAAAGTTTATCTTGATCTGTTTATTCTTGCAATTGCTGCTCAGCATGTAATATTTAAATGTTTATTTATTTTAGAATTAGCGGACTGAGAAAAGGTTAATTTATCATTTTTACAACATGTAATATTTTTTCAATTATTCAACTCGTAGTGAATGGGAAAATAGGTTTTTTGTTGATTATTTGAAGTAATTTAAAAATGATTATGAAAATCTGTATGGTTTATTTAGATTGAAGGAATATTTTACCAAATCTTTTAAGCATTAGTGGAATCTTATTAATCAGCGATTAAGAAGTAAAATTAAATATTTTGTTTTAATTAAAAAAAAAGCACAAAAAGTTCTTGAAAACACCTTTAAACTCTTTTCCTATCTATACTATATCTTGATTCGATAATATCTTGCCTTATATATAATATTTAAAATATTAAAAATTGCTTACATAAATATCTCTCTTTTTAGCAAATGGGTTAACATGTTTTCGTATCAGCGGGTGTCTTGTTCGCTGGTCACTTGGCTAAAGACAAAAGACAGCCTTTGGCGACAGAATCAGATTGAGATTTGTTTTTAATTGATTCGAATCGATTCGATACGAATTGAATTGACTTTCTGTCAGTCTGTGTGTCGGCTGCTGGCTTGTATGTTCGTCGCCATTTGCTGACAGCCGGCTATTACAATTTTATTAACATAAATTATTGTGGCCAGAATCGATTCACACATACCGAGTGATACATAAGTCGCCTACAACTAATGGAAGCTTAATGGTTGTTAATGTTCTGATGATGGAATTCCTCACCAAAAGTACTTCATAGGCCTTATATTGGCGATCTGCTATCAATTAATACTCGATCATATCATATCAGTTAAATAACTTCGGATTTTATTCGCTACCACACTGCGAAATCATGTTGGCTGACAGTCGACATGACAATTTATATTGTGTAATTGAATATCGCACTGATAGCAATCTCTCTCTAAATACAATTCTGTCTGTGAAAAGTAGCCAACCTTGAGGCAAGACGCCGGCGCGTTTTTAATCGCCCTGGAAACGCGTGCGATCGCCTCAAGGTGTAAAAGTCAGGTTTCTGAGGATTAATTTTCGAAGCGGTGTGTGGGGGTTAGCCTTAAAACCAGCTGCCATAGGTTGGGCTATTTAAACACCTTAACGGACTTCACTTGCCACATTTTCGGTCTTCCACAGTTTTTTTTAATTAATCGAACATCTTGCCCAGGAACTTGAATTTGTATGGTTTACGCGGAAAAAGGGTCAGAGGTCGTTGAGGCGAGCACATTAGGCTGGAACACTCGACTCCCGGGTTAATTAAGTCATTAGCCCGAAAATGTCCTGCTGCTGCCGCTACTCCTGCGCATAATTAATCATTTTAATTGTCTGGCTGGCTGCATACCAAAGGATAATGGGGGAAAAGCAGGGGAAAATATACTCGTGTAGTAAGGGCAAAAGGCAGATCATTGGCAGTCAAAAGGTTGCTCTGGAAAACTGCGGGGGAGTTCGTCTTGTCGTAGGTTATTTATAGGGTCACCGAAGGGTAGGCCATATTTGGCATGTGCTTCCCCGTTTCACAGGCGTCAAATTCTCGGGCACAAAATGTTTTCATTCCGTTTAATTGAGTTAATTGTTTTTCAGGGGGAAGCAGCTCTTTTTGTGGCCAGCAAAAATCACTTTGGCTACTTAAGAGAAAGCCTTTCTATATAAATTTCAAGGTTCAAAAGGGGTAAGGCATGGTGTAACCTATAAGCATTAAATAAATATTGAAAATAAACCTCTATAAAGTCTGCCAAAAACTTAATTTGCTTTAAAAATAATTTTCGTAGAATATAATCAAAGCTATTAGAAATCAACAGCTCCATTTATAAATATTTTATGGCTAATAAAAAATCCAAGCATTTACAAAATTGATATTTTATATCAATAAAGTTTATTTTTCCAACGTCAAATACGTTCAAAGTCTTTAGTTTATGACTCTGCTAATCGTTGGCCAACAGCATGCGTTTCCCACCTGCAACACCCACTTACTGACGCAGTCATCAAGTATGACGTTGGCGATTCCCCCGGAATATTTCTGCAATTTATACAGTGCCTCAGACACTGCCAAGTTCATTGTATATTTGGCACCATGTGACATTGTTTGCTTCTAAGCTCTATCTAAACAGATAAGATAAATGTTTGTTCGAAGAAATTCGCGCATAGCTGATTTAGCTTGCATTTGACGTGGACAGTATTTTTGGTCTAAACGTTTTTGCCAATTTTGGTCAACAGCTAAAATTAGCCAACGGGTTTTGTTGACCGAAATTAGATTTAGTGATTGGTTGATTGCAATGATAGTCAAATGACTTGGTCAAAGTTTAGCGCTTATCAATGTTATGGCATCGATTTGATTAGCACATATTATGAGTTGGCCCTCCCACGCTGTTGATTCACCTGCGATATTTACCTCCATAATGCAGGCCTTTCATGGCTGCACTTTGGGCCGTTAGTTAATTGTAATTTGTGCAATTCAACGCTAGCTGGCGAAATACAAAACAAAAAAAGCTGGAAAGGTCTACGCGCCAAAAAGCACAAACGCCACCCAGCCACCTAGAAAGCAATCCCCACAAATACAATCAGAATCAGGCAAAAGTCACTGCAATCACAACGCTCACACTGTCAGGCTGAAAAAGGGGCACGTGATGTTGATCTATCACTGGGACTTTTGATTTGGGAGCCCAGAATATCAACGAATCACAAATAGCACAAATTATAAGATTAGCTAACTATTAAATTTTAATATAATAAGTAATTATGAAATTTTACTTTCGGTTATAAAGCTTATCTGTTTAAATTATTGAGACTTACATTTAAGAAAAGGTTTTGGAATATTATTAAAATAATATTTTTGAGTTTGATAGCATTTTAGAACAGATGTCTAAGACGGTTGATACCCATTTATCAAACTGCTGATAAAAAATTTGTAGCCTACCTTCAAGCGTTAGTTTTTATGTTCTTAATGTTATTATTTTAGAATTTTTTATCTGCTATTTTAAATATATTTATATAATAATTTTTATGGCGATTATCTACTTGAGTGTTGTACTTGAAATAGTTTTTAGAGTATTTTTATTGTGGATAACTTAATAAAATAAATATGACAATTTCATACTTAATTATGGAAATATTAAATTTTTAAACACTGTTAGTGGTTAGCTCTTAGTTTTTGAATCATTAAATTGTTGATTTTTTTGTAGTTAATATTTATTTTATTTTTGCAGCATATGAGTATTTTTCTTGAAATTAAAAATATAACATTTTTTGTAAAAAAAAGAATCCAAAAATTTAAAATTTTGTCAAAACAAACCTTAAAACCTTAAAAACATGCCTAAATTTTGATAAATATAACCAGATAAAATTCACACTTTGTTCCGGGAATCAATAATAAATGAATCATATAAATTAACACCAATTCATTTTGCAACAATTTCATCATCATCAGATCACAAGAATGAATTAAGAATCAAGGGATAAACCATTTGTGTGTCTGTGACCATATAGTAAGCGCCATTGACTATAGTGGTGGACCATTCTTTTACCTGATTCGATTCGCCCACTACACAGACTCTCCCTCTCTCGCTCTCACACACTCACACTCTCTCGTTCGCTCCGCCGAGAAAGCGGCAATCGTGCTCGGCATAAACGCACGAAGCGTCGCCTCATCGACAGGCTCTTTTTGCTCAGTCTCTGACTAGCACGCTTTGGGAGCACACAGTGAGCGGAGCGTCCGCAGTCGCAGTAGCACTCGAAGTCCGCTTATCCGAACATCCGCAGAGTTTTCCAAAAATTTTCCAAAACCATATTCGATCTATTTGGTATTATCTTAATGCCCATTATTCTAAACATCGCGATCGCGTTTCCGGTTTGTTGTGAATTCGCGTCCAAAAAAGATCGAAACAATAATAATCTCAACGTTTAGGAAATTTGAAACAGAAAAGTTCGTTTCGAAATCCAAGTATTGCTGGCCCAGAGAGTCGTTACAATTTGAAAAGGCCGCTAAAATCGTTTAATTTACGACCAGTTTAAAATCAAATATATATATATATATATATATTAACATATATATATGTATGGTTAGTGTTGTGTTTGAGAGAAAAATAAAAGAATGGAAAATCACGAAAAAAAATTCTGAAAATGTTGAATTGTTGTTGGCGTTAAGTTTGAAAAGTGTGCAAAGTGCAACTCTCAGAAATAATCAACGGAAAACCTAACCCGCCCAAAAAAAGAATCGTAAAACTGAAAAACAAAGCAAACAAACATAAAAAATAAGGTGCGTAATTTGTTCTATTCCAATGCTATTACATAAGTTCTTTTTAGTAAGTTTGTTGTTCCTTGAAATATTTGTTCGAATGTTGCAAAATATTCGTCTGGCTTGCTTGGCCTTTAGTGCCGCTTTTCCTAAGCCAATAATTAATAAATGTTTTTAAGTTGGAAAAGAGCAAAAGAATATTATTAGATTTGATGTTTGGAAATACTTAGCATCCAGTTCTTTAAGTTCAAGAATATATATTAAAATATATTTAGTGCTTTGAGTTTGTGATGAAATATATAAGGGTATATTTTTTAAAATAAATTGAAATCATTTTCCACTTGGCAGCGGGCCGAGTAATAAGTGCATTTAAATGTCTCACGAGGGGAAAGTAATTAAATAACAAATTGTGTAAATACGAAATAAATTCATTTCAAACAAACAAATAGCAAGCGAAAGCAAAGGGAAGAAAAAACAAATTTACTATTAGTAGGATGCTAATTGAGTTTTATTTAATTCATATTCGATTAGATTTCCACACCTTTGCATTAGAAAACTAAAACGGTAATCTGAGTGAATTTAATGTCTATTACCCCAAGTAATTTTCCACCTTAATCTGCCCCAAATAAACAATAAGTTAGACAAACAAATTATAAGGAAAAATATTTTCTTTTTTTTACTTTTTGCAAACCGGCGAAAGCAAACGACCTTAGGAGCACCTACTCTATAAAAGCGAAATTTATATAAATTTAATCACACACACTTTGGGATTATTTATAGTTTCTTGCAAAAAGCATTCACATTCGCGAATTTGTATTTGTATATAAGTATCTGTATCTGCGAATTGTGCGTATCTTTATTTGCAAACGTACGCAGGCGCTTTTAATCTCATTTCGCAAACTTTTTTCCTATAATTTTCTTTTTTTCCCCTCGCATTTGTATGTCTACTTAGCGCGTGCAGTTTTTTTTTGTCCTATAAATTGGCGGCGTTGACTATTATCTAACATTTGTGGGCTATTATCTAAGCTGAGAGTTGTTGTTCTTGTTCCTGCCGCTGATTTGTTCCTCCTATCTGTGTGCGAATTTGCGTTAGTGTCGCATGTGTGTGCGTGGCGGGTTCAACAACTGCTAATCACATGGCGGATCATAGTTTGGACAGCCCACACCCAAAGACTAAATGCGAAATATGGGGATCAACGCGATAAAGAATGATATCGTGAATGAATGGTGGAGAGAGTGAATATCCTTCATAATTAATGGCCCCATCGAGTGCTTAACTCAAGTCGGGAAGATTATTTATAGAACCTATTAACGGTTTGGCATTTTCGAGGTATTTTTGAAAGAATTTTTGAAAATTAATAATGGCTTCAGGGGAAATATTTTATCCATTATTATTATTATGTGTAATTAACATTTACTTTTATTGATTTTCGATTAAAAAATGTTGGTGATTAATGTGATTAAAAACCAAAAATAAGAAAAAAATTTATTGTAATAATACAAATTGAAAATTCGTTTTCAAAAATCGGAATCTTTTATAAAACCTGCTTAATAAAACTTAAATACTAGATAAATTAATTTTTAGACTAATGATATGTACTTAAATATATTTTTAATTTTATTAAATGAAAACATTCCTTTTATCCTCAAGCTGTTAATGCTAAAAACAATGAATTAGATAATACAAAAACTAGCTTCGTGCATTTTATACTTTCATCAAATTCATTTTCTTTTTATACTCCCATCAAATTATTTTATTCTACTCAAGCTCTCACGTCACATTTTCATTAACTAAACTAAAAGCTCTCAAGGGCAAATAAACTAATTGATTAAATATTTAGTACCCCTGCGAAATGTTTTCTTTCTACGTCAATGATAATTGAATAAGTTAAAAGCCAACCATAAAAGAAAGACATGAAAGGGAAAAATATGAATTAAAATAATTGAAATGGAAATTAAATTTTTGGTTCGATCATCTAAGCATTTCGATTAGAAGCCTAAAAGCTGTCGTGTTTAACGAACGACTTGAGATGTCATAAAGCTGGCCAATTATCAAGTTTGGTTCTGAAATGCGTGAGTTGGGTAACTTTTCGCTTTGGCTTGTGACACATTTACAAATTGTGCTTGATTGATGGACGGATGGAAGGTAGCGAAGGCAAAGTTTGAAATACAACGATCATAATTCCTAGATAAAGCTTATCGCACGCGAAAAGAAAAAGCATTTACGGCCATGCGTAAATTGTTTTGCGGTTTGTTTTTTTTTTCTGTTTTCTTTTTGGCCAAAAGTGGCGCATAATACTTGGAATGAAAAGCAAAGAAAAAAGGGAAATAAAATAAAAGAAAGGAAAGGAAAATGCGGGAAGCTCAGTAAAAATGCAGCGTTTGTTTTAATGAAGCGTGAACACTAGACCACATAATGTGCGGCATACATTTACAGACACACACACACACGATCGCACATGGCAACACGACTTTAGGTACACCCCTCAGTTAAAAAAGTGATCAACAAAAAACCGAAAATGAAAACGAGAAAATCGTCGCGTATTTTCCTCAGGTTTGTTGTTGTCTTTTTTTTTGTATATGTTTTTTTTTTTGTATTTTTTTTAGGTTGTTTGACGCATTTTAAAAATATCCTAGACGCAATTGTTGCTTTTGTTGGTATTATTGTGCTTTGGCTGTCTGTTTGTCACATTACTAATACGTCGCGTTGTCTTTGATTTTTCTTCGTTTTCTGTTGACTTTATTTTAAGGCGACGTCTTTCCTTTTAATTTTCGCACGTAAAGTGCGTGACTTTTAATTAGACTACAATAAATGTGCGAAATTGTGTGGGTGATGAGTCTGCCAGTGGAAAGAAGTACATTTCTAAGTGAGATACACGAGTGCGAAAATGGCAGGGACTGCCTTAAATTCCTTACGTACTTCCGCCGAAATTTATGTGTTGAAAGATAGAATTTTCATAAATTAATTATTTAACAAGTACACTTGGGATGACAACTGAAATTTTTTAGTTTTATCCGGGAAAAATGTGCAAATTAATGTTAAAAAAATGTTGAAAACAATTACAGATGTTTTTTCATCAAAATGTTGTTCTTTTTATTATGTCATTAACACTTTTTTTTAATGCTTACATGTGTAATTTTAATTTAAGAATTACGAGATGTTTCTTCTTGGAATATTTAATTCTTAATAAAATCGTTGCGCATTTATTTATACATTTTACTTACTTATTTTCTAGGAAATATGAATTAAGTATAAAACTTTAAAATAATAAGTCATATTTATAGGAGGAATAAAAAAAAGTTAAAAAAATAATAATTAAAAAAAACAGAATATAAGATCTAAAAACACTCTCTAAAAAATTATTTTTCAAAATATATTAGACTTCTAACATACATTATTATTTAACGCCTTAGAAAGCTTTCTGATTATCAGAACATGTCTGGCATGTTAAAGGATACGATTCCAAAACCATCAAACTATCATATCATTTTTCTCATCCTGATAGTTCTGATCAAATCGTTAATGCCTAATCTGTTTTCTATATCTTGTCAATATATATATCTGGCGACCGATATTTGCTTTGTTTCTAACATCGCCGCATGCGATTGAGGATTGTATGTGCGTGTATCTCTGATTTCGCCCTCGCCTGTCTCGTGCACTAAATATTTAAAATAGCTGCATCTTGAGAGGATTTTTTCCGTTGCCTGTACTGCTACCTCTAACGCTGGTGATGCCGCTGAGACGGCAACCCAATTGCTTCCGGTTCAAATCGATTATACAAAAGCGCTGCCTTTGAGCGCTCAGGTTTTTCTATTTCCCTGGCGGCAGTGCTTTCCCCGTGGATTGTTGGCAAGTATCTAACAGTGATGCCTTCAAGTATCTTATGCCCGTTTCCATACAAATGAAGTGCACATCGATTAGTGCATTTGGCTGGCTGCCTGAGTTATGTTTCGGTATCTTTTTCATTTCTCCTCCCTACCTTTACCACCGCTTTTCTTGTTTTTTCCAAAGAAAATTAATTGTTTTGTAAACACGAGAGTTGTATGTAGACGGGGGAAAAGGGGGATTTGAACTGAAAGGGGTATCTAAATGAGAACCAGATCAGGGACAATAATCCTTGTTTGCATTCTGATAGAAAAGATATTCCATCTATAAGTCAGTTGTCAGCGAATGCCACCGCACATCAATCTTACGCTAAGCATTCCATAATAACAAATGTACGTATGGAAACGAGTATTATATTTATTCTCGTTCAATCTTGTGACAAATGTCAACACGACAATGAACGTCAGACACTTAACGTGGAAAATAAATACAAATTTATCTTCTCTTGAACTAGAATTTCATTGTTAAACCCATATATATCTTTGCATATTTGCTAAATTCTTTTCGCTTTCAGCATTGGCATTGAAATACTTTACTTATTTCCCCCCTCTGTTTTAGTAGGGAAAATAATGAACTTAAATAGTTGCATCACACACAACATTGTTTTTGTTTATACTTGGGCCTAATTTATTTTATTGCCCAAACTAAAGTTGGGCAAAGACCATAACCACAAGCCATGAATAAATTGCAGATGTAAGTGAAGAGTCTGGGAATTTGTGGCTTTTGGCACTGTTTTTTACTGCCAACCGCAAGAAGAATGAGATATGACATTACTAAATGGTTTTCTTGGTAATGGATGCTCGTAATAAATATCGCAAATTAACTTAGAAGCTAAAAACAAACATATTAATCATAAGAAAACAAAATAAAAAGCATTAAATATATTGAAATCAGCAAAAAAAAACAAAGTTAAAAACAGGAAACCTTCACTTTCAAACGCTGAAACCAGTTTTTGTTTTTGCTTCTTTCCATCAAATCTTAATACATATTTAATACATAAACTTTATGCTAATGTCATCGCGTATTTATTTTATTAGACTATTAACATTTTATTCACCTGTTATAATAAATTATTTAAATTTTCCCCTTTTGGCTTAGTCAAACTGCGTGAATCATTTGCATATTAGCGAAAAAACCACAAACTAAGTCCAATAAAAATTTACATATGTCCGACATTTTGGGCTGTAATAAATGTCCAAAAAGCGTTTCTCGCCTTTGTCTTTATATTGGGCTAGCCAGGGTAGCCAGGCATTTGACATGAACTAATTAAGTTGCGCAGCTCAGCTTAGATTTATCGCCGTCCAGCCGATCCGCCAGATACTTTCCCAAACTGCCCAAAAACCCATCTGTCAGCGGCGCCATTAAAACAGCGGCTAGCACAAATGTCAAACGCATTTCAAACGCATAAATTTTCGCGTTGTTCGGAAAGCAGTAGGAAAAACAAACAAAAAATGTAAGACAAAAAAACTTAACAAAATTTGCTAATCAGTTTGTGGAGCGACTGCCATTTCAGTTCAACGACTAGGGCCAGGCTCCGATTTCAGTGGCTTCCTAAGAGGCATCATGGAAACCCATAGTTAGAGGTACTAATTTAAATATTTTACTGGGTCTCTTTGTGATTTTGTTAGTTTGCTGACTTGTTGTCAAGCTATTGGCAGCGACAAGCTGCAGAGATTATATTTTTTAATATGTATCAGACCAGGTGCCATTCACAGTGGACGATGGAATTTAAAATATTATAAAAATATTATAAAAGTATATAATGGAAGTAAAAATTTAAAAATATATACTATTGTCTTGCTAACTATTTTATTTCAAATAAATTATCTACTTTACTAATAAACAATTTCAGAAATTTAGTTTCTTTATCACATTTAATCATTATTTGATCAAACATTCCCGATGGGCTTGTTTCTTTATTGCTTTTCTGTTTAGGAAAATAAGACAATGATTTATTTATATATTCATTTTCCATTCAGATATATCTATTTTCATACCCATTGTATAGCACTCAAGATCATTTTATTATAAAATTAATTCATTCGCTGAACAAAGATGCCGCCACACGTCTCTGGTCATTCATTATTAGACTCTTTCTTTGGGATTTTTGGGCATTGCTTGTCGTTTTTTTTTTTGTGATTTGGACATTAATTTGATTAGATGACTGCCACCGAAGATTGCCACTTAAATTTGGGTTAAGTGAATTTCAAGTTTTATACTTTTATACTTATATAAGTAAAGTGTTAACAGAACTCAGAGTTCTTTGGTTTTCCCATGCTTAAGTTCAGTGATCGGTGGACTTTCGCTTTCGTTTCGAGGGTAGCAATTTGCCAGAGCAATCACGGGCAATCAAGTTTGGACTCTGATCAAATATTGCCTTTGATTATATGTATATCTCCTTAATATGGGCTTTTTAAGCAACAAAAGATTTCATTATTTTTTTAAGGCTCCTCATAATTTGTTGAACTGTGGAGGCTTATGAATGACAGATGAACTCAGGTCGTAAAAGGCAGATACATTTATATTTTTTGGGCCTACCAGCCATAGGTGTGATTTTTATATTCCATTCGTACATATTTAGGTTTTATTTTTCATATCCAGAGCTATTTTTACAACTTTCGGCATGTGTCAAGACACGCTTCCCTTTTGGAGGTTTTTTATCTTTTTTTTTTTGCCGGTGATTTTGTGGTCGCTGGAGGCTGGAACTTTTGTTGCCCTTACAGAATTCCACATAAATTCTACTACTCGAAAAGAAAAACATTCATAAACAACACCTTGAGACCGAATCTGCGGCGATGGCTTGGCACACATTCTGCCTGCTGTGGCATACATTTTTATATATTTTTTTATACCTACTCGTATTTGGGTGAAAGGCATTAAAATTTGGGAAAGAGGCAATAAGGCTTAAATATATTTCTTGATCTGGTGAAGGATGATGAGAGTATAAAGAATTTTTCGGATTGCGGATTTTTATATCGGATTTCGTTGGCCTTTTGTTTTTATAACTCAGCTGGCATGCAAATGCCTCTTTTTACGATCTAGCAGGGCTCCGTAACTGATTTTTGGATGGTTTTGGGTTTTGTGACAAAACTATTTCATAAATTCACCTCAAAGTCAAAAGGATTGCATAACTTTGAAGACATTTTGGACAGAAGGACGCAAAAGCAATTAACATTTTGATGGGACCAGAGAAGTCTTGTTTTTTGAGTTGTCTCCGTTTTGTCGGCAATTTGGATTTGTTTCTCTTCCTGCTGGCTTTTTGTTGTTTATGGTAATTAAAACGGGGTGCACTTAAATGTTGCATAAAAAATGCCTCTGCGTAGGCTTGGTGAACTGAACACGTGCCAAGAAGACAGAAAACGAGTGGAAGTGCAGCGGCAACGTCACTCAGCCGCCCCGTTGCCCTGCAAATATATATCCCCAAAGATACATAGATACTTTGCCGGTGCAGTTAGTGCGTGATTATTTTCAAATTCGACACAGTTTTCTGCGCGAATTGTTTTTGTTGCCCATTTTATTTTTAAACAATTTGCCTGTCCGCCAGTCTTGAGGGGCTTTCCCTTTCTCCCCCCCTCTCTCTATATCGTGTAAGGGGGAAAGTCATTTTCGTTGTTTTCACCGAGTTTTTCCTTTGCGTAACTGCTCCCTTTGGGCAGTTTTTATGTAACCTCTTGCCGATCACTTGTCGCTCTTATAGATACAATTGTATCTTTGGTCCGTTGATAGACCATTTGGCTATAATTAAACTGTGCCACTTTGACGTCGTCGTTGTTTCTTTATATATATATAGCCAAACGCTAATTAAAATGTCAAAAATTGCGTTAAAAACGCTTAGCTGAAGAATTTATGTACAATTTGGCTTAAGCCAAATTTGTGTTGCAAATGTCCGCTATGGAATTTTCAAAGCCAATTCCCAGATGCCATAAATTTTGGGTGCTGTGCAAAGTGAATGTCAGGTGATAATATATTTTACGATACAGATAATCTCTTACTTAATGATAAGTCAATTTCTGTCAATCACAATCAACTAAATATTCATTCAACATTATTTTCCTTTTGCAGATCGTCGACTAAAATGTTAGCCAACCAAACTTAGGTCAACAAAAAATAGAAAAACAAAAAGCTGAGATTGCTTCATTCATCGCTCAACAATTTTCCTGCGATAATATCTGACATGTCAAGAAAATCATTGGCGTTGATAAGATGCATTATCAGCGGGGAAGACGAAGATGAAGATCCGCAACAGCAGCAGCAACAGCAATTAAAAAGTGTTAAACAAGTCTACGATATGATAACCTAATTTCCGGCCAGGAAAGAGGCGAAAAAAAACGATTTTTTACCAAAATATATATAAACGGGCTCAGAGAGAGAGAGACAAAGCAAAGTTAGTGAAAAGAAAGAAGGAAAAATAAAAAAAAAAACCCAATCGAAACGAAAGTAAAAGATTTCTTATATGTTTCAACGACATCCGAGGGCGTGGCGAACGCCCAATAAACTGGCAAACAAACAATAAACAACAGCGATTTACAGCGACTTATTATAAACATTCGGTTTTGGTTTTTGGGCGGAAAAAACGGAAAAAACAACTCGGCTCGAGAAACCCTTTTGTGAACCGAAGTGGTGATCTTTGATGCGAAGAAACCTGCGCTTGGACTGGAGGGCCCTGGCGCTGCTGGGCGCCCTCCTCTCGTTCATCATCGCCTGGCCAGGCCTTGTCTTTGCGATGCCCCTCATGGCCATGGAAACCAATAACCATACATCCACATCCGCATCCAACAGCACGAACAATAGCAATCTGTTTAGTAATAGTTATTTACAAAGTGATCATAGTCGTAGTAGTTTAGTGCCGAGCGCAGTGAGTGAACGTAGTGTAAATCAACCCACAAATCAAAGTATTAATGCTGAATTTAATCAGAGCTTAAGCACGCATCCAACTGCCATAACAAGCACACCCCAATCACAATTGCAATCGCAGGAGGATAACAACTCCGATCAGCTAGAGGAGCCACTGGGATTCATTATCTCAGCGTTGCCCAATGATCATCTGGCGATTCTGTCGCGTACCGAACGCAGCATTCGTCACCAGAATCATCAGCAGCAACAGCAGCAGCAGAAGAAGCATCACCATCAGCAAAATCATCATCACCATCAGCAACAGCAACAGCAACAGTCGCTCCCTGCTGACAATAATTTCATTGGTTCGAAATCGAAAAGACTGAGCAACCCTAGAAGTAATCTAAACATAAATATCAGTAGCAATAACACACCCATCAGCAATCTCGACCGTAACGAACGCTCCACAGTGCCCCAGTCCCATTTGGCCTGGACATCCCGCAAGATCCAGTTGTATATCAAAAATCGCATCCTTCAGATAATGCGTGATGGCATTGTCAATGGAACGCAGGACGAGAATAGTGAATTCAGTAAGTAGAAAATATTTTACAAGTTTAAATTGGTTAGTTAACAAATTTTCAGTTTAAAGAATAATTGGTTTAATAACAATGCCTTAAATTCAAAAATATATAACTGCATATTTAAGCATACTTTTCCTCTTAAGAAAGTTTGGGAAATACTTTAATGGTAGTATTAGGTAGTTAGGTAACGAGTTTTCAAAGAGTCCTCTAACTATATTCCCTTTAAAATAAGGTAGTCCAAAGATATATATTATACTAAAAATTAGTGAAGAAGTAGTAGTCTTCTTTTACAAAACTCTTATAATTCCCGAGTGTTTTTTTTGGTCGAAAAAATAATCCATTTTCTGTAACATTCTCTGTTAACTATGAACATATTAATGACACACTTTCTGGTCTTAGATCTTACTGTTAAATATTTTTGTTATGGTGCCCATCATGAACTTCAAAGTGGACATCACCCAACCTCCCGCCCCCCATTACTCAGCTATTTTTTCAGTTCACTTTGAATATGTTTTATGTTTAATTTTTTGGGATGTTCTCTTGTTTGGTTTTTTTGGCCACCCATTCCACTTTGACTGCATAAACAACCAAATAAACTAAAGCTTATGGCCATATGAAATATTTAGAATATCAGAAATAATACACGCCCACACACTAGCACCGGGATGTATATATATATATTTTTTCGATCTTAGTTGGTACCTATATAGAGCGCCCACAAGTTGAAAGTTCTCATAAAACGCAGTGAAGCTGCGTAACACGCACTGAGATCCGCCAAAGAAATCGTATTTTCCTCCGATCTCGTCTGTTTATGTTGGGCATCATTAAGTTAGACACTTGATTTGGCAATGCGGCTGCTGGCCAAGATTTGTATTATTTGGCATATAAATTCTTTAGTGGGCTAAGGGCATAAATCTTGCCTTAATTAACCGCTCGCCCTGATTAGTCGGGCTCCCTCTGGGAAATGAGTCAGTTCTTGGTCTGATGAAGAAGATCATCATGAGGCTGCTCCACCTCCTCCCAATACCATTTGCATAACTCTGTTTTTTTTGGGGGGCAAGTTGAATTAATTTACAGCTTCATTTTCATTGACTTCCTTTCAGTTGGGCAGCAATTTGCAGCACTGATAAAGCCACCGCCGAATAACTTGTTGTACAACCTGGGTCCGGTTTTTCGGTTTATCGGACGAGTGCATCATCGCCAGTGAGACACCACCGTGTGGTACATCTCCCTGATGCCGCTTAGATAGCGGGGATTTTGTTTCACTTGGTGTACAAATTTTTTAATTCACCACCGTTGTTGTACTTTACATATGCCTCAGGTGTTAATTTGATTTTGGACTCGATCTGGTGGCGATAATGCGAGTGGAGTGCGATAAGATTGAAATGGCCATATAAATGAGCTTTTTTCTTGGGTTTTATAAGACACCTCTGATGGAGTGCGTCGTGTTGTTGTGATTCGTGTTCGATTGTGGGTGTTGGGAAAAGATTTTTATGGTCACGAAACAAGTGGGGAGGTTTCTTTAATTTCTGGGTACTCTCACCCTCGAGCTTGGGACTTTCACAAACCAAATCAGTGGCAACTAACAAAGCAATTTGTGTTTATTAGTGACTGAGTGAGTCTTTTATGGGCTGTAAATTGTACAAAGTGCACCAAAAATCACGTTCACAGCCCAATCTCCGGATATTGTGCTAAACTTCTGTTGGAATCTTAAAGCTTTATCGCCTTAAATAAACTTCTTTCGCACTTGATAATGATTCAAAATTGGGAAGCATTTTAATGAATCATCTTAGATGACAAAATCTTAATCTGATAAATGGGATCAGAAAATGAGGCAGCAAAAAGTATTTCGGAACTTATCTTTATGAATATTCTCAACATTTTTATAGACCAGCAAAGAAATTTTATACAAGGTTTTGCATGTTTATGATGAATGAAGCCTCAAAAAAACTCATTTAATAACTAATCCTTAAAAATATTGATTTAAATTATTTTTAGTTCGTGTTGTAATTGTCTCTTTTACTACTCATAAATCGCTGGATAACGGCAAGTCATTAAATAGCTGACAAGCAGCGACAACTGCTTTGAAATAAAGCTGTCCAAACAAAATGAAAAGTGCCAAATCTTGTGAATTTTCCACTCTGTCAGCTTGCATCTTCAGTGGCATCTTGCGAGGCTCATCAACCAGTTGACCTCCAAAAGTCGGGTGAAGCTCAACGCCAGTTGCAGTTGCGGTTGCCCACAAATTGCAGCAGCAACTAACGGTGTCCGCAACAGACTATATATATTATATTTATATATATATATTCCCCCAACTGAACCTGAAATGAACCCCAATCCGGACTTTAAAGAAGACCTTTTGCACGGGGGGCGTGCATACCATATTTTCGAGATGATATATGGAGAGTACTTGGCCCGGCGGGCAGACGGCAATTATGCGACTGATTTAGTGCGTGGAGCGAGGTGTGAAGTTGAGTGAAGCTCAAGTCGTCCAAAATCCCAGAAAAACTCAAAAAAGAAAAATGTAAGACTGGAGCCGTTGGATACTAAAAGCTTCCGACAAGCATCTTGTGATAACTTAATTTACGGCACGTCTTTTGCGGCCTGTGAAGTTGATGAAGTTGCCCCGACAGTTTGGCCAACATTGCATCGATCCAACTGCAGTTACTTTCACTGTCACTCCACCATGTTAATTGTCTTTTTAAACACTAAATCTTCTATAATATTATTTATTTATGAGACAAGCCTTTTTCGGTAGGGGGTGTTCTAAAAAATACCACAAAAAACTCTTTGACAAATGTTTAGTGCGTAAAAAATTGAACAAACGTTGTCTTTGTTGAGATTTTTTATTTGGAAAAGTGAACTCGTTAAAATTGGTCACAGTCCATGACGCAGTTCTCAATGGAAGATCTTTTTTCCCAATACCTCTGTGTTTTTTATATTCAGTGTTTTTTTTTATAAATTTAGATAATTGCATCAAATGTAATCCCCCGAGATCATGATAAATAGACACGGCACGGCAATAGGGCATGAAAAGAATAAAGGAAATTTCAACACAGTTAATTCGTGAGTCTACCAAATGGCCGGACTATTATATCACTTTCGGCACATAATACGATAAATTAATTTTACACAAACATTTTGCCCCTGGCTACGTCACGGATACAAAGCAATCTGCTGAGGGATCTCAATTCTGCTGGCTAGACGGCGGCCAAATATTTATTGTCGGAATTTTGAGGTTGGACAAAAGTTTGTAGAGGAAATAGAAAGTGTATATATTTTGGGGAATATTTTTTAGACTTTTAAATACTCTTCTTGGGAACTGAATTAAGGGCATTTGGTAGGAGATACTTCTTCTTTGAAAATATAAAATTTAAGGTAATATGTTCTGAAGAAATGGTTGTTAAGGAATCATTCTGTAAACATCTTTAAATCATTAATAAATATAAAATTAAAACTTAGAAAATTATGGAAAATCATAGACAAATGCTATATGTGATTCATAGTTTTTTAAATGGTAAATTATTAGAACAGAAACCCAAACAAATTCCCGACATAAATATTCGAAAAAGTGGTATTTCAATTTAAATCATAAATATCATAATATCAAAAAAATGTAAATTTATATCTGAAGATATATACTTGAAATTTGTCCATCTGCAAGTTGATGAAAATCTTTTGGATATCCATCTTTCAGTAGATATATCCGCGTGTGTAAGCGAGTGGGTGACGGGAAAATGAGGAGACAACACTTGACAAGCTATTGTCAGCGATGTGGCTCATCATCAGTCAGTGGTGTCGCCGGTGTTGCCGGTAGTGGTGCTGATTTATGCTCTAGTTCAACATGGGGACTTGAAAATACCGCGAAAGTATTTTGTTTTAGATAAGATTATGGTCCATAGTTATTTCTAGGGAGAGCAAGAGACAGAGGGATGGCAAATGGTCTAGCGGACGACGCAATATGTCAAATGGATTTACTAGAAAAGTTGGCGTGGGTTACCTTTTCGGATGGATGTGAATCTCTCTCTTCCTCTGCAAATGTTTTTCCGGCAGCCGCTCGACTTTTCGGCTTGTTCTGACTTCTTTATTTTTAGCCAGGTGGCAATGAACTGTTCTTTGGTCTCCTCTCCACTTGTCGGTTATATAAAAAGGTCTAGGCCAGATATGTTGGTCAGAAAAATATCAATAATATTTTTGTATATTTTTTCTTCCTCTCTGCATTGACAACGTTGTTAAAGTATGCGTAAAATTCGTAAGACTTGAAATATATTTTTTGTAAACGGCCCCCGAAGACGTCGATGGTTTATGAACCTGGCCCCGCTATATAAATTACAATGATTAATGACATTTTGCACGCAGTTCTCGGCAGCGTCTGTTGCTGCCGTGGTTATTGGCGTTGTTTTACAATCATTTTTACGGCCAATTCATTTTCACCCAGGTCGATTCACATTCACTGGCCCAACCAGCAGAAATCCAAGCGTTGCCCGGTGGCACAGAAACCACTCAAAAAACATAACCATATTTTTTGGCAATGAATTGAGAGTGAAGGCTGCAAAAGGAAAATGGGGCGTATGAGTAATATGATACTACTCCATGGGGGCAATTATTGTTAACTTTTATTAACAAACTTAATTAATTATCAAGCATATTTTAGTTATTATTAATAGGCCTAAGGCTATAATTATCTCAGATATATATTTAATTTAATGTTTATCCCTTTAAAGTATTTTTTATATTTAAAAGGAAAGAAAAACTGCAACTATGTTAGAAAGTTGTAATAATTGAATTAGTTCATTGTATTACTTTTAACCCTATATCCTACACCCATAACCTATTATATCTTCTAGAACTTTCTATATCCACCCACTCAACTGCATAATGAAAAATTTACAGCACTTTTAGTAGAGTTTTCTTTGCATTTCGGTTTTGGTTTTCCAGTTCGCATAGCCAAGCGATAATTTGAGCAGATATTCACTCGTCTATATAGACATTTCCATACCGACACGTTCACGGTCATTTGAGTCGTAAATCTGTGGGCTCAGACATGCGTTTTCGTGGAGTTGGTAAAAATTTGGGTTGGCACGAAATCGGATGAGTATCCGAGAAAAGGCGGTCAACTTCAGAGGGAAGTCCATTGAGTCCGTTGAACAAGTAGTAAACAGTCAAAACACGGCCACCTACAAGTTGCAGTAAAACAGGAATATCCCACAACGAAACTCGATCAATTTATTAATGCACTTTGCGTTGGCGATGCAAGTGCATATGCAAATGCATTTTTTTCCACGATTTTCATCTGTAACTCGAAGCCTTTTTGGCCAACCGGATTTCGTGGAAATATTGTGATTAATTTGAACCGAAATTGCTCACCGATAGTGGAGATAATTCGACTCATTGCTCAACACCTAAAGTCTGAGACATTCACAGCAAATATTTCTTTGGGCGCCAAGAAAAGATTTTCCCCCCAACTCCTAAGTTCAACAATCATAAATATCATATCGGAAAGCTTAAGTGTGTTATCTTTCCTATTGCCCCATAAAAGAGTTTCGACCTAAGTGTGTCACCTACTCTGCAACTAAGTAGGTCTCGAGTTGTGCCCCCGGGGATTATAAATTAATTGCACTGTAATTGCCAATTGCCAGTGCTATCGTAAATCTAAAGTTGAGGGAAAATAAAAGTGAACGCACCGTCATACAGGTTGATAAGAAAGCATTTGGAGTCTATATATTCCCAGAGTTCCAAGAATTATTTGAGTAAACTGATGTTACACCTTCAAAATCTCTGGCATTTACCTTAGAGTTGTTCAAAAGATGGGAATGTGAATGTGAGAAACTGTTGTTTACTCAACTCAAACATTTGGGCTGAGAAAAGCGAAAGTTCTCTCTTTCGTTGAAAGTGTTGAGTGATTATGATGGAAAGCGAAATTGACGGATGAGCTTGGGAAATTATAGTTCTGCAATGCTATTTGCTTTGTTGAAGTTCAAAAGATACCATAGTGAGTCATTCAAAGGGTTCAAGTACCTAAAATAGTTTAAGAAATCTAATGTCTTGGGAAATTATTTCTCTGCGAGCTGAAAACAATTTATTAGCCACAATTTGCCGACTTGTAAATGACATATTAATGATCGTTTCACTGCCGTAGATTCAACACCAACCCATTACCATCCCGCACACGCGCTCAAAATAACAAAATTTCAATTTACAAAAGGCGTATAATGGTCGTTATGAATCCGGTTTAAACGAAAGCCGACTCTCCTCGGGATCGGTTTGGGTTTGGATCGCGTATTGAATTGGATTGGATACACCTCCTCCTCAAATATGTTCGCACTTAATAGCTCAAGTTTACAGAGCCAATCGACAAATTGGCGCACTAATCTACCCGGCGAAACAATTTTCGGCACGATGTATAAATTTTTGCATGCAAATAGCGTACAGGTTCCCCCTGACATTTTTTTCTCTCTCTCTCCTTAATATGCGCGACTAGCGTTGGTCATAAAAAATGTGGAAAGGGGTCTGGGGATGGGGGCAGAGAGACCCGCGTGCCGCGGATCCCGCTCTATATTAGCTATTTTAGCTACTGGAAGCGGGTTAAGTGCGTGTGCAATTTTCGTAGATAAAACGCGGCTTCATTCCCGAATGGTGTCTCAAAAAAAAAAAAAAAAAAAAAAAAAGACTATAGTATCCAACTTGAAAATGACTTCCGTTGGAAAAGTGAAAAGTAAAGCGAATAGCGACTAATGGTGGCCGCGCATCTTGCAGATACATTTCGTGATCACCGCTCGTGTCTGCATCTTGCAAGTAGGAAGTGAACCCAATTGAGGTGATGACACATACAGCGCGTCCCAGTGCGTTCTGATCTTGTGCAGTGTATACAAAATTCTAATGACCATGCTGGGGGTTGCCGGGGGCGGGGTCTGGGTCGAGGTGATGGAGGCGGGAGCGGTAAGGGGTGGCATGTGTCTGGGGTAAGGTCTGAACGGGCACTGAAAAAAATAGGTTATCATACTGATTAATAAGATAGTTAGAGATCAGAAAACAAATATCAAACACATTTTATTGAAAGATTTTAGTTTTCACAGCTTTAAAAGACCAAATATTTCCCAAAAACTACTCACTTATATGTAGTTCTTATAAAAATATGCTTCGTATTAAGTAAATTAAATTTGTTCTATTTTTTTTTAAATTTTTATGAAAATTTAATGACATTTTTTGTGAGTGTGGGCCATTGACTCCAACCCGTTCTCTGTGTATACACGCTTTATTTAAACTAATTGACGCCAGCGGCCTGAGTGCAAGGTGTGCGGGTTCCCCTGGCATCTGCCACCCCCACAATCCCCACATACCCTCCCCACGATTTTCCATGCCGTCCAACCATATGTGCAAAGGTGCAATTGGAAAAGTGTCAATTGTTTGGGCTGGCCGGCGAGGGCAAAAGCATCGTCATCACCAATTGATGGGCGTCAAAAGTGAACAATGAGTTTCAATTAGTATCTATGACCGGCTGCTTGGATTATCCAGGGCAATGAGGAAGTGCGTCTGGTTGAATGGGCAGCTGATTGAGGCGGAGAACTCCACCTCCTCCCCTTTCTACCAGAATGACATAACATTCTCAGCAGAATTCTTTTGCAAAGTGCTTCCGCATCGGTGGAAAATTCTTTTGGCATTTCATTCACTTTCTTATTCACATTACGGCCTCCATTCAAAAACCAGAGTATTAATTATCCATTTTGATTGCCCCGCTGATCATCATCAGATCGAGAGGCTTTATGAGCCCATTTTCATAGGAGATCAAACACTTTCCCCAGACAGCGGCAAAACGCTTCCGTGGCAGGTCAATTTTATGAGCGCCACTAAAGTGTTCGAAGAAGTTTTAAGAGCCCCAGCCAGGGATCTCTCTGCAATCTGTTTGTTTTCAATGGCATTTTTTTGGCCAATAGAAAAACCAGCCGCCTCAGTGGCTTCTTAACGAGCTTGCTAATTTGCCAAAGAGCCGTCGGAGGACCAATATCTCCATGGTATTCTGCTTTATTTACAGCCAGCAAACAGTAAGATCTGCGGAGGAGATCATGGATGAATGCCTGGCATCGAGTAATTGAAGTGCAGGATGGATTCTTGATTTTATGGTCGGATTTAATGGCCAACAAGGGGCCAATGCAGTTGCATAATGAGGCGGGATCCAGTGACCCACTAACTCGAGTCCCCTGACATCGGGTTTTGGGCTTTCCAAAAAGGGAAAATGAAAATGACCACCCACGTGGGCAGACTGGCAGGCCGACTTGCAACGACAATAAATTTTAAACGTTCAATTTACTGGGCCCCCGACAATTGAAAGTGCTCCACTGCCCAGGGGCAAACAACTTGTTAACTTGTTCAACAGTATTTATGTATGTTTTTTTGTTATTTTCTGGTCTTGTTCTGGCTTTCTTCCTCTCGTCTCGATTACTTCACTTGATTGACCCATTTATAAGCCTTGCAGTTCGTGCATTTATGAATGATAATTTTTTTTGGTGGCTGGCAAAGGCCAGTTCCATTAGCATTCTACAATGTAAGTAATACGCCGGGCTGCTACTGGCCTTTGTTTGGCCGACACTCGCCCACTGGAATCGTGCCCCTCTAATTGACCACTCTATAACTCCATGGTGATATCGCATATCAGCCATAAAAATTGCTTAAACCCGGTCAATAGGCATTGCATTAAATTTATGAACGACGCCGTCGGCCTTTGTTGCATTTTTATTTTGACAGATTGTTGACAAATGTCAACGGCGTTCGTATTGTACGGTGCCATGCTAATTACCGTTGCAACGTCTCTGACAGTCCGTGACAGTCCGCCCGACTACCGCGATCCCACTCCCACGCGATCTTTCGGGTCTCAGGTCTCCGAGACACACACCCCTCCTATATGATCTATGGGGAAATGTCGCCACTGGACTCGCGGACTTGAATTGTTGCCGAGTGCCAAATTAGCAGCGCACCCACTTGGAGTGAATTGGTCACAGATGCTAATAAATATTTGGTGGCCTGGGAATGTCGTTGCTAAGGTGATCAGTCAATCTGGTTGGAAAAAATGTGATCTTGTGCTAGAAAAATACTTAAAGTTTATGGTCGGACTCTAACGCCTTGCGATTTTTCGGATATGTGAACTATTAAGTAATCTCAATCCAAAGCAATGTTTCATTCGGTAGTCAAGTTCCTGAAGGAAATACCTTTTAGTATCAGAAATATCTTCATAAATTTACCTTTTCAATTCTAAGATATCACCATAGGTATTCCTATTTCCAAACTATAACGACAATAAGATTTATGGAAATGTTCTCATTTTTAAAAATATTAGACAACATTTCTAGCTAAGAATGTAGTACCTCTGAAAGCAAGAGCACGCCATGGATTATGCTGTTAAGTGGCTGCACAAACTCGAAAATCCGCTGCACTTAATCATTGTGGAATGAGAACCACCGGGAATCAACGCCGCTTGACATTAGCACGAGTCACAGCGCCAGCCCGCATCCAAAAAAAGGGCTTTCATAATCAGTTCTAAGCACTTTCAACTCTGTACAAAGTATCTATGAATATGTATATATATATATCTTTGTATGTGAAGTTGTGTGATGGTGTAGCAGTGGGTGGCAGCTGCTCTGTTGTAACATCGAAATTGATGTACTTACAGCATGATCAATTAAGGTATTAACTACGAGCGCCGTGGGTGTCGATTGAGGCTGCTGATCTGAATTTGAAATTGAGTCTTAGTCCCGACAACTGCATTTTGTTTGGCCAGATCAGCGAGGTGCCGAAAGGTGGAGCATCCGTCATGGGGCTGCCTCTTTTAATTGCTTTGAAATTCTTTGGACGGCTACCGATTAGATACTGATCTTGGGGATTTTTGGCCTAACGGTGCCTTGATTAGATTCAATTCACCTCCGAGATTTCCCCCCTTCTTATTTCGACCGCTTTCAATTCATTTCAGATACAATTTTACTTTGATTGAGATTGAGATGGGAGCAAGGTGGAGACGCTTGGCCCCAACTACCAGTTTGTCCAGTGTGTGGCGCCCCGTTCAACCTGTTGATTTGCCTATCAGGCTGGCGGCAGGCTTTCCACACCATTGCCACACAGTTGGCCAAAAAGGAAAACTCACTGGGCCTGCCTATCTCTAGCATTACATCAGCCATCCATTGATATTTACATACGACTATACTCTCCAGTTTTCCAATCTCAAATCTCCACCCTCGATCGTGGCAGCCACAGCATTTGGCAGATTGATTTGCATCTTGGCGGTCTAATGAAGATAAATGCCCTCGGATTGGCCCAATGATCAATGGCTGGGCGGTCTCCAACGCTTAATTGATATATATGTGTGAGCCAAAGTTAAATGCATTAATTCATTGGGATTTACTTTCTTTCACTAGATAGTCCATAGTTCAGGGCGTGATTGTTAAATAGTTTACCTTGTCTACGGCCGTCGTATGCGCATTTATTTGCTTTCCGCTTCGGCATTTTGCGTCATCTTTAATGGCTTTTTAATGGACATCGCACAGTGAGTGTGCTTGTAATATGTAACATTAGCTATCAATTAACAACTTGTCGGGGAGGATTTATGGGGGAGAATAAATTGATGGGTAAATTAAATACATTAATTGATTTAAATAAAATAAATAATAAAATGTAATCGCCCTGTAACGTTTTAAATATAATATTATATAAACTATTAAAGGCTTTAAATAAATCAAATGTGTTTATAAGAAAGATTAAGCTGATTATCTGATTAAATTATTTCTGGGAAGTATAGGAAAATATTAAATTTAATCCATATATTTATTATATTTTCTATTAATATATCCCTCAGTATGTCTTACTATTAGATTTAAATGTAAATACATTTATATTTTACAAAATAAACAAATAAATCATTATAGAAAACTATTCCAATGCCAATCTCTGGAATTCCCCACAAAATAAACACGAAAACAGTTTAAGTTTTCGCACCTGGCAGAGCCATGTGCTCCGGATAATCTATCAAATCAGCGGGAGATCTGTCTTAGCCTAACCGTTACTCTGGCCATTCAGCAAAATTTGTTTCCCATGAAAAGTGATTTCATGTTGACCACAAATCAGGGAAAAGTGGCTATCACATGTGGGCTGGCCAAGCCAATCTAAGCCATTTCAATTCAATTCCAGGCCAGTTTTTAAAGATGCTAATAGAAAGAACCCAAAAAGTGTTACAATTCAAAGGTGTGAAAATCTGAGTTTGCCAGAACTCTTTTTTCGCTGGACAAGAAATTGCAATTTAAATGCCATAAATTAAAAGGAAAAGCCAAGATACGAGTCCACCGAACATACACATAAATAATGCCCTAGGGCTGAGGAATTGACGCGCCTTGCAAGTGAAATGAAAATTGAAATCGTAACGCGGTCGCGACTCGCGTTTCGCGTTTTGCGAGTTGAAGGCGGTTTTTATCGCTGAGCTGGAAATCGGGCTCTTCGATGGCAGCTTGGCCTGCAAGTCGCCGACGTGGTGATAAATCTTTCTATTAGCCAAATTGCGGGCACGTTTATAAGGAGAACAGGAGGATGCCGTAGGGCCCAATGGCAAAATGCAATGGTTAAAGGGGAAAATATCTTTTGGTAGCGCCGCCGACGCGACTGTTGAGGCGATTTTAATCGCGCCGCTGCATAATTTATAAATCCATTTTAATCAGCCAGCGCTCGGCAATTACTTTGTCTGCATTTAAAAGGGAATGGGAATGGGAATGGGAATGAGGATGAGGATGTGGATGCCGGCACTTGAACTTGGCCCAGCGGGGCAGGTGCTCCAATGGCATCCAATGCAATGTACGTGGCCTAGGTGTGTTAATTCGAGCTCAGCGATTGCGTATGTGGTTTGTTCATTGAGTTGTCAGCCGACTCCAGTTCAACTGGCCATGATAAATAGCCTGCAATTATGTCCATGTCATCGCTAGCTTCTCCGCCAACAGATCTTCCTCCTCTGACCACTTTTTTTCTTTTGTATATTTCTTGTAGCCCCTCTTGGGTTGCCAAATAGCCGGGCAAAAAAAATGGTTTAAAAAAAAAATGAAATGCTAATTGAATAAACACGCCGACACACAATCCGGCGCGAGAAAGCAACCCTCCGTGGCCATAACTATATGCGCACATATCGCTGTGTACTTATAGTTATGCTCTGCACAAATTGACACTAATCGCTTGACTAAATAGCTCGAAAAAACAAAGCAAAAGCGAGTAGTTACTATCTAGTAGCTGGTAAAAAAGCCCGGCGCGATTTTTTCTAAGAAATTTGTGCTAAGTATTTGGATCATTGAAAGTTTGCCTTCAAGAAGGGAAATGCCATGCAAATGATGGAAAAATTATTCATGGAAATTTTACTGATCGGTGGTTATATGAGCATTAGCATAAGTTTGAGCGCGACTTTATGGCGATTTAGTAACATTTTATGGCGGTATTTGCAGTTGGTCTTATGCGTTTTCTTTATGCTAATTTTATAATAAAAACTTTATGGGTTGAAATAACATTGAATTTGTTTATATTTTAAGTCCTGTAGGGTGTCAATAAAACCATAAATAAAAATTAGTCTGTAATGTAATATTTAAATTCAGTTCAATATTAAGAAAACTAAAGTTAAGAAAGACTTTCTGTAAAGTATATTTATATCTTTTTAATACTTTTTTGATATTTTTTGGTGCTATGTTATATGAAGGATTATTATGAGTATAGGTGACTCACGGCACTCACCAATGCATGCGTTTTTTCCAGCGATTTCTCTGTGCAACTCCTACTTGCGATTTCCCCTGATCGATTTCAATTGAATAGCTATTGATCTTGGGAGTTCCTCGAACTGCACTAGGTCACTCAGTCACCCCGTCAATCGGCAGACCAATCAAGCCACTCAACCGCCAAAGTTCATTTGGCATTTGTGTGTTAGGAGCGTGTGCCTTGAATTGATTTCAATTTCTGTGCCTATGGGTCTTCGCCTACTAACTTACTGAAAGGCCATTGATCTATAGAGAAAATCAATGCAAAATCTATGCAAAAAATAGAGAGTAGGCAGGGTCATTAACTTGCAAACCTAACTCGGCGGTCAAATTCATAAATCAGTGAGACAAGAATGCAGTTCTATCTGGAAAAGTAACGAAGTGCAGGGAGTATTTTGCAGATAAATTGATGATAGGCAGCTGGAGCGATCCATTGACTAATAGTGTTAGATTCAGCTATGGCCGATAAGCGTTTTGTTACGACACAACGCACCAGAAGGCACCGGGCCAATTGTCATCAATTATGTTGATTAATAGCGGGCCCAAAGCGCGGACTTGTGTTAATAGTCGGTGCGTTAAGAACGGCGGTTCCTTTGGCGGTTATAAATATAAAAAAAAAATTACAAAAAATATGGTTTTCTTATCGGCTATTGGCCTGGAATTTCGCGATAGCAATCAAATTCGCCGTCAGCTGACAAACTTTGTGATGGAATTTGCGAGGTATTTATTTCAGTGTTTGCCCACAGAATGGCAGGTCATGTGGAGAGTCTTAGTTTGAAGAGTTTCAGGAAGGGGAGGGGCCCACTCTAAGCTTATTTTTGCATTCTGAATTCTGGCGGGGATTGCTTTCCCACACACATACTCGCAGTCTGATCGGCTTATCTGCATCTCCATTAGATAGTCAAACATATTGGTTGCCCCACCTAAAAGTCAGCATAATTGATTTGTCTAAAATGCAGCACGGCATGTGCTTGGAAATTACGCCGCGTCTTGTTTGTTGATCCAAAGATACGAAAGATACCAAAGATCTTAAAGATACAAAGATACATTTCTGCTCGCTTAATTGCGGGCTACATGCTGGGAGCTCCTCGCTGATTAGCTGTTGAGTTATTAGCAAACATAGACGTATGTATAGAGCCGTGAGAGAAATCCGTAATGGATCCATATGATCTGAGTTGGGGCAATCATTCATTTGTTCGTGTGTTTGGCAATCAGCGGCAGTCGCTACATCGTCAGAATTATGCAAACAAAGGTGCCACACGGACGATACAGTGCAAGAAGGCTGATCTGGACAGGATTGACGCACTGGACGGACAGACGACAGACAGACAGCCCACTTGACAAAGACAAAGCCAAACAGAGCTCAAAAGGTTTCATTGCTTAATGTCACAGGGGGTCCAGGTCCACGGAGTCTTAAACTGATTTATAATTGCGATACGTCTTTGCAACGCGATACCCAGCGATCCGTTCCGATGCCTTGAGATGCCTTATAACCCATTGCAAATAAATAAGCGCCTTATTCCAGGCGATGACAAGATTCCCAACTCCAACTCCAACTCCGGGTACTGCTCCTCAGTGTGGGCAAAGAATCGGCGACAAGTGTGTAAATTGAAACCCATTTGGGTTGGTACCCAGCTCCAGATTCAGAACTTGGATGGAACTTGGAACCCCAACTCTGGCTGGGTGTTAAAAACAAGCCAAGTACTAGATCCCGATGCAAAAAAATAAAAAAATACGAAGAGACCACCGACTGCGTCAGTGCCATTTAACAGCTACTAAAAACCCAACGATGGCCAATCCTCACGCCAAGACAATGCTCCTCGCCATGCTAAATGGAGTGTAGGAAAATAATATTAAAACTTCGGCGGCGCATTTTTATTGAGGCGCCGAAGTTTTCATGCCCTTGTGCATTATTTTTCTTTGCCTACTTGTGTAAACTATCAATGATAGAGGTCAAGAATAACAAGATCACTAAAAATAGTCTTATTAGATGCAGAACAAATTGCCTTAATGGTCGATTTAGTGGCAAACTGGAGGGCTAATTGATAAAATGGGGAAGATATTAAGATTATTTTTATCTTTTCTTTAAAACAATTTAAGTTTATACAATTTAATTAATATATTTTCCAGTATTTTACGTTTGAAAATGAAGTTTAAAAATGTTTTACAGGATGTGATGTTTCCAGTTCCAGTTTTCAAAAGCCTGAAATTGCAATCTTTAAATGGGAATTAATTGTTTTAATTGGTCCATTTTTTAGTCCATATTTTTTAAAAGCTTGACTAAGAGTTGTACTACTTTGTAGCTGATAATAGGCTTCTTTAAAACTTAACTCCTCATAAAAGTGGTTATTTATTGACTGATAGCCCTCATCCTAAGCCAACTAGGCTTTTCATACTCTTTCCAACCAGACTGCATTGAAATTGAATAAAAATAAAAACCAGCGTCAAAACAGGCAACAAAATATGCGTAATTATCGACTAGTATTGGTAGTCCATTCAGTTTCAGCCAAGCGCAAAAGACTCAGACAAGATTCGAACTAAAGAGTCTGAAGACTGTAGACTGAAGACCGGAGACTGAGGACTGAAGACGGGGCCCAAGGGCCTTTGTGTCTGGGTTGGCCGAACCGAGTTAGCGGCATCCTGGCGCTAAACGAAACCTGCAAAGAGCCAACAATGCGATAAATTACCCGGCAGCTAATTTAAATGGCATCGAATGGAGCGGAATGGCAGCAGAGCGCGGCGAGCCGTAAAAACCCAATCGAAACTAGATCTGATTAACTTTGATTTATCGTAGGTGGAATATAGCCGCGAGCCTAGACCATCCAGGCCGAACACCAACTGGCTAAATTTAGCCAGACTTCGATCTGGGATCCGAGGGATATGCTTGCTTCAACTTCATTAGCTGGCTGCGACCCCGGGCGGACCTTTTGGATTGAATTGTATTCAGAGGCGTGAGCTTGAGTAATGTGGAGGCGTCGGGTGGGCCACATATTTGCACTTTGACTTTATGACTCCCTGACTCCAACTGGGATTCTGACTAGGGATTCGCAGGGAATCTGAGTCAGCTTGGGCCTTAAGTTTAATGGCCTTAACGGCCTTGTTAGCGGCAACTTCCGCGTGCAATTTGCATGCAAATCGGTGACATTATTTTTGGTAGGCAGTCCCAACTCATCAACTCGGTCTATGACTCCATCACGACTTGAGCTTGAGCTTGAGCTTGAGCCTCGGGCCCACACACTCAAAGTATGTGTCATTTGCATGGGAGAAATGCACTGTGAAGAATTAGGTAATCTCAGCCTAATCTTTGATTTACCATAAAGCTAAAGAAATATCTTGAAAAGGACAAATCTTAAATCTAGTTTATTGCTGGATATAGTAACTTGTTCTGTTAAGTACCTTTCAATAAATTATTCATCAATTCTTATAGTTACACTCTTTCTCTCAGTGCACCTAATGGGTGTAGTGGGTGTGTCATGTTGAACAACATTGTGTATTGCATAAATCCCGAGGCAAGCTAACTGCATTCGGTGGCTTACAACTTGACAGGAATCGCAGGGAAGGCGATGAAGACATCCCTTGAAAGTTCAATGCCATGTGGGATTTCGCATGCCTCTCATAAATGGCATGCAAAATGGGCATATTTCGCGGATTGGAATTAATATGCACTAACAATGTCGAAAATTCCATTAAGCGACTGCAATTTGTCAGCTGGCGAAGTGCAATTAAGGCAAACAACAAGTCATCTGAGAATGGCATAAATTAATTTTCGGTAGCTGGCATAAGTACTTGGATATTTAGTTTGATCTGCCTTATATATATATATAGTAAACGCATAAAGTATCTGTCAGATACGCACGCCACCATGGCGCCAGGCGACATTGATCTTGGCACATGTTCGCCTTAATTAGACTCAAAATCGAAAGCCAATCCTCGTAGAGTCATTCCCATTTAAATGACAGAATGCCGGCAAAAAACTCAAAGCCAGTTTCGTTTTCAGGATCCACGAATGTCCAGGTTTCCGTTTCATTGGCATGGGGGCAGCAGTAACAACTTGTTTTTCAACACTTTTTAATCAGGCTGACAACACACAGTTAAGGTCAGTCGGCGGATCACATTAATTACAAAAGAGCAGGCACCGAAAACACGTAGCGACCATTAAGGAACAGAAGCGGGCCAGATATCGCTGCGATCTGCATTTGCATGCTAATGAAAGCGACACCAGGGAGTCCGCACTCGCAATCGAGTCGGTCTGTCCAATTAGCTGATTGTTGGACGTGTTTTGGCAAACGGTTTCGCAATCCAATCGGTTGACAGAAAATCCTGCGTAAAATCCAGCGGACGAGTTATGCGATCGGTGCATGATTTTAGGGGCCAATGCGGTCATTGGAGCAAGTGCGTCCATCCATCCATTAGCAGTATCAGTCTGTCTAAAGTTGATTCCATGTGTGGGATCGAGGCAGTCTTATCGCCCAGTTCCGCCTCCGCATCCGACAAATGAAAAGCCATAAAATTAATGAGCGATCATAAAAATGCACTCGAGTGGGACACAACACTTAGAATGTCGCACAGTAGCACCACACACACCGCACTCCGCCGATTATTAACTGGTCTTCCACTCATCATTTTTGGCTCAGTAATCCTCTCATTATTTAGGCACTTCAGCTCGTTGAATCTTTGATTTATGCAATGCTATTCATTTCTAAAATGCATGTTGCTAGCGCAGAGCAAACAAACATTGGAAAAAACATCAGCAACGCAACAAAACGCAATTGTCTGGAGAAACGTGGCCTACAAAAATCAAGCGAAAATTATGGCTCAGACATTCATCCAAAAACTGAGCATTTCAGGTGTTCCATTAGGCAACAATGTTGCCTCACTGGAGCAGATGGAAAAAATGAGATGTTGAGAAATTGGTCGAGCGAGGAAGGAATGCAATAGGAATGAGCCGCATGGTTATATGAATTATGCAGCTTTTTTTTAAAGATTTAATAAAAATATTGAAGGGTCTTTAAACTATCAAAACTTGCTCATCTTCCACTTAACTTTACTTCCGTTAAACATACTAATTATGAATTTATGTAAATAAATGTATTAGTTGCAAAGTGATCCTTCTGCAAACTAGTTACTAGAGTCACAGTCAACTGACAACCTGGCAAATTTCTCACTACATCTGGTCAAACATTTAACGAGCCGATTCACACATCATGAAATCAGAGCACGCATAAACTACCACTGACACCTATTGCCAATTGGCAATTGCACTTGCCACACTTGGGACCAGGAAAGTGGTTAGAGAACGCCTGTTGCCATGCCAAGAGATAAGCAAAAAGCGTCTATCAGATACGAGATACCAAACTCAGATCCCCTAACCACTTTTATTGCCCACTTAGCTGGAGAGCTCATAAAAATACAGGAAAAGCATCTTCATCATTCGCACTGATGACTGCAAGCTAAGGATTTACTCAATCGAATCGATCGATTCGGAATGGGGTTATTGACGCATGTTCCGGCCTCCTCACACACACACACACACAGATATACCATATATTTTGGCCACGTTTGGCTGTTTTCATTTGAACTGCAAAAATACAGGCACTATGCAAACAGAACTACTTCGCTGCTTTTTTCCCTCCAACTGATTAATGCCTGTCTGTGTGCTGCAGCTTGCGGTTTTTTATGGGGTGCAACAATCATTTTCCAACGAAAATATTAATAGAAATCAAAACAAACTGTGGAGCGGAGTTCGTGTGGGTTCCACACATTCAGATCTAGCTCCAGCCAATTATTTTGTTTCGCAGACCAAGTCAATAAACAGTTTCGAAATGGCCAAGCATAATAAGCAAATTCTCCTTCCAAGGAGAAAGAAGAAAGTCCATCGAAGTTCGAGAATGTGGAGGTGTTCAAATTTAATGCCAATGCAAAAAAAAAGGTGTCGAGATTGGCAATTTGCATAAATCACAATTACATTGTCAGTCGATAAACGATCGAGTTGTTGAGAGTTGAGTTCCACCTGAAGTCAGGCTATCTACATCTACAAGTGGCTGGTATTGGTGCCGAGAGAGACTGTGACAAATGTAGTTAAGACCAAGTAACAAAAGACTGGCTGTCAACAGGCATTGAATGGAAGTCGCGTGCTTGGCAAATCCACAATGCAGGTGGTCCGATGACAATGCAATTTGCCGGATAATGGACGCGATAATTGGGTCCATTGGCGAGGCAACCGATCATCATCATCACCATCATCTGGAGCATGAAACGGCAGCCAACACTTGGGCAATCATTTAGCATATTCGGCCAACCAAGCATATTCAAGTGTAATCCAATTTCATGGCGCATTTTGAGGTCGAATTAATGCAAACACACACACTTTCGACCAAATTGAGTCAAAGGCACAGGCCAAAAATAGCGGCCCCAGGAGGAGCATCTAAATATCTTTAATAGTCTGGCACATCGTAAAAATTTTCCAGCCTTAGGCAGATGGCAGTGCTGAAAGCTAAAATTTCCCAGCTTTTTGTTTTTTGAATCCGAATCGAATTGGGATCGTATCGAATGATGCATGGCGGCGACAATAAAGCGAAACATGCTATCCGAGTATCTTAAAGATATCTCTTCGTTTATCTAAATTTGTGCTTGTGCTGTAGTCTGTGGTTGTTTATAATGGCTATCAGTTTTTGTTGAATAACAATTTAGTTAACAATTTTAATGCTGATTTCTGTTTTCGAACTAGAGCGTCACTTTCACTCTCTCAAGGGGAACTAGTCTCGGAGGCTAGGAAATATTTATGTACATCTTTATTGGCTGGGCGCGCTTTTATTGTCTTGTCTTCATGGCACTGACAGATTTCTTATGGCTCTATTATATTTTGGAATTTTAATGGCTCATGTTTTCCATCTCCATTGAGCAAGATTCTCTGTCCAATAATAATATCTTTATGATTATCTAATTAATGAGCATTTAAATGGACATTACTTGGCTGAGTTCTTGAATTCCCAGAATAATCTTCAAACATTTCTCATGAAGATTGACGCGGCCAATAAAACTTAACTGCGGACTGGTCAATAATTTTTGAGTTTTCCAGTTTCGTTTCGGTTTTCCAAGTAACTTGATAGTGGCATACGGGTTACGTTATGGGATGTTATGTTATGTTATGTTGGCCCGTAACTCAATATTTCGAAGGAATATTCTTGTGAATTCCGATGGCAACCTTGATCGGCTGATATATCGGGTCTGGTCTATAACTTATGCCATCCCTCTCGATGAGGTAATATCTTCTGTTGTTTGCCTTTAAATTTAACTGCTCACAAGGCGTCTGGCGTCAGGTTTGTTTATCACATTTTGCTACTTGCTACTTGCAGTCTTGTATCTTGCAGATACACAGATACATTTGCACACATCTATATATCAGGGTGTGAAGTGCGAATTACCGAGCAACAGCGGCAGCGGCAGCAACAACAATTTGCATTTGCGTTCAATGAGCCACTGACCTAAGTCAATATATTTTGCATTGTGCCTGGCAAACAAACGTAGTATTAACTGTATCTGTATCTGTGCCCCCTGTATTTGTATCTGTATCGCTGTATATGTATCTGTATCTGCTCACTTGTTCATTGGCGGCCCACTCAGCTATCCCCGATAATTATGACGTTTTCCGATGGCAGCTCTGAATCACCGAAATCGTCGTACTCTCTAATGACTAAAGATTATGAAATTAAAAAGGGAAAAAGAGAAAAATATAAAATGCAGTAGTGAAAAATCAAATTAAAATATTCGTTAAGTTAAGTTAATAGTTTCATTCTTATTTGTTTTTTACAGTGAGATTTGCTGCTGGGAAAAACCAAACTACTTTACTTACTATTTTTACTCAAAAGGATAAAACTGTAAACTTTAGACACATTTTCTTATTGTTTTAAAAAATGAAAAATTTTGTTGTTTCTCTTTTCAAATAATATGAACAAATATCCAAGTTACTTTTCTTGACTTACTCTTTGAAGGTTTTTGGCATACTCTCTTCGACTAATGGGTATTCAAAATCCGGAACGAATCGAAAAACACTTTCGACGTTGGCAGCCAAAGTCGATGTTAGGAGGCGATAAGCAAAGTGCCTGTGTTGCATGCGGCTTCAATTGCATTTTATGCGGCTCAGACTCGATTTTGTCGTTGTTTTCACTTGCAGACACTTTTTTGTCGTTGCTAATTTATTTCCAACATTTGCTGTTTACTGTGAATTAATTGCGAACGCAACTAAGCACGCTCTGCACTATTTACGCCCCGCACAAACACAGCTGCATAGGCAGTAGTATAGTGTATCTGATAGATACGGAATTACACTTTGCGATATCGCACAAATACCCACACATTAGCACACGTGCTATCTGGATCAGTTGCAAATGTGCCCGGGCTTCAACATTTGTATAGGCATTAGCTATTAGCTATTACCCATCCACATTCCTCTGCTCCCGTTTGGGGACTTTCTTTTTGTGTCTTTGCCTCCTCAATGGCAATTTGCCTCAAATCGAGCGTTGGATCAACTAATTGAAATGTTATTTCTCATGTCAAATGTCTGCTGAGGGCTGGTGACAGCTAAAAATACACAAAAAAATCAGCTCCCAGGCCCATTTCACAGTCCCAATTCCAATTCCACATCCAATTTCCAATCCTCCCAAGTTGACAGGCGACAGTTTGGCTGTGGGTCCCTGCCACATTCGCTACGCTCCAGTTTAGAGATTTCCGTTTTGGCTGACTATATGTATGTAGGCATATATATATTTTGGGAAACTGCATAATATGTGTGTCAGCAAGGCGGGAACTAACGAATCGTTTGCCATGTCAAATGTCGTCGAAGGGGGAAAACTCTTTGAACTTTGACTGCGGCTTAATTTATCTGGTCACGGCTGGGCTGGAAACTTCTTTGCTTTGGGAACTAATAGCAGATACACTAGAAAATATTCAGCTAGATTATTGAAAAATTGCTTAAAGTAAAAGCTTTTGTTGCATTTTGAGGGAACTGAGAAAAAGTTTAGTGAGTTCGCAGAAGAAAAACAAAAACTATAATTATTTGTATATTTAACTTAACATGATAACTTATCACATTATCGAAATATCTTTTTTCCCTTTTTATACAACAATTTGTTCCTTTGAATTCCCAATATTCGATGGACCATCATCGCTGGGCCCATAAAAATGGTAAAAACCTCTAGACCATTGACACGACCAGATCATCAGCCCGCATCTGTCGCCTCAGTCTTGGTCTCAGTCTCAGTTTTTCAGAGTGAATAATTTTAAAAGCCGCCAGTCTGCACATGCTAAAAATGTTTTATGGACTTCTGTTTTTGTGGCTCTGGCTGTGTCTTTGGCAAAAAAATGCCGTCTAACCAGACACTGGAACACTGGCTGACAGGCCCGGGCAAGTTGGCCTCAACGTCCAACGGTTAACAATTTGACAACCACGGCTTTGACAGGCAACGCCAGCTAAATAATATATATGCGACTTATAACAGTTTAAGTTTTGGAGTCATTTTCCTAGCCCCGCGTGTCTGTCGAATAATTAAGAGTTTCCATTTGTTGGATTGCATAAATCAGCAAAGCGTATCTTACAAAATTTATGTATTTCCACCATCTCGTCTCGTCTCGTCTCGTCTCGGCTAATTGATTCGTAATAGTCTGTCCGCTTGAGGCTTAAAACTAGATACTAGAAATGGGTTAGGATCATTCTGGGAATTCGAATGATTGATTCTGTATGCAAAAGGGTCGTAAAATTACAGAATTTACGCCTCCAGCGATAGGCAAATAATGTGTGCGAGTTTCTCGCACAATGAAGCTCGCTTGTCTTCTTTTTTTGCGTCCACGGATGAGGGCGGATGGAGGCGGGGACACGCCCACGTGGTTAGGCTCTGAGTCTGGACCGGGTCTGATAATGGCATAATGCTTATCTCTCGGCCACGACGACAATGTTGACAACCTCCCACTCTCCTTTACTTTTTTTTTCGCCCGGTGACACAGAATCGCAATCGAGCGGAACGGGCTTTAGTAGACTGCTCGAGTCTAAAATTTATGATCGACTTAATGCCAAATGTAAATATTTGGCACAGAGGTCAGAGATCTAAGGCAGAGCAGATAGATGGATGTTGGGTTTCAAAGTGTGACCATGAAACGAGGTGTGAGGAAAGAATTTACATGGGGAAGATGATCCCAAAAAAGGTTGTTAAACTTCGAAGATAGTTTTGATTTTTAAACGTTTTTTAACTAATACAAAGCTTGGAACTTAAGTAATGGATTGCATTTAGGAAACATTGATTAAGATCACAACTCCGGCAGATCAGTTTGTTTCCCAATCATTGCTCAGTAACTTTAACCAATAGTCCATCCGTTTGGGCCACCTTCCCAGGGCTATCAAAGTCAGCGCCTCGACCGCCTCGTGCCACTCGATCAATGATCAGTGATCAATGGGGACTCTAATGGCAAGTCAAGCAAATGACTCAACACCTGCCAAAGACCAGGTACCTCCTCCAACTCCTAGCTCTAGAGCACCAGACTAGATTCTTGGCCTAAAAAGAGAGGATACCAGGGGGAGGAGCTGGAAGCTGGAGCGGCAGGAGGCGGCGGATGAGGCAGACAGCGCTGTCGCAGACGCAGCCACAGACGACGCCACTTGTCTTGTCGTGTCTCAAATTAATTAAAGACTCATCTACATATTTCATTTCCACTCCAACTGGTTGTTTAGTGGACAAGAAAAAGCCGCGGCCACAACATCCACCTAAGAAAATGCGGAAAAACAAAAAATCTGGAATGGGAACTGGGTCCGGAGAACGGGGATCTCTGCGGGCGCCGCCGAAATTGGCCTGTCACTGGTCACGCACTCGAAGGCTGAATGGGGGCGTGGTCGATGGTGGAGGCCTTTTTTCATGCAAAACATTTTACAGTTTTTAACATCTTGTTTAAGTTATTTTTCAGACATAATTTTCGAGATATTTTACATATGTTTGTTTCTTTTTTACAACTTACAATTTTAACATAATTTTTTGTTTTGTTTTTTCCCCAAAACTTGTATTAATTTGTAAGAACTCACATTTGGTGTTATTCAAATGTCGTAAACTTTCACTGGGAAACTTTTACCTAATCGGCTTTAATTCCATGGCTCTCCTTTGGTGGGCCAGGCCACTCGTTTAGACAATGCCTTTCGATGTGGAACTGCCCATACTTTACACGTTATTAGTCTAATTTAATCAAATGAAGGCATTCTCAATAGCCGCATTCATTTTTCATTAATGAATTGGACCCAGATGGGAAGTATCTTGATATGAAAAAACCCTCTAGACCAAAAACGGTAGCGTTGATAAATCTAATTTCCCAGTCCCAGGGAGAAAGCCAGAATCCCCACCACATACCCACACGTGTGTAATGCCCAGAAAAGAAATTCCAAAACCAAAGTGGTCGTGTCAAATCCCATCAGCTCAAATAGATCTCATCCCGCAGATATTGGATAGTTTTCCATTATGATTTGCCATTTGCCCATTATGATTTGCCATATGCAGCAAAATGGATTTTAGTGGGCGTTTTTTTACGTAAACAACCCCTGGAGTGAGCCCTTCTTCTTCCGATAAAAGACTCTCCTGTCAACGCGATTGTAATTTATTCTTTTGCGCATTTCCCTTTATCGGAAATTTGGCCAATAAGGTATTCGATTGCAGGATATCCTTTCCCTCCCGATTTGCGAAAAAATGCATTTCGAATGCCACAGAAAGAAAAAAAAACAGACACACAAAAGAGGCTAGAGGGTTTAGAGGTTTAGCCAACTGTGAATTGAATTTGGCACTCAAGCGATTGTTTGTGGATGGGTGCTAATTTGAGATGCGAATACCGGAATAGATACGGATTGCAATTTCTCCAGTCGAGCATGAAAATGCCGCAGATTTAGGGTGAGAAACGGGCCCTGCTTTCCTATCGCGCACATAAGTAGCTGGCTATTTCCCACAAAAAAATGAAAAAGCAATCACCTGCAAATGCTAAATAGATCGGCTTATCGTACCGCCCACGGTTTGATTTATCGCCGTTTATCTAAGCAAGAAGTGCAGGCAGCAGGCGGCACAGCCTCTTGGCTAAGATTTATTGCCCTGGCCAAACGACAACTCAATAAAGTGCCACTAATTGGGCTTTAATAGACAGCGACTGTTAACTCTTCATTGTCATCTGGATATCTGGGGACATAAAGCTGCATATATATGAAAGCAAAGGAAATCGAGTGGAGCCTCCATTGATTGATATGCTCGCCTCCAATTCAAATCAAATTGTCAAAATACGCTGCCCACGATCATAAATTAGAAGAGCCACAAAAGACGGCGTGGCACAGTAGTGAATTCGAAACGGGGTGGGGGAGCCCAAACAAAGCGGATAATAATGCCTTCGGTTTTGAGATATTCCCAGAGATATTTTTTACGACCATTGATGGCTGGCATACCATATTATGTTAAAAAACCACAGAAGTGATCGTAAATTTTCATAAAATGTCACGCCAAAACGTCACACTTTTTTTGTAAGCATAATTAAAAATATAATAAAAGGCAATTCCATACATATATGCATGGATTAATTTAAATATCTGCCTATATCATTTTTTTTTCTTTTTGTCAACTTTGAGGGCCTGCACATAAATTTCGACATTACCAATGCTGTCGTCTGGTTGGAAATTAAGGTCTCATTTGCATAAATCCAGCGTTCCTGCCATTTAAACGGTTATCAGAGAGTCCCAGCGATCCATCGATGGCAAGGAGAAGAACCAATCCCAACATAACTCAATCGAACACCTTCCAAGACTCCGTTTTGACAGCCATATTTCTTTGACATTTTAATTATTGTCAGAGCGTGACATCCATTTGAGTCGATTTTATTATTATCGTGGTTTTTCGGGGGACCTCACTCTCCAAAAACACTCGACCGACTACGTGCTTAATATGTGGGTAATTTAAAGCAGCTCAGAAGCGTGCCAGGAATTTGGATACATTAACTTTTGGAGTTCGAACTTTGGGTTTCCCATTTTTTTTTTTTCCTTTTTGGTTCAATGAACTGCACTCTACGCCTGATTGAACTTCCACACGCCTGCGCTGATTGATCAATAAAAGATCATTTGATTATCAATATGCACTTATTTCACACCTCAAGCCATTTCGTATTGTTATTGTTCCGCCTGCAATAACACACATAATAATGAGCTGAGCAAATTGAATAAGATTTCTATGAATATTACTAGAGAAAAGATACATTTGATGGGGTGTAAAGGCGTCAAATCGCCGTTTTTATTCATTTAATCATTGAATGTATTTTAACTTTATTAAGTTAATGATTTCTTTATTTTCAATTTTTATTAATATATCCAAGGGTTATGTTTAGTTAAAATAGTTCATAAAAAAATTATATTCTCTCATATTAACACTAATATGCTTATTTGTTCCGTATTGAATTAAGTAAACAAATTTATTTAAATAAAAAATAAATGCTTTCAATCGCATAGGCCCCGGCGAGATTCGAACTCACGATCTCCTGTTTACTAGACAGGCGCTTTAACCAACTAAGCCACGGCGCCACATGCATTGTGTGTGGCCAGAGTTCAGTCACAAGTTGTCACAGCCCGCTCTCCGACCAACCCTCATGCGCTCTCACCGCTTGTTCTTGTTGTTGTTCTCTGAGCTAAAATTAGCGCACTGCGGTGAAGAGAGAAAGAGATAGACATATATATGGGCAGAGAAAACTTTCCCACAAGAACAAATAATATAAATTATTCTTTTTAACAATTTAATACGCTAGAAGTTGTCTCTGTCCACACACACACACATGCAAACCAATACGTAAAAAAAGATAAAAAGAAGAAAAATTACTTTTGTTAACTCGAGCAAAACAAATCGTTTTTTAAATGAGCCTCGGAAAAAAAGTCACACCACGACAAACACGACGCAAGTGAAATGCAACACCACATGGCATTCGAAGTGAAAGGCTGTCACTGGGTCTCCACCCCCTTTCTCCCTTCCCTCTTCGTAAAAGCCCCTCCTACTGCCCTTTTAGACGACCTCTTCGATTTTAACAAATGAACTGACGCGCTTAGCGTGTCATTTGTTTAGTTTATATTTAGGGAAGAGTTGGAAATTGCCAAAGACTCCATAAAAATAGAAAAATTAACTATGCACTGCCAAAAATGAGTTTAGCATTGGTTATTACAATGGAGAATTGATTAAAGTTTTAATTATAGTAGTAGATTACAGATTGAGTTGTTTTGGAATCATAAGAACATTTACTGTAGAGATCTTACATTAATCCCATACTTAAGATGTTATAAACAGCATTACAAATTTCATTAAGTATTGAGTATATAACATAAACCTATCAAAAACTATCTTAATTTATTTTTCCGTGTGGCTGTGGGAAATTCCAGTGGGAGGGAAATAGTAAATCCATCGGATAAACGGGAACGGAACCGGGAAGGGGATCGTATCGGGTAAGCAATGCCATTACAGCCTCTTGAATTTTTTTTTATTTCGGTTACACTATTTATGCGTTTTTCCTTTTCGCTGAAACTTTACAATTTCCGTATTTGAAAGGGGGGTTGGGCGATTGATGCCATGTAAATAAAAACGCATGCCTTTCAAATAGTTCTGCTGCCTGTTTATGGCCGAAGTTGCAATGGAAGTTGCAGTTGCAATAAAAGTTGCATATACGGGATAAGCATGTGGGCCATAAATTGCCCACCTATTGACAGCAATATTTTATGATATTTTTGGGCCTCTGTTTATCTGCTGGCATAGTTTCAGGGAGATGAGATAATTATTCAAGTATTGGCAGGGCATTAAATCGCCAGCATACCATATGCCTGCTTTTTATGTCAAGGATTTTATTCCAGCTGTCCTGAAAGAGAACATAAATAAACTATAGTTAAGGATTTAATTACTTGTTCAGATTATATCGTTAGGGAATCAATGGCTTTCCTACTCAAGTGGCCACTTCCTTGGCGTACTCCGCCATAATCTCTAATAATAATATTTTTTATTAGGAACAAACATTTCCTTGCCGCAGCAGCTGGCTAAGATTTCGATTTCCCATTGCTCCCGTAACAAGCTGTGTATTTATAAATTGATGTTTATTATGCACAAAGTGCATAAAGTTCATTGAACGAGTGCGTGGCATGCCGCTTGCCACAAAGTGCTGACACACTTTGGCCAGGCAACTGCCAACTGACAAAGAGGCAGGCGGTACTGCCAGCCTTCTCCTCCGGAATCTCCAGAGACTCCAAAGATTCCGGAGACCACACAAGTGGTTTGACCTTAAACGATGCTGAACTTGAATTTGGTGTGGCTGCGCGTCTTTTATGTTCATTTCTCAAGTGCAAGGCGGCAATTTCAATTAACCCGACGCGGTACTCGCCATAAATTATATACATTATCCATTATCTCACTTAAGGCATCTTCGATTCGGTACAGTTGACAAATTTGATCGGCAATGGAATCTATGATTAAGTGGTTTCCCAGCTGGGTGTGTTTATTATTATTTTTCTTATATATTTCTTAACCCATGGATTAATTTACTTTCCTGGGCTGTCGGCTCACCAGGTGTCGGATATGTAATTAAGCACCTTTTGGGTTCTCACTCTTTTTTGACATCCTGACACCTGCGCCCAAAATTGTGGGTCAGACCATAATCAGGTCGTCTTTTCTGGCACCTTGTGATTGATAATTAATTAATGTGCTTTCTCCGTTTCGTTTGCAGCGATTCTCCAGCGATCCACCGTGGATGTGGGGCGCATCAAGCTGCAGAGTGTGGCCACTTGCCTGTATCTGTGCATGGACGCGTGCGGTGTTCCCTACGGCTCGGTAAGTAAGCTTTCAATATTATAAAAAAAAGTTAAAAAATATTAATTAAAAAGAGGTTAATGGTTAATGTAGCTCACAAGATCAGTTAACATATTTCAATCTTTCTCTGAAAAGAAAAGATATATCACAAATTTGGGCATCCTTATTTTCCGTATCCCCTGAACCGCGAAATTGATTTCTTCTAACAATTTGCCGCTCTGCGATAACTAAATTTGGTATATGGAGCGGTCTATATCTAGTCCATTGTTGGCACCCCTCTAACGAAAACAAAAACAAACAAAGGCCTGTTAAAAGATTGAGGTAAACCAAAAAAAAAAAAAAAAATAAAACCCAAAAGGGATACTCAAATAAATGAAAGGGCGACCGAAGGGCTCGGGCAATAAATAAAAAATTAAATGTGAACAAAAACAAAGCAACACGATCAGCAGCAACAAAGGGAGTCCTTTTTGCCTTTTGCCCTGGAATGCGTCCTTAGGCTGTCAAGTGGTTGGAATATCGTCCTTGGGTTTCTATACCCCTGCTCCTTATACTTACCCTGACACTTTATCCCGCTGCGTTTCAACGATCCTCATCTTTGGGATGCCTTTTTTGGGCTGGCGCCACTGCAACCACTACGGCCGCGCTTCATTGGTCCGTCGGACATTAGTTTTATTTAATTTTTTGTTTTAATTTATTTCATTTCTTTCCGCTGTCTCAAGCACTTTGACCTTTCCGCATCCGAAATAGCAGCGAGTGTGCCAATTCTGTCAGCCTAGGCGTGTCCGCCTTGGCTTTTTTTTTTTTTAGGCGAGTATCTCGCAGATACTCGGATAGATACTTGCTGATTGATGCGCTTCACCAGCGGCCACTTTGTAGGCGGCCCTTTGAAGGCGCCGCATGCCTCTAACATAGCCAACATACATATCTCTAAGTTGGTCAAGTGGGCGGTTATATTGGGCCGTCTTGTTTATTTTGGCGACCAAGAAGGCGTCCGGTACACACAGCACGAGATCTGAGAAAGAGAAGCAAGAGCTGCATTCTAAACTTACCCGCCGCTAGTTATGGTCCCTGATTTACTAGTACTTTTAATACTTTCCGTCGTTGTGCTATATATAGCCCTGCCACATTTCACCATAATATTTCTTAAATATTTTCTGTCTTGTGACCAACGAGGCAGGTGATTTCGGGCTTTGGCTAATTGAACAAAAAGGAAAAAAGTAAAATATAAGCCCAAAATGCTTGCCAATTCATAAATTTAAAACCCAAACAGCCTCGTGACTCAGAGCGTCTCGGCCAATTAAAATGTCGTAGCCATAAATGTTCGTATTACGGTTTTGCTTATTAATTTGCATAATTTGTTCTCCGGGAAGAGACTTTCGACCGCCCGCAGAGTCCACGAACTTGGGTTTGGTCAATTAATGCTAAGCGACCCAGGGTCGAAATGAATATGTTGCATCATTATCATGGTTATTGTCCTGTTCAGGGGCGATAAGTGGCGGGCGGAACGCGTCACGCAGGTTTTTCTTTTCATTTGGTTGGTCATACAGCAGATTGTTGTATACCCTAAGTGGTTCCGTTTGTAGGTGTTCACCGTAATCTGGACAACAGGTTGACCCTTTCTACGGCTCGCCTGGCGCCACTCGATCAGCTCCGATAGAGAGACCACGCTGGGCTAATGGTTCTGGGTGTCCCCTCTCATTTTCCCTGATGTTTTTCCTTATCCGAGTACAACTTCATTTCCCTTTGGTGTCTGCCAATTTTCACTTGCAAGCCATTAAAGACTAAAAATAAATGAAAATGCCTGGAAATAAGTATCATAAAAGAGTTTTAGAGGAAGGGTTGCGGGCCAGAGGCTCTCATGCCACATTGTTGTCACATATGTCAAAAAATTAGTCTCCTCTTGACTCGACCTCGGGAATGGCGTCAACATGCTCCAACGTTGCTCCTGGGTTGGCCTGGCCCTCACCCATTTGATGGCTCATTGCGGTTCGCCTTTCGCCTGATTAATTTCTAAATTTAAGCGGCGACATTTTCCCGGGTAAGCAATCAGGCAGGGAATTGCCTGGCTGCCGTTTTATTTACGAAACAATTTTAATTGCCTGACAAGCGAATTAATTCAGTGTTTGTTAATTGAATTTGATCTGCAGATGTCTAGCAGTCGGCTCAACCTGAAAGGCCACTGGGAAAGCAGGGCTAATGTAAATCCTTTCTCCGATCTCGATTTACATTTCTTTTTCGTTGTTGTTTACCTAGCCAGACAATTTCTCATTCTCAGTCGGGTAATTCTTTCAACTGGCTATTTGGTCCTTTTGTTCGGCTGTCAGGAGGTGTTCATAAAGTTGGAATGTTTATGGTTAGTACGAGGTCGGGGGCCCACTATCGATGGCCAACACCGATAGGAGCACATCCTGTGATAATGAGCGCATTTATCCATCTGATCTCTGTGATGATAGACAAAAGAAACAGACGCCGCCTTTGGTCAGCGAATTCAAGGAATGGGGGAATGTGCTTCATTATTGGTATTTGATTCTGAAGAAGTTGGTAACAAGAAGAGCCCTTTTGAAGTGGCCTAAAAGGCAATAGCCACGTTGTATTTAAAGAGTGTTTCTGTTTACTGATCATAGCTACTGGAAGATACCATATGTTTCTATAGATTAAAACCAACTACCATTTGCTTAGCCAAATCATTTAATCATAGCCCTTGATTGTTGCAGAAAGACTTCACCGACGACTGCGTCTTCAACGAGAACATGGGTCTGCAGAACTACAACACGTACTCCTCCACGTATCACTCGCATTCGAAGCGTGTCTTCTACTTGGCCCTTAATGGCAGTGGCCAGCCCCGGCGTACCCAGATTCCAGCCACCCGATCGCTGGGAAAGCTGAGCACCTATACAAATGCCATAACAGAGACAGTGCCGCAGGAGCGGGTCGAGCAGCTGATCGCCAAGAATTTTGGTGCCAATCGCGTTAAGCACGGCGTGCGGCAACTTTGTGATACGGGCAAGCCGCTGATCGAGCTGATCGATGTGGCCAGATTCAAGGGGCCGCCACATTGTAACAGCAACACTAGTGGCAGCAGCAGTAGCAGTAGTAAAAGTAGTAGCAGTAGCAGTTACGTTCCTGTGTCTGCAATCAGCAGCCTGAGTAGTATTAGTAACAGTAGTCAAAGCGAGAGCGGCCATATTAGCAGTAGCCTTAGCAGTAGCAATAACAGTAACAGTAACAGTAACAGTAATAGTAGTAGCAATAGCAGTAGTAGTAGACCAAGTGGTAACAAGGCCAACAAGAAGAAAAAGCCCAAGTGCAAGCCGCACGAGCAGGAGGACACTCATAATTGCCAAAAGCGTGGAGGAGCTGGAACGGGAGCGGGAGCTAGTAATTTGAGAAAACTGGGGCCCAAGGCGAAAAGATGCAAGGAACTGCGTGAAAAAGCGGCGGCCGAGAAACGAGCCCCGCCCAATTGTGGCAAGAAGAATGGAGCCAGGAAGAATCCTATAGAGGCTGCCAAAGGAGTAATGCAGCAGCGAGCGAAGGGAAATATCCAGCAGGGTGGCAAGAAAAAGGCGAATAAGCAGGGAAAGCAGCGGCCAAATGGTGGCAAGAAGCAGCAGCAGCAGCAACAGCAGCAGCAGCAGGCACATCAGGCTAAGGCCGTTTCCGGTGGCAAGCGGAAGCATCGAAAATTGGATACAAGTACTACCACCACGATGGCTACCAGTCTGGCCACACCTCCCGGAAGTCACTGGGAGAGCAGTTCGCCCCTGCCTGCTTTTTCTCCCAGCGAAACCAGCGATCGAGTGGAGCGCAATGTGCGCATGAACAGCGGCGAGGATGCGGATCAGGATCACGAACACGATCAGGATCAAGAGCAGGCTGAGCCGTCGGAACAGGGCGATGAGGATGCTGACGGCGATGGTGGATCCCTGGAGGATGCCAGCTACGAGGACGCCAGTTCCGAGGCGCAGGGACGCAGCGGTGCAGCCGGCGATGATTCGCTCTACTACGATTTGTGAGTTTCCCATAAGAAAATTCTTTGCTAACCCTTCATCTATTTCTCACAAAACAAAACGATAATTACGTAGAGATTTTCTAAATTCTTTTGCAAATTTCTAAATTTAAACAATAACTTTTTTAATATACTTTATGGATTGGAAGTTCAACATTTCTAAATTTTTCTAAAATTATTAAATATTTTCCTTTTGGGATTAACATTGATTGGAATTTTCCATAACCTTGAATATTTATAGAATTTAAAATTATTTTCCAAATTTATTTCACACATTTTGTACTTTTTGGTTATTATTTATTTATTTGGTTGTTGTGCTTTATTTTATTTTTTTATTTTTCAAAATTTAAAATTATTTATTTGGGCCTGCAAAATGAAATCAAAACGTTCAAAATGTGGAAAATTCAGATAAAATCAGTGAAAGACTGTTGAGAAAAAAGAAAGTTGAGAAAAGAGAAGGAAGGATGTGAAAATGATGTATAAAGTCTGGCTTGAGTATGAAAAAGATTATGTAATTGCAAGTTTCCACAACAAATACACACACACCAACAGTCACCCACCTTACTACACAGCACATTCAGCACCAGATGCACACCATATAAATATATATATATATCATCAGTGTGTAAATATTTGATATATCATACATACCCCTACATAGGACTGTGGTTCACTAAAGTATTTTTGATGCAGCGGACTGTTGTCCCCCCGGCGATGATCCAGGTCAATGCCAGTGGCCCACTAAAGACGATGAATATCAATGTATTACAACGGAGTCTCGAGTATTTTATAAGAACCTCTCAAGCCAACAATTTGGATTATAATCACCATCGAAAAGTAAACTAAACGCACGCCCATCCAATCAGATAGATGTAAAAATGAAAAAAAATCGAAGCCATAACCTTACGCAACGCGAATGACCCAAAGAGTCTATTGAAATACTTGAGTCTCTGTATCTGCGGAACTTTCACGTTCACGTCGACGACGAAAAATACTCAAAAATACGACCACAGCGATAAGTCAACCAGAAAACATGAAAATGAAAATGAAAACTTGCAAAGCGCTTTCCCAATATTGTAAACGAGTGAAGCGGTGAAAATTCGAATACTAAATAGTATATGTCGAGGGAATCCATTTGTAAATAGATCCACGATTTAGTCGTAAGATCAATTTTTTTGTCACTGTGTATTGTCGAACCTCGCTGCCTCTCTCAGTGCATAGCCTAAGCTCTGTAAATCAATTTTCAATGCAAATTTTCCTTAATGGAAACTCGAGGTGGAAATCCCTATGCGAAAACAATAAAACCAACGACACATCGAAAACTATTATTCAATAAATAAATAAATAAATGAGAAAAAAATATAGGAATGCAAAACTCACAAATCAAAAGATTGTATTTTTATTTTAAAACTACTTATGAAACTAACATGTAATATTAATTTATTCGATCGATGAGAGATAAGCGTGAAATTATAGTTTGTAGCTTGTATGATGATGGAGTTATTTATTTATTTGAAAATATTTATTTATAAACTACTTCTAAGACGCTTAGGCTCTAGACTAACAACACTTTGTTATAATTTAATGCATTAAACAAACATTTTCCAGATAAGTGAGTAAAATGATCAACGAAAAAAGCATGAGAAAAACGAGAAAAGCTAAACTAAACAAAATAAAATTAAAAATACATTAATATCAAATCGAGAATGTGTTTTAGTCGTACGATGGTAAGAGGAGTAGTCCTTGTAAAAGGTTTATATCCAATATGATGAGTTTTCTGCATGAAATTAAAAAATATTTTTAGGATTTTGCACGTTGCCCGAGTTAAATCAAAAAAATTTACCAAATTGTTACAATTCACTCATTTTATTTTTGGCATGGTTTTTACCTATATAAATCCAAATCCCAAAATCCCTTTCTATAATTTTCTGTGCCCATTACAGCCTGTGCCTGCAGCTAGTCGTCCTGGTCTTGCTTCACACCCAAGTTATCTAGTAAAGGGATGTTTAACCTTCGATCTATTGCCGCAACCTATTGGACTACCGATCCACACAACAAAGCTAAAGTTCCTGATCATTAAGCATAAGAGTTCTAAAGTTAAAAGTACAAATAGGGTATAATATTTACGTATTTATCATTTAAGACTGAAAAAAGAACACAAGCTAAAACTACTGTAAATAAACTAAAATATTCTAAAAGCTAATTTAGCAACCTGTGTTATCTTTCGATTTATTGGTCTGTTTGAGCCGCTTGGGGAATATTTCATTATGCTGATTAAATCCCAGTGTCATCATTATGGCACACATTGATTGCGCTAATAACAGGTGAGCAGATAAAGCTGATTGCTCTGGGAGAGCAGGCAGCAGGTAGCACCTAGGCAAAAAACGCTCTCATAATATGCTGATATCAGCTGACTACAGTCAAAGACCTTTCTAGAGGCGCGCCAGCACGTGCTGAAAACGTATAGATCATGTGGTTGGGACTAGATCGAGAGAGATCGCAGATCAGAGAGCGACGACGATTTTAAAATTACAGTCAAACCTCTATAAATCAAAGTTAAATTTTGTATTTATATTATTTAAAGAACTTCAGCTTTATTAAGCTATAACTTAATAATGTTGGTTAATTAAAATCTTCAAAAGTAGGTAAAATGTATTTCTAAAAATATTTTAAAAAATGTATAAAGTTTCAAAATTTTCTTTTCTAAGTTAATTTAGTTTGGCGCGTGCCAAATATTTCCATAAAATAAATTAACAAGTTTGTTGTCAGCCAGTAGTTCCTATTAAATTTGCTCCCCTGTAAATGGATAATAGAATAAAGTTGAGCTAACTACGCTCGGATTACGGGCGAGGAGACTCGTGCCCTGTGCCCCCGTACCCTAGTCCGGAACCGCAATAGCGGTACCCAGTTCAAATCGTTCCGATTCCCCTGTGTGAGACAAGTCACGTAGGCCTTGAAATGGCGAAATTGCTGCTCGCTGCTGGTCGCTCATGTTCCCGCATTCGCATTCATTCAAACGCTGCTGAATTTTTCGCATGAATAGGCGAAACACGAGGCACAACCAGCCCCCACAGCAGCCCAAAAAAACAGAAGGGGGAGAATGAAAAGAACACCGCTCGCCCACCCGAAACCAATCTGAACAAAAAGTATGTATAAAAAGAGACCCGCCGGAGAACCCGGGCAGTCCAAGAACCCGAGAATCCAAATCCGAATCCGAAGTGCTCTTGGCAACATAAATTGGAACGAAAGTCCCCCGATTCGATCGTAAAGTAAAGCTAACGTAAGCATAAAAGAGCGGGTGACGTCGTCGTCGTCGGGCTTGTGGTTTCCACTCGAATGTTTGTCGCACGCTCTCCACGCGCATTTCCGGGGCTTATCAGCTGCTCCGGCGATGATCACCATTATCATTATCATATGGCTATGGCTATGGCCTATGGTCAGTCCAACCAGCTATAACCTGTTATCAAAGTCAGCTGTCTGAGAGCGTTAATTGGTCGCCTGATTAAAGAAGTTCATTTGGGAGAAGGCAGTGAACTTATAGGTCTTACGTACAAATTTTGTCAAACCTGAACCTTTGACAGCATGAAATGTTGCAAAACTTTGGTAATTTTGTTTACCATTTGCTTTTGCCGTCATGAGCTTATAGCCGCCATAACTTATATCTGCTATATACCTACTAAAAAATTAGATTGCATTGTTTTTAAAGGGTTTTCCAGCCTACTAGACGATAATTATATGGCTGTATTTTTTCAGTGATAAATATAAATAAATGGTTTTTAAGTTGCAGGTAGCAATAACAATTAAGAACAGAGAATTAAGATATTCTTATTTTCTAATACTTTTTGCTTGTTTATTGTTGCTTAATTATTGCTTATTTTTATTAGTTGTTTTTTAAAACAGTTAAAAGGTTGATTACATTGTTTTTAAAGGTTTTTCTACTTATTTTTTGACAATAATTTAGTTATCTTAATTAAATTAAATTGTCTATGAAAGTAGCAATAATAATTAAAAACTGAGCAATTAAGACATTTCCAATTTTGTAGTAGTGAATGACAATAGGGTTGTAAAATAAGATTAAATTAATAGTTTCTTAATAAGCAACTATAGTTATGGGCATAATGTATTTTGTTTGTTAAAAAAATATTCGAAAAATGTTATAACAAAAATGTTTGACTTGACTTTCTCGTTTCATTTTATTCAACATTCAATTTTGCTGATATTCACACAAACATCACAGCAGCAGTGACATTTAAATTTTGGCAGGTTGCAGATAAACTTTTACGATTTTGAGGTCTACGTGACGTATGGAGAATACACCCGTGGTGATTCACAGTGATCGACTTTAGTGTGGGCATGCCCCCAAACTGCTTCTCCGTCCAATCAACTGCACCTGCTCAATGCCATTGCCATTGCCATTTGCAGTGCCAATTCGTGAAATTCAAGTGGCAGATTAGATAGATTTATTAATGAACACCCACACAAATCCGGTGATACTAATTTATTGCCTTGACATCTAACAAGTGTTCTCTATCATCTTGTGTGGGATGCTGGCGAGGAATCTAACATGAGAAAGTCTTTTTATGGAATATTTTTTGATCAAATGGTAGTAAAAAAAAGTCAACTCCATACTTTTTACCATTGAATGGAAGCAAGTCGTTGCTGGGTGATACTTGGTATAAAAAGGTAAGTGGTGGTCGACTTGGAATTTACATAAAAGAAGTTAGATGTTTATTTCGATAATAGGTAAAAAATAGGTAAGCTATTTTACTTAAAACTGGGAGGCGTTGATTTGATTATCATATGTATAATAACTTATATTTGTCGAAAAGTTATTTTGTCGAAGTTGAAGGTTGAGGGTGCTTATAACGGTTATGATAATGACTTGTAATGGCCCTTGTAATAATATTAATATATGGTTAACATGTAAGTCTAATTAAAGTTTCATAGTTAAAAATAGCAAAAGAACAATGCATTATGGTCATTGCCGATGCTTGGTTGGTTAAATAGGAAGCTGATCGGCAGCGCCAATTATTATTCATTGATTAAGAGTGACTACTTAGACTTAGAAAGGGAAATATTAAACAAAAAATTAAAAAAGGCATCAAAAGGCATTCCAAAGTTGAATTCAATTAAACAGATTTCAATCATCCGGACATGACGGAAATGTCAGAATCTTTGCCATTCCCGTTGATCTCCGCTCAAGCCACCCTCGGCAGAGTCCGGTTTAGCTGCATTTCTAGTTCATGGCCTGCATTGCGTGAATATGATGAGTACGCTTAATTGGATTAGCTGCGATGTCTGCCGGGAAATGGAAATGGAAACGGAGACGAGCTAAAGAGCCAAAGTCACTGAGCGATTGCATAACAAGCCGGTTCGGCCAGTCGGTCGGAAAAGCGTGTGAAATGGAGTTGTAACCGGCATGATATTCTATTTACTAAATAATTGGACACAAATGTCGCCGACGATGGGAGAGCATGTCCATCAAAATGCCAAGTTGCTTATGCAAAATGTTTCTCATGCTAAAAAAAGCAATATTGGTGAAAAAAAAATTCACTTGGAGATGCGGGGCATCGATCCCCGTACCTCTCACATGCTAAGCGAGCGCTCTACCATCTGAGCTACATCCCCTGTTGTATACCTTGTGTCTTATATCCCACCTGAATGCTTTTGTCATACTTGTTGAATAGTGGTAGTTTTGTGTGAGCCCTTTAAGTGTGTAGGAAAAAGCTCTCAGCATGAGCTTTTTGGTTATAAATAAGAATATTTTTTTTTTTTTTGAAAAAACATCTCATTTTAAATATTTTTCTTTCGTATATAAGTTTAATATCTTAAAATTTTAACTATAAACAAAAAATTAAAATAATAACAAAAAATAAAGGAGTGTTCCCGCCCGGGTTCGAACCGGGGACCTTGTGCGTGTGAAGCACACGTGATGACCGCTACACTACGGAAACCTGCCCTGCAAGGATATGCAAAACGCAAAAAGATTATACATAACTTGCTTTAAACTAGGAGCAAAGGATACTGCTCTTACATAAAAAAATAAATGAGGGAAATAACTATAAAATACAACATGCTTGTTGAAAAACATGAAAGAGGAAGTACTTCTCGACCTAGTTTTTCTTTCCCTTTCTCCTAGTTTCTCTGCCAAGTTCAAAGCAATGATAATGATGCACGCACTGTCAACGAAAGACATAAAACTCGCAGGGTGCAACATATTTAGGCCATAACAGCACTTTCTTTAATGGGAATCGGTCCTATTTCCAGACAACCAACCTTTCGCCTTGGGTGGCTCTCGGCTAGGGCTGCAACAAATTGAAGTCGTAAAAGTGTCCGTGAGTTGGAGTCATACCCGGGATGCTGACATTGCAGGCGAGTCGTAAAACAGTTGAAATTCGGTGCGTGCTGAGGGTCGGCGTGTTTATAAATACAACACACCTGAAATGATCGTAAAGGCAGCCTCATTAAAACGATATAAAAACGAATGTGGTTGAGAGAAAATGAATTGAATAAACTTCAATATCACTGCGGAAGTGGTCAGGTGGGAGGTCAATTGACATTGAAATTGAATAGCATGCAAAAAAGTGAAAAGGAAAGGAAACTATTTCCAATGGATTTGAACTGAGAACCTTGTGCGTTTGAAGCACACTATGGAAATCACGCTTACCATCGATAAGGAAATCACTCTTAACGTTTTGGAAACCACCTCATTTATCAGTGTTCGATTTGCATAATTTCCATGTGGGAAAACGCAAGAATTTGTAGACAGAAAACTCTGATTTATGGGCATTCCGATAAGCATGGAGTAAAAGTGTTTTGACTGGCTGGTATAAAAAATTTCTTTGATCTTGGGGCTTAAACTTGAACTAGTTGAAAATTAGCTGGGGAAATAAAGTATCGTTTCCCTTTTTGTTTGATATGAACTGTATGCTGGGGACAAGGTCTATGGTTTGGTTAGACACTAAAAAAGGAGACTTTCATATCATTAAGTCGGGAAATGCGTGCGACGACCCTATAAATAAGCTGCAAAAGCAATTAGGTGGCTTCTGGCCAAAATTGATTGCAAATTGTTCTGGGATGCGGCATTGGTTTTTGCAGGGGCCTCTCTGCGACTGATAAGGGCAATCGCTGGATGCGGATTCTAAGTGGAATGGACACCCGCAATGGCCGGGCAAACGGGTTCAACTGGCCAATGGCGATACAAGTGACAAGTGAACATGGAAAACTAATTTATGTGGCGCATGCGACAGGAAATGCAAGCGGAGCGACTCCACTCCATTCGATTCGATTCGATGAATCGGAATGCCATGTGCAATATGCAATGCAAACCCGTCGACGCGTCGATGCAGTTACTCAATGAAAGTCGGTTCTTGGTTCGTTCGTTCGTTCTTCGTTCTTGGGGACACTTGGCACCTTGGAAAGAGAGAGACCTTGACCGGGTTGTCCCGGCTGGGCAACGGTAATACGAAACCACCGCTAAAACGCAAAACAACTGGCGAACAAGTGAAGAACACATAACCGCCTAACAACACTTTGCTCTTAACAACACCAGCGTCAGCCACTTTTGGACCCGCCGGCTCCTCAATCGAGGACGTGTTAAGGAAGCATATCTATCGCTGGGATCAGAATTTCAAATTGCACAGAGGGTAAAAGTTATAAGTTATACAAAGCTAATCAGGATACCACTATATTGCATCCATCATTAAGAGCTCATTAGAAGGTATTTATTGTGTTACTAGAAAGCTGAAAGGGTAAGTAACATTAATGATCTTTAAAAGGAATTTATTTCTGAAAAGCACAAAACTTGTTATTATTATAGTTTATTTCTCGCAGTGTGAGCCGGTTCCAACTGCGTTTGGCTGCGGGCTAAGACATCACCTTCATCATCATCAGCATCAGCAACTGGCCGCATCTCAACATCATCGCTTGTTGACCAAGTTATGCTACGCGAACAACGATGTGTCATGTCGTACCGCCAGCCAAAGGCAAGATATGGTCAAGTTCCTAGAGTTTGAAGATTGGATAGCCGCGGCCATTCTTCACACCTCCCACAACGGGAGGGCAGAAATTCGCACGCTCGAGGCGCCAGCCGATCCTAACCAGCTGGGCTGGCCAAGAACTCCCGATTCCTGATTTGATCGGACCTAGACCACAAGCTCCGCTGCGGGCCATCAACAGCCACATTGATCTTCCTTGCCCGTCTGCGGTTGCATCTTCATCTCTTATTAATCGCCCCATTTATTTGATTATCTCCGGGGCCAGCGGACTGGCTTGGGATAGATTTATGCCTCGGCGGCGTAATTTACTCGCTAATCATGCAACACTTTTCATTTTGACACGTTCGGGCGGCTCTCACCAAAGCACCGCCAGCGGTAATTATGTAAATTTCCCCACCGATACCAGTCGATCCAAGTCGACCCAAACCGATTCGATCCTCGGCCTTACCAATCCATTGGATGCCGGGGGGTGCCATTTTATGATCTATGCCTGCTTCGTGCTTAGAAGCGAACTTAACACAAATTGATAAAAGCAACATCAACAACATGGGGCGCTCGACTGCGGTCTTGGACTATTTTTACGATCATCGATCCCGCGTTCTTCTTGTTTTCACTGGCGAACACATCGTCTTACATAAATTACGGACAAGGACCCGGACTGGCACCAGGTCCGGTATAGAATTCCAGGGAAAATGCATCGCACATCGGCCCGCCTGCTTGTGTTTTGACACCAAACATCCGCTCTAAGCCGCAGCCACAGCGAAAGGGGTTAGGGTTTAGCCATCTGATTCGGATTCCCATTCCCAAATCCCAACCAGGATCGGGCGGGGGCAACAACTGATCTTGTTAGCCGTTGCCGTTCATGCGCATGACTGCAATTTAAGCGCCATAAATTCTGTTTCCAGTTCCCCATGTCGAAGGCAATATGTCAAAGTTGTTATGCCCTTGCAGTATATAGGGCAAGAGGGGTATGATAGGCTTACCTTAACACATAGTAAAAATATGTATCATTTTTTATGAAATAAGTAAGTAAGTCTGGTGTTTTAAAATTATCATCAAATAATAAATATTAAAGTTATACTTTATTTTCTAAGAATGTTTTCATTTATTATTTATTGTAACTCACAAAAAACGGTTTTCCAATTTTTAACTTGAAGAAAGAATCAAGAAGAGCCAAGAAGAATATTTCTTGCATTTCCAAAATTAGAGGTATTTTTAGTCGAACCCTTCGAAAGAATATAAGATTTCCTTGAGACTTACTCGAGCATGATGCCCTTTCAAGCACTTTCCTATAATGTGAGGTTGCATTAGATGACTTAATAAGATTTTCGTTGGGCATGGTTTGGGGTGGTTAGGCAGCTGAATTGGATCCGCTTTCAAGTGGTTGAGGGCCGGATAACAGCAGTGTCATTAGCTGAGGCTTTGCTGTGACATATGCAAATGTGAAAGGTAATTAAACAATCCTTCAAGTGGTAACTTCGAGAGACATAAATTAGTGCTTAGCATTATAAATAAGCACAAACAATTTCAGTATTTTCTACACGATTAATAACGCCAATTAATCGCAGCAATGGCGGCTGGCAGCAATCATTGCCATGTAACTGACAAACTGGTCGACAGTTGCTAATGAATTAATCAGCGTGGAGATTAGATCGCAGATTTGCGATTCTGGATCTGCGATCGGTGATCAGAAACCATTCAGGCAATCGCATAAAGAGCGTAGGCATTTAATTGCCCCAGCAGACAATAATATTAGCGGTGCTACTGACAAATGATAATTGGTATTTGCATGACAATTAGAGTCGCCATCACATTGCTGCCAAGATCGGATCAGGTGGGCGCCAGGCGTCTTTGAGAAGCTGCCTTAGGAGTCCGAGCCAAATGCCATTGGTCACGCCGGCCACTTCCTGCATATTTTCAAGCCGGTTTATGTATATACATATAAGTATCAAGAGCTCCAGTCAGTCGGCCCATGATCAATGGTGCAGACTCTTATGAATCTTGAACACTAATGCCCCCGAAAATGCGCCACAAGGATCGGATTTCTTGAACTTGACATTGAAAACACCGACGACGACAACGACGACGTCGGAGCAGATGAAGATGCTCCTTGGGCTGTCAATCCGCTTACCCAACGGAATGGTGCGATCATTATCACTGATCCCCAACCAAATTAATTCCCGGTCCTAAGTGGCTCTTAATTGTTGCAGTTTATTTCGGGAGTGCACCCAAGCATCGATCTGGATTCATTTAGGAGGGGCATGTCACTCAGTGAAAGAAGGGGCAGGGTCGATCTGTGGCGGGGGCAAAAGTATCCAGTTGCAATGCTGACAAGATCACGTACAAAGTGCAACTTTGCTTGGCTGTCAATCAAATGATGATGTTATTCCGTTCGCCCATCACCAAAGGGTTTGTTCAACTGGAATGTGAACCATTAGGTACTCGATAAATCGCTGCGAGGGCCGTTTGATATCTTCAGCTGTTTGTCTTAAGGTGATGGTTCTAATCTGCTTTTGTGCAAAGTGATGGCACTCTTAAGATTCTAGAAGCCTTAATCCGAATGCTTTACATTAAAGTATGATGACCTTTAGTGTCTCAAAGAGTATAAATAAATTTTATCTTAGCTTTATCTTTTTTGATATTATTGATTTTCTCAGTTATCAGATAATATTATGGGGTGATTATTTCATAGCATTATATTTCATCAAAATATTTTCAATAGAATAATCTTTTATTTGCTATTGTCAAAATGAATGTGATAATGACTATACCTCTCAACTGAGGATTAGAGATAATTTTTTCATCAGTTTCTTTAATTGCTTGAAAATTATGTATTCTTTTTTTAACTATCTGAAAGTTTATTTTCTTAAACTGATATTCAGAATGAATTCGATAATTTCCTTATCATGTTCTGTGTTTCCAAACTCCAATTGATATTTGAGTAATATCTTTACATTGGCTTAAAGTTCGTCGTGGTGAATTAAAGATTAGCCATTTTACGCAAGTTTGCACTACAAGCGCACTTCTAAGTTCTTAGCAAAGCGTTATCATTATCCGAAATCGTTTCCCAAGGAATGTTAACCTCTGATGGTAACATTACCTTGAACGACATACCGTACCCCCATCTCCGTTACCATTGGTGATCAATGAAAGACCGTACGCAACTATCGCACCTGGGACGCCATAACCAATCACCGGGAGATAAGCCGTCGATATCAAGCAATGGCCCCCGAATGTTTCGGCCATCTAAAACATTTTTGGTTTGCCTATATCTGGGTTTGTTGTTTTTATATATTTTTGGCAGTACTTGAATGGTAACCGGATGAGTCACCCGTTGGTAATAACTAATTGTTTTAAAGCCTAACAGAATTAAGTGTATTAAATGATTAGTGCCCGTTGGCGTAGTCCGACCATTTTTTGCCCAGTGCCTGATCGCGTGCCTGCTGTCGTAAAACCTTGCCACTTCCAGTTTTTGGCAACTCAGTGAGGAAGAAGACACCACAATGGAGCTGTTTGTGCTTGACCACCAGTCGCTTGGCCACATATTCCACTATGTCCATTTCGGTGAGTTTACTTCCGGGGACTTTTACAACTGCCGCAGCCGCAGGATCACCATCTACCTCATTCCAGAGTCCAAAGACGCAGGCCTCGATCACATCTGGCAACTCGGCGATGACCTGCTCCAGTTCTTGGGGATAATACTGGGCGCCATGGAAGCGTAAAAGATCCCCCTTTCTCTCCAAGATGTGCAGGTAGTTTTCGTCATCGAAGTAACCCATATCCCCAGTGTGGAACCATCCTTGGTAGTCCTGCATCCGTTTCGATTCATTTGGATTGGCGTAGTAGCCATTCCAGACTTTTCCATTGTGCACCAGGATCTCTCCTGTCTCTCCGTGTCCCAGACTTCGACCGGCATCATCCAGAATCTTTATCCGCACTCCGGGCACAATTCTGCCCACCGAAGACGGCTTGGACACTCCCATATTAGCCGCAACTCCTCCGCACTCGGTCAAGGCATAGCCATAGGATATCTGCCCACTGATCAGGAAGTCCTGTAGTTTTAGAAGATTGGCCACATAGCAAGAGCCGCCACCAACGCTGACGAATCGTATGCTGGCCAGTCTCTGCTTGCTGAGCGTGGGAGCCTTCAGAAGCGAAGCCACCTGCTGTGGCACCACTGTCAACAGGGTCACCTTGTACTTCTCCACCAACTGCAGCATATACTCCGGAGTGTAGGCTCTATCGGTGATTATCCGAGTGGATCCGTGGCAGCAGCTAAAGAGCATATTAAACATTCCCGCTGACCAGTCGATGGTGCTGAACGTGAGCAGTACATCCTGGCCAGTAACAAATCTAAAAATATTGTGAATAGTTGTTAGATGTTTTTGAGGGAAATGTGTATATATATATACTTCCTTTAAGAAATGTTTCCCAAACCCTTTTGTGCCTCATCATGATGGCAAAGAACTTACCCAAAGTCAAACAAACAAGCTGAGTTGCTGATGCAAACGGCCTTTGGTAATCCCGTGGTTCCTGAAGTGCACAGAATGGCCACAGTATGATCGCCGCCCAATAGAAGAGTTTCAGGTCTGTTAAATACAGAAGTCTTAGAACAAGCTTAGATGGTCATAGAAACAGCCCTACACATAGAATAGTTCAGCCTTAGTGGGTTCCAGAAGATCCTCGACCCTCGGCATGCCCAATCGATGATCCTTTAAGGTGTAGACATGGCTCTTAAGTATCCTGGCAATAATGCTCAATCTCTGGTAGACATATCCATCGCAAAAGATGACCCTCGGTCGGGTGATGGAGAACAGATGCTTCATAGTGTCCTCGTCATGCCACGGACTAACCGCATGGAATGGTGTGCCATTCAGAAGACATCCCAGCACCACTGGCATTAAGTAAGTGGTGTTGGTACCTGCAATGCCCACCACATCGTCTTGTTTCAATCCCATTGCTTTCAACTGCTGAGCAATCCGGATGGCAAAGGTTATGGCTTCGCCATTGGTTAAGGCTGTGCCATCCGTATCTGAAATCTTCGGAGGAATCGCTAATTATTTGGATTTAAAAGCATTACAAAGCCATTTACCCACCTGACATATGCTGGACGGATGGTTCCGCATAAAGGCAAAAAGAATTTTACCAATCGAACAGTCCACATCGAAAAAATTCGCCGGCCTTGGTCCACTCCAAATTTTAGTATATTTATCGAATTGTGTGCTCGAGCGTTCCATTGTGGCGACTGATAAGACTAGCCGGGTATCAACAAATGGCTTTCTGTCCGGGCGTGAGTCCGTGTCCCGATCGAATAACGTTTCTTCAGCAACTGGCGACCGCCCGTAATGTTCCGGACATTTGCAGTCCAAGTGGAATATTATCGCTTCCAATCGCCTTCCAAGCGATTCACTACGTCATCGATATGAGGGCGAAGCTCGAAAAGCTTACTGATAAGCGGTACCAGAGAGATAAGCCAGCCGCGAAAGAGTTTTGAGATATTTTCCCTGATAGTTGAAACTTAATTTGAGTGAGTTATGGGCAGATAAATGTAAAGACCTTGACTGGGCGAATTTCCCTTTCATGACCCACTTATAATTAATCTTTTCTAAGATAAGATAACATAAATAAAAGAAACAATAGGATAAAGGGATAAAAAGCTCAATCCAGTTTGTAATCATTGTAGTTTATTTAGTAATCATATTGGGTAATATAACTTATGCTCAAACTGAATTAATTAATATTAATTTCCTAACTTTGGTACGATATTTTTTGGAAGATTCTACATAAATCAATGAATATGTTATCTTTAAAATCCTAAATAGATTTGTAATACTTCATGTAAAAAAAAAAAAAAAGTGTTGGATTGCCATTTTAGGTTGAATTCTTAGCCTCCAAGAAAAACGCTTTGTTGGCCATGCGGTTCGTTTTACCATTAGGACTCCGCACCAGATCCTCCACGATGATGGCTCCTCCATTTAACTGCTTATACTTAGCATCAATATGTGTTGCCACGTAATCTACAACGTCTTGGGCTGTA